>NC_137199.1:3389588-3429588 GCF_960531495.2 Zeus faber | reverse complement strand
ACACTGAATTCACTGAATAAAAACTTTGTGATTAATTGTACACACAACAACAAGTAAGGCTTGCTAAATATAAGATAGCATTCCCCGGGGAGAAATCCATATATACGTCCAGTATATTACTTTTAGATTAATTTGAATTCCATGTACACAATCAAAACAATTAAATGATTCACAGGAGCCAGATATTGCTCATACACGTTTTTTTTAAAGGAGATAAGCACTGTTTGGGAGATTGTAAACTGCTTGAGGACGTGCACACGGCCACAACAATCTTCTTTATTTGTTGTTGGGTCCATTCAATTTCATGAGGCGCACAAACAGCTTATGTAATTTGATTGTGCGTGCATGCACACACACACTCACACACACACACACAGACACACACACAAGCACACACGCACACGCACATCCACGCTCACACACAGATGCAGGTTACCTCAGGACACAGGTGTAGAATCCATTGTCTTCCAGTTCGGCAGATCTGAACCAGATGGAGTCATCTTCCTTGCTCAGCCTGTGCCCCGAGAAGATTATGGGCTCCTGTAAAAATAAATCACATCAACCAGATATGCATAAAAGTTTGCATCACGTCAAAATGGTCGCTATCATGACCACAAAGAAAAGAAAACATTTTTGAAAGCCAGATAGCCTCAAAGATTGGGTCACATAACAATACATTTTGATTTTGGGTTCATTGGTATGGAAGAACCTGCCAAGACATGGGTCAAACAACTTGTTTTTACAAAGGTCCATGGTAGCCCAAATTATCCAACAGAGGTACAGTCCTGGGTTCAAGGTTTGTTACTCATCCACTGCTTGCAGGGACGCCTGATATCACCCTTTTAAAAGTAATGCAATGCTAAGAGAAAAACAAATGTATTTCAGCTATCTGAAAAAACTTCTAAAAAAGCTTCTATCTGAAAAAAACCCAAAAAAACTAAAAAAGGCATCTACCTCAGAGTCACCCTTGTTCTTGTACCAGATGAGGCGCAGCTTGGCGTTGGTAGCCATGGTGTAGTTGGTGCGGATGTAGCTGTAGAACAAGGCACACTTGACCCGCACAGGCTCCCCAGCCAGCACGCGGTAGCGCTTCAGATCAACCGACCAATCGATGCAGCCGTCCACTGTAATGGAGGAAGGGAAAGATCGACTTCAATCGATAGAAAATAAATGCAGAGCATTTGTGTCATTAAAAACTGCTTTTGCTTTGGGATTTGAGCGTTGTGAACATCTGTGATTCTTGGAAGCAGAATTGCGTAACCAGAGACAAAGAGAGAGAAGGTGAGGGCGAGAGAGCGAGAGAGAGAGAGAGAGAGAGAGCGAGAGAGACAGAGAGAGAGAGAGTGGAGGAGCAGCGAGACAGTTAAGTAAGACGGAGTGAGCGGGACGAAAGGCAAGATCCTTTCCAGAAAGATCTTCCATATTTTATATAGACTACATGAGTCATGAGCGCTAGAGGGAAAGAAGGAGAAGAGGAAAACAAAGAAGAAGAACAGGGGAACAATATTTTAGAGTGAGAAAGACAAAGAAAGAGAGAAAGAAGAGAGAGAGAGAAGCATAGAGCAGGATGTAAGGCGTTGAATAGGGTGCGATGAGGTCGTCTGGAAAAAGAACAGAACACAAGCCACGGACGGAGGACAAGTGCGGGCCAAGCAGAGAATGGAGAGCAGAGAACGAAAACTACACCCCCCCCCCACTAGTCTCTCTCTCTCACTCCCTCTCTGACCCCTCTTTGGCTGTCGGCATGTGACTGAAATGGTCGCGGCGTGTTCAGTTTTTGAACTGCCACCCTCAGGATGGGGGCGGTAGGGGGTGGAGGGGGTTGGAGGCCACGAAGTTCACGGTCTCTGGGACAGTCACCCCGAAGCCCCCCCCCACCGCCACCACCCTATGACCCCACTGCCACCTCTCACAGGCACATGCACACAGAGCGCACTCAGACACCCAGGACCCGTCATCCTCTTTAAGAAAAGAGGGAGAAATTAAATGAAATACAACCTCAGGCTCAGACGTATTTATCTACGCCCATTTTTGTCTCGTTTGAATGAACAAAGTCAGCAGCCAGAGCACTGTGCGAGGGTGGGAGGTCGGACATGTCACATGCCAACCTCACACGCCCACCTCACCTGCCCCACACTAAAAGAAGATAAATTGGGAAGACCTAAGGTTAATGTGCAATGCTCTGTCCAGGATCCAGTGGGGGTATAAAGTAAGCCTGGCCGAATACTGTGGAACAACTAGGAGGAAACTCGGCGGGAGTCACATAAAACACAGTTTGAGTGTAGTGTAAGAAGGATTCAAGCTTGGAGTCTGTAGGTAAACTCCCAAACTCACCATAAAAAGTTATGGTATAAGGAACATGTTGTACATACTATATGCATAGTGTGGAAGTTCTCCCTTAGAGGGGCAACAGACAACTTTTGCGCCTTTGTCGAAAAGTCAACAGGATCACTGTACGATGGCTCAGAGTGTTCCATGTAAATGATCAACACCAGGTTGGAAATAAAAGAGAAGGACAAAGCATGTTCACCAAAGAGGTTGATTTAAAATGTCACAATTTTAGTTTCATTTCATTTATTTTGGTTGCACAATGGCAGTCCCAATGCAATGGCAGTCCCAATGCGACAGTGGGATGGTGCAGGGTATACGCAGGTATACGGCGTATACCTACTTCTTGTTCAGTCTGTATTGGGTATACTCACTTTTGAATCCCCTCTGATGGCACCATTCGCTGAGTGCTCGGCGCGACAGTTTGACTGGTGGTTGTGTCGCAAGGCACGTGTGCAGTCCGTTCCACATCTACGTGGAAAGGCACTGGGCTACACTGTCTTTCTGGGTAAATGTACATTATGAATGGAGAGTAGGTATCGTTTCTTACGTATATGCTTTGTGGATTGAACACGTGTGTCGATGTCACTTGACGTCATCACGTCAACTCGAAACTCATAGCGCTCGCTTACGAGATGGCAGCCTTTATCCTCTTCTAAACTTTGAGAGGCTCTTATTTGAATGAAAGTTCTAGTGCTTCGAAGTGATTGAAGACACCTGGGCTTGTAAATCTTCACCAAACAAAGGGGCAAAATGTTTTCCTTCAAGTGGAATACCAAGAGGGACTGGCTGGTGCGCCAGCACCAGACTACCTGGTCCCAGAACCTGTTTAGACCGGGTACATTTGTCCTGAGATCCAATTTTAACCAACCTTTAAAATGTATTAATACCTGGACCAGTTTTTCTCTCCAGGGTAAACCCGTTGCCTTATAGAACCAATCCGATGCATGTCCGAGGTCATAATAAAATGCTCAAGTTTGAATTATTGAGTTTATTATTGGTGCCAACACCAGCATTTTGACTTCCACTGTGGATAAAGTCTCTGTATAGGCATGGATTGTATAGATGTATAACTGGATGAATAAATGATGAACGAGCGGTTGGACAATGATGCTGCATAACTAAATAAAATAAATCAATTTTATATATATATATATATATATATATATATATATATATACTGTATATATTTTTTGTTTATTTATCTATTTTTATTATTATTATCAGTTTCAGGAGCGGGGTGCATCATCACACAAAGCACACACAAAGCTCTATACAGTAAGTCCAAGCTTCTTCTCTCAAAAGTTATTGGCAGCCAGCGACTTGCACCCTGTCGACTGCACACATTCACAGACAACCAGCATAGACAATGGAGCCGATTCTGCGTTTAAAGGAAATTTGGAAAACCGTAAATTGTGCAGCGTTTCCTTTGGAGGATGGTGTCTTATATTACAAAAGTGGTAAAGTCGTAAAAACAGAAAATGAAGGTGTATAAATGTTATTTACCTTTCTGTAGATGGCCTTGTTTTTGTAATAAAAAAATTACAAATGTCTCACAAATGTTTTCATGAAAATGTACTTCCTGAAGATGGCCTTGTTTTTGCACTAAAACGATAACATATCTGGCGATCTTTATAAATATTGTTTTATTTGACAACTTTATTCATGTTATAAACTGTTACTTTGAATTTCTGAAGATTCCCTTTTTGTTTTATACGACAAAGATACCTGTCTTGGATCTCTATAAATACTGTGATACTGTGATAAATACTGTTGTTTTGTCCAAATGTTTTGGTAAACTTTTCAATAAAACAATTGCCTCACATATCCAAAATGACCATCGCCCTATTTTGCCAAAAAAAAAAAAAATAATAAATTATAAAATTTTAATTGATGTCAGTACAAAACACTGTGTTTTATGGAAAATCCAAAAACTGTAATACGTACCTAACACGTCTAAACTGGACTCTGTGTATTAGTGCCTGCAGCTTTTTTCAGCCTACCCAGACTGAGAGCTCATTGCACGTTAGTGCTCTTTGTTGCTGACAGGGAACGAATGTCGTTTGTAACGTAGGAGGGACAGTTTTTCGAACTTTAGGACTTCATATATAAGCGCCTGCATTTATGCTACCCTGCATGTGCATTCAGCAGCAAAGAAGGCTAAAATAAAATAAGTTCCCATATGCATGAATGTTCCCTTAAAAACACCCACTATAGAGATTATCTCCACATAAACAGTGGCTAATTATGTAGTTGTCTTAACCTATAGTCTGTGGGCCAGTATAAATAGATTGCTCTTCTGTGTCTAATGTTAATTCCATGATGATCCTTACTCCTTGAAGTCAAGCAGCAGAAGTTAAACAACAGTTTTCAAATATTACTGGCCCATTTTTGGCTGACCTAATGCCCAAGTAGTCTGACATGTCACTGTTTATAATAAAGGGCGTTTATCCTTTGCTGGATGGGCCGCTTAGAAAAACCTTTTTGGAAAACAGAATATCGAGGAGTATTCCCTCTAAGCCAATCTAAACGCTGATGGTGTCATTATTCTATAGCCATTACACTGTGCATTCAACATTAACTTCATAATGATATTGTCTATTGCTCCTTAAAATACTGACGTAGTACTAATGACTCAATCGAATTTATTTTGCAAGTACATTTAGACACCACAAAGGGAATCAGGCTCGGTGGATTGGTGGAGGACAGTCTACATAGCCTCAGCCTTAAAAACACAATCGTCAAAGTCCAAATTTGCTAAAGAAATGGACATACAATCTTTTGCATTTGTACAGACACAATTAACACAACTGGATAAAGAGTTCTGATGCAAAAGCATATTGCATATATTGTTTCGTTTCTATAACTGGAAACCAGGAGTACCCACCACAGCCGTGACCATGACACACAAGTGAGTAAAAGTACTCTCCCCCCTCTAATGTAAATTTGTATGTGGCGATGGTTCATAGACAGAGATTCACAGCCCACTATTTCAATTAATTCAGAGCGGATAATTTGAATTTATAGATGGCAAGATGTACATTAAGTCGCGCAGTCTCTGGAGAGATTTAGCACACATAGTTGAAAGGTTATATAGGTTATAAACAGTAATTGATTTGTATGTGTCCACATGTGTCTATGAATAACTAAGTGTGGGTGTTTTTCTTGTTTGTTAATGGGTCTGAATTTGGATTGTATGTGTTTGGCGCTAAAGTGTGTTTTAGTGTGTTTGTACAGCGAGCGAGTGTGTGTGTGTGTGTTGCGTGCGTGCGTGTGTGTGTGTGTGTGTGTGTGTGTGTTTTTTTAGGTCCCTATAAAGTGAATTTAGTGATCTGTTTCTGAACACATAACACATGTTAGAAGGTAATTTCTGAGAGCACATGGAGAGACTGAACGATGTAGTACTGAATTGTGGAGTTTCTCACCATTTTGTAGACCAGATTTTTTTAGGCATAATTTGATATACTTGGCGATTTTTTTAATCATTCAAATTTGGCTGGGTGGTTAATAACACATTTTTCCGTGGTGTGACAAACTCAGAAGACTAATTTCTTTTCACTTTTCGGGTACTTTAAGTAACATTAAAGGCACAGTAGATACTGGCTGTGGATTAATGAGGCAATGCAAATTGAAGGTGTGAAAACAGTGTATTCAATAAGTAAGTCATAAACGCACACAGCCCTGCTTAAACATGCATGCATGTACACATACACATACATGCATACAGACACACACACACACACACACACACACACACACACACACACACACACACACACACACACACACACACACACACACACACACACACACACACACACACACACCGATCACATTAATAGTAAATCGCATTACTCCGGTCTGGCGGGCTAATGCCTTTCTCCTTTAGACATTGCTTAACACAGATCATAAACACACACATACACACACACACACACACACACACACACACACACACTGACAAAAAAATGTCAGTGTAGAATTTCTGTTTCTGTGCGTGTGTGTGTGCGTGTGCGTGTGTGTGTGCGCTTGTGTGTGTGTGTGTGTGTGCGTGTGTGTGTGTGTGCATGCACGTGCATGTATTAATTGCATTGGTGAAGTGTTTGCAAAGGCAGACGGCTCCTTAAGTGTTCAAAAAATAAAATAGCTCGAAAATAAATGGCCAGGCTACAGAGCCTGGCAAAGCAAATGTGGAAAAACCACATTATTGACAGTATATATATTCTACATACACACACACACACAACCAAAGACGCGTGCAATACGTGAAATACATGTTTTTAAAGACTGGCTGCTGCAAGTCACTAATTAGTTGTGTCACTATATAAGTCTCTATGTAAGTCTTTGGGGGAGGGTCTAATTTTAAAATTCAATACATCAGACACAATTTTATATCAAGTTGTCTTTATTTCAGGACAAATTCAAAGTATTGATAGAACGTGTGGTGTATTACAGTTATTGTAATTTTTACCCTCATATGGTTTTAAATTGGTTGAAGAGAAACAATCAAACCCAAATTACAATATGCATTTACAGTGATTTATTGAAATCATTAGTAATGTCTCTTTTGTCTGGTTATTGACTCTCTGGACACCGACAGTTTGCTATTAAAAGTCACTAGAACATGCAGCGGTGTATCTACTACCAATTTTTTGTTTGGTGTATAGGTCTGTTGCCAACATTTTGTTTGTTTATGTAATTGGATAGGACTGTATATTTCATTTTTAGACTTTTTTATTTTCAGGTCTAATTTCTTTTATTTTATTTTATTGTTTTGCTGTTTTCTAAGGTCGTATCTGTCATAAATCATTAGGTTTTGTATATATTGGCAAATGTATATTTTTATTGTGTAGAGTTAACTGCTAGGTTTTTTGTCAATTTTTCAAATGTTCCCGTTTTCTTTTTTCATATTTTTATTGTATTGCGTTCAAGTGAGCTGCTGGCACATTTCCCTTCGGTGATGAGTAAATAATTCCCATTATTTCCATCCATCTATCTATCCATCTATGTATCTATCCATCTATCTATCTATCTATCTATCTATCTATCTATCTATCTATCTACCTATCTCTATATCTAGAAATATTGTGAGCTTCCCGTTTTCCTAGATTTGACATAGCACATTGCACAGACAACGTGTGCAATTCCCATTGCGCACATTGCCTGACCGACTGAGAAGCTGCAGTTGAGCGGTCAGGTTCTCACTTGTAACATTTTAATAAGGCCTGACATGAAAGATAGAGAACCTATCCTTTAAACCTAACTTTAAGTTCACAGTTAAGAATACATTCCCACCATTCTCTGCATTTGCCATCCCATCAGACAGAAAACAGGAGGGAACGAAATTTCCAACTACACAACATTGGGAAGTTTAGGAGAAAAAAATATATATTACAGAAAAAATATATTTCTCACTTCTTTTATAGCAGGGTGTCCATGTTAAGCACTGGGCTGTCACTCGGAGGGAATGCCGTTGGGTCTGTGTCTACTGCCTCAAACAATCCGATCCCCCCATCCCAGTAAAACCAGCCTGAGCTGCTGCCATCCCAATAAAAGAATGACCTGACCATGACACACACACACACACACACACACACACACACACACAGTATACTTTTTACAAGGAATCAGCGCCTATCACAAAGCAGTATGCAGTGAGCACTGAGCTTTTAAATGTAAAGATGCAAATTAGAATTTAACATTGTTAACAATGAGGGGACCAACAGGACTGTTGAGATTCTTATTGTCTGGGTGGTGAGCATATACATGTGGGTGTAAGAGCGACAGAGACAGAGACTGTGAGAGAAATGCAGATGATCAATGCTTTGAATGATGTTTCCGATGTCTTATAGAAGACAATAGCCTTTCACTATGTTACGTAGTTTTTAAAACCCATTGTCTTTGGTCTTTTAGGGACTCACTCAGAGCTTGCATTGAAGAGACGTTGAAGAGTGCTTTTTTAAAAGGTAATACTGTGTTGTCAAGACCAGACCACATTCCTTCTTGACTCAACCTTGTGTGGCGATAACCCCAAGGATAACCCAAGGGGGCTTGACAGAGAATTGTTGTTTGTTTTATAGCACAGACTGTATCTATGACCGGAGTTTGACTGATAATTCATTGTATGAGAGAAACACCAGGGGATATGACTGGGGGACATAGTATTATGCCAATGGCACACAAGCTCTCATCGGTATAAAATCCTCTTTGGCAGAAACTAGGTTGGAATGAACAGCATCATTGATTTGAAGCATCTTTCTCTTTATTCTTCAGAATAAATATTTTTACTACTCTCAGTTTGTTTCCTGTAGCGAAAAAGGTTTGCCTCACTGACCACACAGTGAGAATTCTCCAACAAGACACAAGTGTGATCAGGCCAAGTGTGACCAGAGGAGTTAGTGTTATCACAGCTCTTGTCTGTCTTGACTTGTTTCTTCCCTTCTGAAGATTCAAATTCTGTAAAGTATCAGAAAAAAACAAACTACGAAGAATTTTGTTTGGTTAATGTAATAAAGCTTTCAAAAACATTATTTTATGTCATATTTTCATCATAAAGCTGAAGTATATCTGCATAGTATTTTAATTACTCTCAATATAAGGTGACTAAAAATGGCAACCATTTTTTTCAGTTTCGGCAACCAAAAGCTGATGCTTATGACTTTTAAACGTTAGTGTTGAGACCTGGGAAGACAGGGCGAAATAAGGAAGAGAGAGAAGAGAGAAGGAGGTAGAGGGAGACTTTGAAATGAACAACAGAGCAAGTACATAAGGAATGAGAGGTGATGAAAAAATGGATGAGCAATAGTGTGAGAGAGAGAGAAGAGAAAGTGATGGAGAGGGGGAGAGAGAGAGAGAGAGAGAGAGAGGAAATGAGAGAAACAGAATGTAGCTGAGTGTATTTGCCCCTGTTCACTGGCTTGTGCTGATGTTCAATTTTGAACACAGCTCATTTGACGATGCTCCGATCAACCCCGAACACATATGGAGAATGTGTGTGTGTGTGTGTGTGTGTGTGTGTGTGTGTGTGTGTGTGTGTGTGTGTGTGTGTGTGTGTGTGTGTATCCAGCCAGAGAGAGAGTGTAGGAGGTCCCTTTCGAGAGAGAGAGAGAGAGAGAGAGCAAACTCGGCTTCAATTTTCAAAATGATTCCTTTAAATGAGTTGCACTCTTGTGACAACTAAAGAAATCTCTTGGCCTCTCTTTCAGGCATACACACAGACACACAGACACACAGACACACACACACACACACACACTCACACACACACACTCACACACACACACACGCACACATTGGGACCAATTCAATCTATTTTGTGGAGTGTATGAATATGGTAATGCAATGTGGGTTATGGCATTCATTCACCGCTATGGAGTTACAACAGAACATAATCAGTAATGTAGCTTGGAAGGCAATAACACACACACACACTAACACACACTAACACAAACATACACACACACACACACACACACGCACGCACGCACGCACGCACGCACACGCACCAGAGTTTAAAAAAAAAACTTTTAATCAAAGGGCCTGTCTGCATTAATGTGGGGGCCACATTTTACCTACGTGTGGTCCTCCAATTGATAGGTCTGATATAAGACATTTTCTACCCCCCCAAAAAGATGGACGTCAGGGGGAAATAAGGAAGGTAGAGGAGACTGAAATGAACAACAGAACAAGTACATGAGGAATGAGCATTAGAGAAAATAATGGATGAGAGATAAAGAGAGAAAGGGAGCTGGGTATATTTGCTGATGTTCAATTTTGAACACAGGCACGCATGCACACACACACACACACACACACACACACATACAACCACAAACATAACTGACACACACCAAAAGCACACAACAATGCTGAATAAATTGAGTTGACCACTATTTGCCCTCTGTCTAACATTACCAAACAGAATGAAATTTATCTACTCTCATTCTCTCCCTATTTCGTCAACGTACACACACAGGCGCGCACGCAAGGACACACACACGCGCGCGCACACACGCACACACACGCACAAACACACACACACACACACACACACACACACACACACACACACACACACTTATCAGATACGTAGTGATGAATACAGACTCTGACAAAACAGTCAAACACGCACAAATATATTTGCACCAAATAAGCCTTATTGTCAACAAGCCAGTGACATTTAAACAAAAAATGATAATAAAAAAACAACAAAAAAACATGCAATTATTTTACAGAAACGTGATTTGATTTTTATGAGCATCGCTTCGCATGGCTGTGACTGCAGTGTTTGAGTTGAGCTGTAACTCTGGTTGTCCATCAAATAGATCGATATAATAGAAATAAAGCGTGTGTGATTCCACAATGGATCTCTTATACATCTTTTTTAATCTAGGGTAGGGTTCAACTATTTCACCATTTGAAATAAGTTGTGTTCCCTGTGGTTCAGAGCGTGCATCCAGGGTATATATATCTTTTGAATACTTTCTAGTTCATGTCTTTAATCTTTTGTTTAGTTTAGTTTATTTGGGGGATTTTTTTATTGCTTTTTGTTCATTTTTAAATTGTTTAATATTTTATTGTTTGTATAATAAGGTAATGGTATATTGCCCACTTTCTATTGTTTTGTATCGTATTGTTTTGTTTTACCAGTAACAATATATTTTTTACCCATCATAACAAATTGCTCGTTAAAATAGCTTGTTGATAGTGTAATTTAAAATGTTAGTACTAACAACAGTTAAAGGCATGAATTAATAAGTACTAGTACTCAATTAATAATGACTAGTAAAATTGAAATAGGAACTAGTAACAATTGGAATAGTTACTAGTATCTAATAAATAAGTACTAGTACCAAATACATTTTGACAAGTACAACTAAAATTGTTACTGATAACTGTTGTAATAGCAACTAGTAATTCAAATATAAATATGAGTAAGTTTTAAAAAGTGACTAGTTCTTCCTCTGGATTAAATGTTAAAAGGGCTTTCCATACATGCACCCACGCTCACGTCTGAACATTTCACAAGAGATTATTTTTTCGCCACTCGGGTCAGAGCAGATGGAGAGAACGAGACAGAAGGAGCTAAAGAATGACGGAAAGAAACAATGGAAATGTCGGAGCAGCGCGTGGGGAGAAAAGAGAGAACCGTTTTGTTTCGAGGGACTGACTAATGAAAAGTAATGAGCAGCAGATGGATTCAAAGAGAGAGAGATTGAAGAAGGGAGGGAAAGGGTCGAGACAAGTTGAGGGAGGACTTAATGATGGAGAAAGGGAGGAGCAGAGAGATTGATGGTTGAACAAATGGCTGCCGCACTTGCCACCGGGCGGGTCCTGCCTGGTGAGGAGGGGTCCTTGCTTTTCATGGTGCTTACTCAGCGATCTCCTGGGTCTAAATTCAGCCATTTTGGGAATTTTTTTGGGGGGGGGTTGTTGATTTAACAACCCACTACACAAAGATAAGAGCAATTTGATTAAGAGCTGAAAACCCTTTTGCATCCAATGACAAAGTCAATACATTAGATAGGCGCTCAGTTCGGGTATTCGACGAGGAGTTACTTTGATTGGCTCAAGTGGCCATGCCCCTTCTCCCCTCCATCTGAAAATTGTTTGAATTGTAATGATTGAATGGGCTGAATGGGCTGATTATTACTAGATGGATTCAAAAATTTGAGAATTTCAAATTTTGTTGAAAGTTACTTTTTATAATAATGAGCTATGATAAAATATAAAGCATACAAATGCAAGTCATCACCTGTTTTCCATGAGAATGGATGGATGGATGATGGATGGATGGATGATGGATGGATGGAAGGAAGGAAGGAACGCAGGATGGATAAATGGATGGAAGGCAGAATGGATGGATTAATAGAAGGAAGGAAGGATGGAAAGAAGAAGGGAGGAGGGAAGGGGAGATGGATGGATCGAAGGAAGGAAGAATAGATGGTTGGATAGAAGGAAAGAAGGAGGAAAGGAAGGTGGATGGATAGAGGAAAGGAAAAATGATGGATGGATAGAAGGGAGAAAGGCTGGAAAGAAGCAAGGATAGAAGGAGAGAAGCGCGGCAGGATGGAAGGAAGGAAGAATGCATGGATAGATGGAAGGGAGATGTGATGGATGGCTTTAAGGATGGACAGATCGAGACAGAAACAATGAGTGATGAAGAAATACCACAAAGACAAAGAGGGTGGCGCCGGAGGAGGGGCAGGAGGGAGGCAGAGCGCACAGCAGACAGAGATAAAAGAGGGGAAGACAGACGGCAGGAAAGAGAGCGTCAGAAGAGAGGGAGGTTACGTGGCAGGGGAGTTGCGACGTGGTGATGTAAACGGCATCAAAGTACAGTCAATTAAGGAACACACGGGTGACACTCAAAGACAAAGGGGAAAAGAGAGAGAGAGAGAGAGAGAGAGAGAGAGAGAGAGAGAGAGAGAGAGACGCAACACAGGGAAAACTTTTTAGTCTGGAGATGAAAGGTCAAAACAGAGAAGAGAGGGAAGAGAGAGAAACACAGCAACCAATCAGTCAATGTGTGGGCCTTGGTGGGAAAAATATACAGTCCTAAAATATGAATTACAAAATATATATATACATAAAAAAATGACTTCTGTGTATATACCCTGTTTCTTGCCTGCCATTTGTCAGTGTCGATGGGAACATACACACACACACACACACACACACAAGCACGCAAGCACATGTGCACGCATGGATGCACAGGATCCCCCTAGCGCTCCCCTATTCATTAATAAAGGGAAGTAGCAGCACACCTGTTCGATGACAGCCCCCCACAGAGAGAGAGGGAGGGACGCGGGAGGGGGGAGCAAGAGCGAGAGAGAGAGAGAGAGAGAGAGAGAGAGAAAGGCTATTAAAGATGGGGACCATTTCCGAGTATTTCCGAGTTATTATTTTGGTAATTTGTGGTTGAATTATTAAATGTTGAAAAACATGAAATGGATATAACTGTTATTTTACTGTTATTTCAACAATTAATGGCTTGATAACACCTTATAAATAAATCGGCAGATTTCTCTACTACACAAATCAATTGCTTGACAAGTCAGTTTGACAAGAGCCCACGCGTAGTGACTCCAAGCAGCATGGAGACCTTATAAACAAAACAACAAACATTATAGATGTTTTCGATGTAAACCAGGCTTGGTAATTAAATATTTTCACGAAATACATCTTTTGAATGGACCTCTATGCGAATTTACGCTCTAGTCTCCGCTTGCAGCCCGGAAAAATAGAGCCGAGGCGTAAAAAATGGGACGTGACGTGAAGCCGACGTGACGCTCTTGGTGGGAACTGGGGGTTAGTCGTTAAGTTGTTTAGCAACACCCCTTCACAAAAAGTCCCGAGTCTTTTTCCTTGTGAGGAGAGGAGAGAGAGAGAGAGAGAGAGAGAGAGAGAGAGAGAGAGAAAGATGGAAGGACAGACAGATAGACAGACTGACAGAGAGAGAGAGAAAGACAGGCAGAAATCCAGACAGAGAGTAACAGAGCGAGCGTTGGAACACGCCAGCCGCCGGTTTAATGAACTCCTTCCGCTGTCACACCCCGCCGTGACAGGACTGACGACCCTTTGGCTTTCACTTTCCCTTCCCAAATATGTCCTCCATCTCTCCGACTCGTCTCGCTTCCGCATTCCCTCTCTCTCTCTCTCTCTCTCTCTCTCTCTCTCTCTCAGTCTCTCTCGCTCCGTCTCCATAATCACGTTGTACTTCCGTCTCTCCCCTCACCTGCCTGCTGTATTGCTTTTTTTTAAATTTAATATTTAAAAATCTCGTCGACGGTGAAACTGCTCAACGCCAGCTCAAGCAGCCAGTAGCTGTCAGCCCTCCACAATATGCCAGGGAGCAGGTCTTAATCTGTCAGCAAATGGCAGAGCAGGGTTTACGGCTTGTGCGTGTGCGGGTGTGTTTGCGAAGGACCCCGTGAAGGCCAGTCACAACAACGGATTAACCGATGGCTGGAGAACGCCTCGGCGAATATGTGTGTACTCACGCACGTACACAACTACATACGATACGAGCTGTGTTTACAGGTGTTCATTTACGTTACTGGCATCCAGATCTGCATGTCTAGGACCTGTCAAACAACTTTAGGCTTCTTAACAATTAGGGCCAGTTCACGTGAAGCGCCCTAAAATACTCGGCGGGCTGCTGAATCATTTCATCAAAGCACTCAGAAGGTCACACCTGGAGGGCGGAGCTGCGTTTGCCAAGCAAACAAAACCCACCACGGCTTTGCACAAACTTTTTCCTGTTAAACCTCTTCAAATGTACAACAGTAAGTGCACACTCACACATCATAATACAGTATAAAACCCAGCAATCATAAGTACAAATGGCTACAATAAGTTACTGTTGATTGTTGATCCGGGCCATTAGCAACTTAGCTCTAGCCTTATCGTGACCACTACAACGTGTGCGCATGCGCACACACACACACACACACACACACACACACACACACACACACACACACACACACACACACACACACACAGAAACAGGACAGAACAATATATGTGTATTAATATTGAAATTATCCGCCTTGCGTCTGCATGTAAGCAAAAGTGACCACTACATTGTTTTAAAAGGCTGTATTGAGATATTTAAGCCTAGATCTAACATTACTAGATTGTTGTTTGACAGACGTCTCGAGTTCAGAGCTTACAGTATATCCCTCCAGCCATTGTTCCGTCTATCGGAATCTAAATCATGTCAGCTGGACAGGTTGTACAGCTCCAGGATCCAAGCCTCTCATCCATATTGACAAAGGGTACTGCAAATTGGGCGGACTGGATGTTGTGATGGAAGCTGTGGCTGATGGGTTATTTCATGTCGAGCGACATGCAGTGCGCTTACGGCTTTCTAGGAAGTTGAAATTACATTTAATCCCAGCGAGCCTTTCCTTGCGCCTGAAAAAAGTGGCGTCAGAACACACTTTCCCAGCGTGCCTACATTTAAAACAATGGATTTGCTTGCTCAAAAGTCGCCCCGTGTGAACCAGGCCTTTTGAGATGATCAGAGTGGTATTGCTGACGTACATTTGGATCGGTTGGAAAGGAAAATATCTGGAATGCTGCAGCAGGAACTGACAAAGGCAGGACAAGTGAGTACAATTGTAATGTCATCCACACGATGAAGAGGATCGGTCAATCATTTTGATACATGGAGTCGTTACTCTGTAAAAAAACAATGAAATGTAATTGTGGTGTGGGGATGGTCTGGTTGAGCAGCCACACATGGCCTGGATGTAGGTGATTGGGTCAGGGTGGCTGCATACCTGTTGCTCCTTGGTTGTTCTAACGAGCAACAGGTTAAAGCCCCCATCCCCACACACACTCTGGATAGGAGCCCTGGCATGACAGGACATGTCATATATATTTAATATATTACAATAATTATAATAATACAGGTACTCCTCACTTAACGACCATTCCGTTCCTAGGACCAGGTCCTTAATCTAATTGGTGGATTAGCGAGGACCCGCCCCCTTTCCGTTATTTCAGTCTTGGAGATTGCAAACACTAGTGTAGTGAATACTGACCGACTGTGGGAGCGAGACTAAGACTGAGAAAGGGTGATGCGCGATGAGATGCTTGACGCTGAGACGCCGCGCTGCGTACAATACGCCACGGTATTGTACGCAGTGTACAATACCGGCTGGTCGGAGAGCTGGTCGTAACTCCGAACAGTCATTAAACAGGTAGGTCGTTAAGTGAGGAGTACCTGTAAAATTGTATTTATTGGGCGCTGTGGTGTGGAGATGGTCTGGGTTGTGCAGCCACACCTGACCTGGATATGGGCGATTGGATCAGAGTGGCTGCATACATTTACATTTACATTTAGTCATTTAGCAGACGCTTTTATCCAAAGCGACTTACAATTGTTCAAACACCGACGGACGCAGCCATCAGGAGCAATTAGGGGTTAAGTGTCTTGCTCAAGGACACTACAGCATGCTAGCAGGAGGAGCCTGGGATCCAACCAGCAACCTTTGGATCACTAGACCACCAGCTCTACCTCCTGAGCTACCATCCCCATTTTTTGCATACCTGTTGCTTGTTGATTGGTCTAACGAGCAACAGGTAAATACGCCATCCCCACACACACTCAGGATAGGAGCCCTGTCATGACATGTCCTATTTGCTCCTGGCTAATTCCACCTAGCCTCCTCTCTACAATAAACTGGTGTCTACAGCCATTCGTCTTCTGTGTTTCTGTGCCGGAGGGCCCTAGAAACACCACATGGGTGGCATGTGGTGGCATGTGGCAGAACTGCCACAGTGATATACAGTAACTGGAGAAATGTATGGTGGAACTTTTGATAAAACCCACTGAGAATTATCTCATTGGTCACCACTTTACTGCTTGGGAATTTATCAAGATCTTCGATCTTAAATGGACCTTAAACTTCTTCACATTTTACTTTGAAATTTTACACCTGGTTTCAGCACAGGTCATGAGTAAGATATAGGGGGTGGAAATATCGAGGCAGCCCGTGATTTGACTGGATTTGAATTCAGGGTTCCGTGATTTTCAATGCATTTTAAAACTTGATTTCTGTATGTGATCTGTGTTTTCTTTCTTATCATGGGACCACTTGCTGCTTTTATCAATCAAATGAAAATCACCTTAATTTATCTCAATTGTGGTATTAACGTAATTAAGTGACCAACGCACGAGTGTTAACTGGCATGTTATGTGTACATTGTCCAGCTCTATAAAATCATATTTGTTTGATTTATCCGTGTTCTTACTGTACTGTCTCGACTCCATAACTCCAGCCAGCCAGGTTATCAGGTGATGATGTTGAAAACGTAAGTATAAAAGCATGAATGAATCATTCAAGGGAGAATACTCTGCATCTCTCCAGAATCAATGCAGAACACATATATGTCAAAGCTCCTTCAGGAAACTTGTTTTGTGGTAAAAAATATATATATACTATATATAAAATTATTATTTTTAATAATACTACTACTACTACTACCACTACTACTACTTCTACTACTACTACTAATAATAATAACAACAACAACAACAACAACATCAACAACAACAACAACAACAACAATTATAATAATAATAATAATAATAATAATAATAATGATAATAATAATTGAACTCAATGCATGATATGTTTTGGCCATTCCAATAATGAACGTCTAGTTTGTTTGTTTGAAACAATACGGCTGTTATTAATCTTTATTGTTGTTTAATGTTATTAAACAACAACAACAATAAACAGCGCAGCACCAGGAAAAGGTGTCACACTCTTTTGCAATGAAATAAATCCAGCACACGTTGACTCTTCTGATGACGCCGCCTCGACTGGGTGAGCGACAGAGTGTACAAAGTGCTCCCCTCATGGCTGTCGCCGGCTTTCTTGATAAAGAAGGTTATTGTGATAAAAGAAACCCATTTGGTAATGTTGTGGCACAGTATTAATGTTTTCTTATCTATACCTGGGTGACCTTTACAGCAAAAAAGACAAAGAAAAACCTCACCGGAGCTGTACTGCGCTGCCATAGCAACATTTTGGAGGAAATAACCTGTAAAGTACATACCCTATATATATATTTTTTTCTTTTCCAGCGAGACTCACACTATGAAATTGGCCGGGGAGAGCGTTGCAACCAACGGTGGAAACTCTGGCCGACGAAAGAGATATCTTCCAAAAACTCTCCAGACCAGGGGAGAGGAAGTGTCAAGGTCAAGAAGCCAGGGAGGGATAGGACAAGATAGACAAACAGAGAGGGGGGGGGGGGGGGGGGGTGGTGTCTGAGCCAGGCCAGTGCATGCATGTCAAGGTCTTTCCAGCTTCGCTCACCTCAGCACTGCCCAAAGAGCGTACACAAAGAGTGGATCTGCGTGGGCATGTATGTCCACATGTATGCCCTCATCATCAAACTTTGGGTGTGAGCTTTGGGAGAAATTGGAGAGAATCGGTACTTTGGTGCATGGTGGAGGTGTGTGTCAATGCCATCGACTGACAGCCTATCTGTGCCAATGTGCCTTTTGATGTGGGAAGGGGTGGCGGCAGGAGGGGGGATACGGCTACCATGCCACCACCAAACCTGGCAACCCCACTCCAGACGAGTCACCTTGATTACCTGCTGCTGCCACTGCTGCCCATGCTCTGACCCCTAACAAACACACACACACACACATACACACACACACACACACACACACACACACACACACACTCACACACACACACACACACACACACACACACACACACACACACATGCTTGAACACAGTTTCATGCACCAACACACGCACTCTTCCTCAAACACACACGCACACACACACACACACACACACACACACACACACACACACACACACACAGACACACACATGCTTATACACAGTTTCATGCACCAACACACGCACTCTTCCTCAAACACACACGCACACACACACACACACACACACACACACACACACACACACACACACACATACTCAGGCAACATTTTGCGATATTGCACATGGATGTGTTGAGCATCCTGGATGGGTGATGTCATGGTCATTGCGATTTTTAAACAACAGACCTTAAGTCTCTGATGCTACATTTTAAAATGAATTCATGTCTAAGTTGTCCTGTACACTGTGTGTGTGCGTGTGCGTGTGCGTGTGCATGTGTGTGTGTGTGTGAGACCCTGGAAAACAGTGCATTTGGCAACCAAGCCATTTTAACTGGACATTTTTTACTTTTGGTATTTTTCACCAATATACTGTCATAATGGAATTGTGTTGTATTCCTGTTTTGTAAATAACTTGTATGATTTTGTAAAAAAGGTTCAGTTCTGGTCTTACCAGGGCACCACATTTGTCTACCTGTTAATTTTTTTAATGAGTAAAGCAAAATTGCAACGTTTAATAACTCATGAAGCCATTAACAGCCTTGTTTGTTTGTCTGCATGTGTCCCGGAGTGTAATTAATATGACAAAAGATTCAATTAGGAGCGTCTGCCAAACGGAAATGAACCGCACGATTCCCCACTCTGAAAATATATCTGCGAATGGTGGGAAGTGTGTTTGTGCATGTGTGCGCGTGTGTGTGTTAGGTGTGTGTGAAACGCAGTGAGAAGAGTAACTAATTACTAATCGCGCTCCTGGGAACCAAATGGAAATTAATCTAAATCTAAAATAAAACACAGATATACATAGGTTAATAAGGCATTATTAATATGTTTTATAGGTCCAGGCTTAAAAAGGTTTTTACTCTCGACCCCTGTATTAGCGGATGCAAGAATTGGGGCTTCCAAAGTGACCAATACTCTTGTTTTCTTTTTGACTTCATACTTCATATTATTTACTTAGTACTTAATTTCAACCGGCTTTTAACTGCTGGTTAAAAGTGAAATAGTAATACTTCTCGTTCTCGGGCTTCTCGTTGTGTTTGATTCTAGCTTGTGTCATGGCACAGCTTGAAATTCAGTTGAATTTCTCAGATCTGTTGTTAAGGTTTTCATATTCTTATGAAAATTGCTTTTATACAGAGATCCCGCAATACTATAAAGATGACCCGTCAATATCTTGGCTTTGCTTTGCTTTCAGGAGCAGCCAGGAGATTCATCTGCTAGTGTGGGGCCTGCTAGCCACCAGTTTACTAGCTTTAGGCCTACCAGCTACCAGCATGTTTCCCAGCCTAAACATTTCCTGAGGGGACCCTGGATTGCTCGCCCCCCGCCTAAACGTCCATCAATCTGAATCGGGTTTTATAAGCATGGATTCCCGTCCTATACTTAGCCTAGCCCCCAATCCTAAGCCGGCTAGCCTGCTACTTACCCGTCCTGTTTCTGCCCCTAAAGATCTCTAGCAGTCTCCTTTCTGTGGGTCGTCTTGCCATTTTCCGCAGGGTTTCCCAGAAGTCCTCCAGGAGAATGTGTGGTTTCCATTCTAGCCTCAAGGATCCCCGAGGCTGTCGGCCCTCTCCACTGCATGGCCCTCCCCAGTCTCCGCTGCCCAGCTCCCCCAGTTCTTCCGTTGCCCAGTGCCACAGAGTCTCCGCTGCCGTGCTTGTCTTTATCCTGGCATGACTTTGGAGTGATACAGGATGTGTTTGAAGATGAAGAAACGGCTTTCCAAAACCTCCTAGCTACTGTCTGGAAGGGCGTCCCCAATTTGCCCAGGTGATAGCATTTAACAGGGAGAAGTTATGCCCACCTTTTTCTACCTCCCGTCTCTCCCGACCATGTCACTCCAGCCTCCCTGGCCGAAGCTCAGCCCGTTCCCGTTCCAGAGCCGTCGACCACCCCTGCCGAGGTTCAGTCGGTTTCTGGTCCTGAGCCGTTGGTGGCCCTTGCCACATCCAGTCAGTTCCTGTTTGTCAGCTGTCCCAACAGCACCGCTCTTCTGTCCCAAGGTTGGATCAACCTCCCGAGCGATCCCGCTCGCGCTCCGGACCCCGCACCGCCCTTCCCTTTTTGCTCGTATGGGTTTCCAGCTCCCAGGGCGTCCGCCTGGGGTGTTTTTTGTTTTGATCCCTGAAGCCCGTCTCCAGACCCCCTCCACCAGTTCTGCTCAGTTTGACCCCTATTTCTGTTTCCCCAGCCTGTAGGGACATCTGGGAGCCGTCCCTTGGGGTGGGTGTGCTGTCATGGTTTTGTCCTGTTTTGTTATAAGTTGTTACCCTCTTACCCTCTCTATATCTCCCTGTCTCTCTCTGTTTCCCTCCAGGTCCTGTGTTCCTTTGTTTGTCCAGTGGATGGACTCACTGTGTTCCCCACATGTATCCTTGTGTCGTCCCCTTAGCTGTGTCTTGTTTAGTAATTACCCCAGTGTATTTATTTTGTCTTCCCCAGTCAGGATTGTAAATTCCCTGTTGGTGATTGCTACCTGTATGTCCCGTGAGTATTTCTAGTTCTTAGTAAAAAATACCTTTGTTTGAGTATTCCTGCCTGAGTCTCCATGTGTCCTGCTCTTGGGTTCACCTGACAGCACCATGACAGTATGTAATTTATAAGAGCTCGTTCAGAAACCCAATTTAAACATCATTTGTACAGCAGAACAATTTCAACCTTGCAATTTATTTCCCTTGTAAATGCTAAAAATGACGATGTGGCTGGCATCAAGACACAGTCAACCGAGGGGGTGAATGTGCAGGTGTCTTTTGGGGCTGTATTTTGGGACAATTCAAAGGATTAGGAAATAAACAATTGTATTATATAAGTATTTGCCCGTTTTCATGTTGACTGAAAGTATACTGAAAAAATCACCGACATCTAACCTTTCATCACTAGTGGATCTCTAGAATATACACATGTTGGTGCACACGTGAATGTACGTTATTCGCTTCAAGCTCATGCTCGCTTGAGTTGTTGGTTGTGTGAAGCGGAGCTGAACGATGTCAACTTCCATGGCACGGCCAGCATCCCCACACACACACACACACACACACACACACACACACACACACACACACACACACACACACACACACACACACACACACACACACACACACACACACACACACACAGGACTTATTGCCATATGGGATGCTAGTCCAACTTAAACATCCATCTTGACTGACATCCCTCCCCCTGTGAATGAGACCTGGTGCAAGGTGGGACCAAAACAGGGGAAACCAGCCCGACCAGTAGGTGGTGGAATGATATATATATATATACAGTATATATACAATGGTACTTTGACTTAGGAGTTTAATTCGTTCCGTGACAGAGCTCGTAATTCAGTCTGCTCGTATAGCAAATCAGTTTTCCCCATTGAAATTAATTGAAATGCCACGAATCCGTTCCAGCCCCCAAAGAACCACCCCAAGTTTTTTTTGTTACGTGTTTTTCAATAAGAAAAATGTATCTATAAATAACAAATACTGTACAAAAACATGATAAAACATAATAAAAGAGAATGTAAAGAAATAAACTGGTTTTATAAAGTGTATTTACCTTGGAGATCAGACGACTTGGACTAATGGAAGATGCTGGCAGAGGTGGAGGGTGGAGGAGACAGGCGGAGGAGGTTGGAGGAATTTGTTTTGTTTAGTGCTTTTTCGGTCGCTTTCGTTTGTTGCTGCACTTTATTGCTGAACTTATAGCTACAACTGATTTATTTTGTTTCACTTCACTTTCGCTTAACTTAAAAAAATTCACCAATTCCGTCACACGCACACATCGCTCATGTTTTTCTATGATTTCATGCTTTATTTCAATAGACATCATCCACTTCTTCTTTTCAGCACTTACTTCCTTAGGACCCATGGTTAGAACATTTTGTTTTGGCAAAATAACCACAAAAAGCACAAAACACGAGCACAAAACACAAAAGAGATAGAAGGTAACCACGTGAAGTGAAGGAGTGAGACGCAGGACGCTGGCCGCATTCGCTCACCACGCCAGCTAGCAGAGGCACCTGAAGCTCGCTCCTCGTAACTCACATTTTTGCTCGCAAATCAATACAAAAAATCGATGGGACGACAGCTCGGAAAACTCGTATGTTAGTGCACTCGTAAATCAAGGTGCCACTGTGTATATATATATATATATATATATATATATATATATATATATATATGTATGTGGCTGTCTTGGGTCACAATGCCTCCAAAGTTTTACCTTTTCCTACTTTGGGTGTGCATCATTTACCCCTCCGCAGCAAGCAAGGTGGGTGGGGGCCAGGCCGACTAATACCTGGTAGAATATAATAAAGCGCATGAAAAGCGTCTCGACATAATATGCACGCAGAGAGATGTATAAGGTAGGGAACAAGCTAGCTGACTTTAGACAGTGTAGTTTTCCAATGTGTGTAAAAGGTACTATATTTTGCCGTTTTCGACAATTTTATATTATTCCACAAATAAATGTGTTCGTTTATTGTCGTTATTTAATGTTTGTTCCAAAAAAACTGAACCACTACAGTTTATTTATAAATGGTTATGCAGCTGAAGAGGTTGTTTTCTGGGTATTTGGGCACATTTGCTTCACATACCCTAATTTGATTGGCTGCCTGACTGAAAGTATTATAAAGTATATAAGAAAGTATATATATATATATATATATATATATATATATATATATATATATATATATATATATATATATATATATATATATATATATATATATATTTATTTTTATATATATATATATATATATATATAATCATAATCATACTAAGACACCTAAAGTCACCTTAAACATTTATGCTTTCTTTATAAATTGCAGGCAACCAAAAGTGTTTAAAAAGTGGAACTCTCCCAAATGTGCAGCAGAACGACGATAATGGCAACTAAGATGAAGCAGTGCTTCCATAAAGCATCTCCTATTAGCAAAGAGTTTCTGGTGGGACTCCCTTGAACGCAGCGTCCATAAACCTTTACTGCATCTTGTGCTGTAATATGTCAGAGATTACCAGGGCTGACACACAGAGGCAGTACCTCACGCTGACGTGGTGAAGTACAGTATGTTTTTTCATGCTGCTTTAAATTGGAAATCTGAGCTAAAGAAGCTTTTTTTGTCAGTTAGTAGGTGGTAGTAATAATTTAATTTTTTTATACCATATATACAATAAATAAAATAACAATAAATGATCTGTGCATAGTATCGCACTTTGCACATTATGTATATTTTTATATACAGTATCTGACTTTTTTCTGTGTTATATTTTATGTATTCTTTAGCTATTTGTATATATTTGCCTTTTTTTTTGTTTTATTTTCTACTTTTTTTTGTATCTTCTTTAATTATTTTTATTCTCCATTTATTTTCAGACAGTTAAGATTTTTTTAATGCTTATCGTCTATAGAGCTACGCACCAAACCTCACCAGAACAAATTCCTGGTATAAGTAAAATATAACTGCCAAATAAAACGGATTCTGATTCTGAAAACACCAAGGCCCCCAGACAATTCAGGCACTGTTGATTCTGCAGAAGTACTGCAGAAGTTTGAGAGTGGATTAAACGGACTTGTTATCGTTAAAAAGGGAAAAGAAAAGAAAAGAAAAGAAAAGAACGGGAAAAAAGGCACTTCTTCTAACTGCATATCATTAAACCATCTCTTGGTTGTGGAATGGAGCAACAACATATAGTCAGACAGCTGAGATGTTATCTCACCTTCCCCCACGGCATTATACTATGACGCTGAAAGAGGAGGAGAGGAAATTAAAGGAGAGATGAGGCGATGGGGAGGAGGGGAGTGGTAAGGACAGGGGGGAAAGAGGGGGAGAGGAGAGAAGATGAAGGGGGAACAGAGGGGAGGAGAGGAAAGGAAAGGAAAGAGGAGGGGGGGGGGATAAAAGGAGAGAGGAGGCGTGGGAAGGAGAGGAGAGGAAAGAAGAGGACACAGAGCAGGAGAAAAGGGAAGATGAGGGGAGAACAGAGGGGAGGAGAGGAAAGGAAAGGAAAGAGGAGGGGGGGGGGATAAAAGGAGAGAGGAGGCGTGGGAAGGAGAGGAGAGGAAAGAAGAGGACACAGAGCAGGAGAAAAGGGAAGATGAGGGGAGAACAGAGGGGAGGAAGAGGAAAGGAAAGAGGAGAGGGGAGGAGAGGAAAGGAGTGGGGAGGAAATACAAGGAGAGAGGAAAAGAGAGGGAGGAGAGGAGAGGAAAGAAGAGAACAGAGAACAGTAGAGAAGTGACGACAATGGGAGAACAGAGAGAGAGAGGGAGGAGAGTATACAAGGGAGGAGTGAACGCCAAGGTTAAAACGACGGGACATTCACGGGAAATTAAAAGAGCGGGATGACAGAGGGAAAGAAGGGAAACATACGGGAAAAGACGGAGAGTTGGCAGATATACGCCGAGGAGCAGAGGAGAAGGAAAGAAAGGGGAAAAGAAGGATAGGAACGGACAGACGGACGAGGAGGGGAGGCATAGACGACAAACAGGGGAGAGCGCAGTGAGAGGGAGAGAAAAGGGGCAAAGCGGGGGAGGGAAAGAGGGGAGGAGTGATCGCATTTTGTGACATCTCGAATTGAGTTGCGCCCCCGCCCCCCCCCCCCCCCCCCCACACACACACACACACACACACACACACACACACACACACACACAACTTGTTAATAAAGCAACTTGTGCTGCTTGAAGTGGATGTAACGTTGCTAGGAGGCCATGAAATATCTATCTCACTTTAATTTTCTCTCCCTCTCTCTCTCTCTCTCTCTCTCTCTCTCCCACTCGCTCTCTATTTCCATACATATTCCATATGGACGGGCAAGAGAATCAGCTCTCTAGTTCTTTAGCTGGAGGTAGAACACTAAGCACACTTACTCACACACACACACACACACACACACACACACACTCACACAGTAAAATCTCCAGTCCAGTATAAATCATCCCACATCAGCAGACCTGGCTTTGATCAGGTAAATAGGTCAACTGTGTATGCGTGTGTGTTCCTTCATATACAAATACACAGTTTGCAAGGGAGGGGGGAACAAATACACCAAAATACAACCCCCCCCCCCACGTGAACATTCATCCTTTTATTTGAGATGAATTGTGAGTGGAAGAACTGTCACAACAGAGGAAGATTGTTTTGGTAATTAAAAAAGTTATCATCTGCATGTAAATCACCCGAACTTGTCTATGTTGTTTCAGCAGAATGAATGTTGACATGAAACAATCGCAATGAAGCGCTTAAACTAGTGCTTAAATGACTGAAATGAGATGGATTTTTCCGAGACCTCAAAGTGATTAGGTTGTGGCATGGAGGACACCGAGCCGGAGCCTGCGCTGAGAGGGGTTCAGGAGGAAAGATCCCTGCACGGGCATGCACCCAGAGTCTGTCCCAGCAGCTCAGTCTGAGCCCAGAGAGGAGGCAGTTCCAACTGTTTCAAGTAATGGTGAAGGAGAAAATAATCAGCCCTGAGAATGACAATGCCGTCACGGACGTGGTGGGAGAGGAGCCTGGTAAGCTTTGTGAGACAGCACAAAAGGAAATGGAGATTACCACCCCTGTAAAAATCACAGAAATTGATATAAAGTGAGGATGAGACCCAGCCTCACGCAGCGCTCACTGTTCCTCATCTAACACGAGCAGCAGCTCCAGTGGCTCACATTCTGAAAAGATAACAGTCACCGAGAGGAAGGGAAAGGCCTCATCCCAGCTGAACATGGCAGAGTCAGACTGCAGCTTGAGGGATGAATCTGCCGTGCAAAGCGACAGTCACTCAGTTCAATCAGATGCCAGACTTACAAGCAACACAAACGCTACAGAAGTATGCAGGGTTGAGGAAATTAAACTGCTCTGACAGAAAACTTAAAATGTGAAAGGTGTGATGGAAGGTGTGACTTCCCAGACAGAGAATGTTTCTCCACCTCTGCCAGGCTTCATATGAGCAGTGCACAAACGGAATATTTGTTACCACCCTTAAGCCCTTCCATGCTATATATCACTCTGCTCTTAGATTTATTACTGGTGATACCTACAGTGCCAATTTTTGTGAGACGAGATAAACACTGGTATATGTTCATTTACAAAGCGCTTCTGAAGAAATTCCCAATTTACATGACTTCACTATTACACCTAAATGTAGGAGCTTATCAAACCTGCTCTCAGGACTGGATTACACAAGATGTTTCATGGTCGACATTTTAACAAATGTTGATGTTTGTGTTCTTATTGTATTCTTGATTTATTTTAGTTTTTAGTTTTTTTTATTATTTGTGGGGTTTTTTCCCCACCTAATGTGATCTCGGCATCATTGAAAATGAGGGTTCTGCGAATGGACAGGAGCTTAAAGAACCCGGCAAGCTTTGGGAAAGAGCGGTAGAATTTTATTTCGATATCTATAGTAGTGAGCATCTTGTAAATGATAAAATGTTCGACTCCTTCATTAAGGCAAGGCAAGTTCATTTGTATAGCACATTTCAACGACGAGGCAATTCAAAGTGCTTTACATGAAACAGAAAAAGCATTAAGGCAACGTGCAAAGAAACACGTTATAAAAGACATAGAATGCGTAAAGTGAAAAAAAAAAATGTCCTTGTCAAGGTGATATCCTAGTCTTTGAGAACCGGTCTGGAGATCTTTCAGTTATCTGATATTGCTGTTTCATATAGACCAAGGCCGTATTAATACAGTGCACACAAAGCCACTAGTATTCACATTTAAACAACAAGGCAATTCAAAGTGCTTTAAATAAAACATCAGAGGCATCAGGATAAAGTGCAGAAGAAACACATTTGTAAAAGAAGAACGTATTATAAAGTTAAGAAATAGAATGCATAGAATGCTTAAAATCAAGTAAAAGTGCAGTGCAAGAAAATTAATATTTGGTTGAGTAAAAGGCGGCGGCAAACAGAAAAGTCTTCAGCCTTGATTTAAAAGATGCAGTTTTCTGGGAGTTTGTTCCAGATAGGTGGTGCATATCAACTGAACGCTACTTCTCCATGTTTAGTTTTGACTCTGGGGACAGAGAGCAGACCTGACCTCCCAGACCTCCCGGCGACCGGAGAGGTCTGGAAGGTTCATAACGTAGCAGAAGATCAGAAATGTCTTTTGGCCCTAAACCATTCTGTGCTTCATAAACCAATGATGGCGGACAGGAAGCCAGTGTAAAGATCTGAGAACTGGAGTGATATGATCCACTTTCTTGGTCTTAGTGAGGACTCAAGCAGCAGCGTTTTGATCAACTGCAGCTGCCTGATCCTTCTTTTAGGGAGACATGTCAAGACGCTGTTATAGTAGTCAAGTCTACTGAAGATGAATGCATGGACAGGTTTTTCCAAATTCTGCTGAGACATAAGTCCATTAATACTTGATATATTCTTAAGGTGATAGTAGGCTGACTTTGTCATTGTTTTATTGTGGCTGTTGAAATTTAGGTCAGAGTCGCGACTACACCAAAATTTCTGGCTTGTATCGAACCGCCTCAAGTTTCACAAGAGAACAAGCAGCAGCCCTGGAAAGGAAGGCAGCAAGCATCGCCAGACTTTCAGTGGTATTTTATAGAACGTTTTGGAGTGTTTTAGGTGAAGATCCTTTAACAGTATTGAATGAAATTTTTAATTATGTGCTTTTTATCTTAAAGCTTAGGAGAGCTGTTTCAACACTCTCACCTCAAGAAGGAGATCTCCAAAGTATTAGGAACTGGCGCAAAGTCTCCTTTGTATCGACTACAAGCTCCTGTCCAAAGCCCTCACCACCCGGCTGAGAGAGTTATTCAGAAGGACCAGACATACTGATGATACATACTGTCTGTTAGAGCCATCATTGACAATGTGTCATTAATTCAAGACATTTTAGACATCTCTAGTTCTTTGGGCATTCATACTGGTCTGGTTTCTGTAGATGAGCAAAAACCATTTGATAGAGTTGAACATTACTTGTGGAAACATTTTATGGGTTTTGGTCTCAACTCAGGTCTTATTACTAAGATACAGGTATTGTACCAAAATAATGGGTGAAATCTATCAAAACTTGGGATGGGGTGAAAGACAACATGGAAGATAAGCTTGAAAAATGGAGATGGCTGCTTCCGCAAATGTTATATAGAGCAGAGCTTTGATTATAAATAATTTGGGTGCCTCAGCATTATGGCACAGGCTGTGTTGAGCCCCCTGCTTGTATGTTGCACTAATTGCAGGTCATCATGGTCAACTTTTTCTTGGAAAAATTACATTGAGTCCCACAGGGTCCCACAGGGTCCCAAAGTAATTTTCTCGATGTGTCTCGATGTGTCTCGATGCCAGCCACATCGTCATTTATCATTTACAAGGGAAATCCCAATTTCATGCCTAAGGAGGACGGGCACAAGGCCTCATTCATCTAGCCAGCAGAGTTGCCTCTTTTAGAATTAAATTTATCCAGCGATACCTTACAGGAACAAGTGATGATGGTATTGTGGAAAGAAGCAGCAGACACCATTTTAAAAAGAAAAGTTGGTTTGGGGATTGATGCTTCTTTGTCTTTTGATGGATTTTGATTGTTTTAAACAATGGAGATTACCGCCTATTTTTATCCAGGACTTTTAAAAGCATGCACTCATATTGAATGAAAAAGAGTGTTGCCAACATCAACACTGCACTGGCTGCTAGAAGAACCACTGGTAAAGGGAGCCAGGCTGCATGTCTAGGACCCCAGGACTTAAAGGGGACCTATTATGGTCCCTTTCCACAAGTGTCCCTAAAACATGTTTTTGAAGTTCTTTGCTGAAAATACCACTCAGATTATGCATTCGAGCCACTGTTACATACCTCCATACCATAATGTTCCAAATTGGCTGTTTTCTGTGTGTGGAACTTTACTTGTAAATGATAAGCCAAGGAGCTAGTTTTAAGCCAATGGGGTATGCGCACAAATTGTGGGTTGTGTGAGCCAAGGGGGTTTAAGCTTTACTTTCCCTGATTTCACCTTATCAGCACACTAAAATCTGTTTCTGAACAAATTTGAGGTAATAAATAAGCAATCCAGTTGCTGAATCTTAACTCACACAGATTTACAAGGCCTTCCCTAAAAGTTTGTTCCGACTTTCATTGCAGTGTCTGGAGCAGCGCGAAGCTTGGAGCAGCATAGGATATGGCAGGGCATGGGTTTTGTTGTTTTATTCAGTTACGGAACCATCGTAAAATAAAATAAAATAAGTTAAATAAATACATCTACGATTTGTTTGAACGCAGAAGATTTGAGGTGGTCTCAGCCAACAACAGAGCATTTCCCATGCATTATTAGCTTTAAGCTCTGTGCAGCGGGTCCTGTCGCGCTCCAGCTGTTGGTAGAGTGACTCAGATGGAGGGCGGATCTATTTAGAATAATTCCCTTGGTGACGTGTATAAGGGCAGCAAAGCTGAACGGCTCATTTCACCACATGTTAAACCAGACAGCTCACACAAAAAAAATTAAGTCAACACTTATAAGCAGGAACTTTTTAAATTCAGGGATTGAAAAACTCGATTAAGATGACCTGACGAAGCTGCAGGAATTCTGCGGTGGCTCCTAACAAGGAGGATCCTTTTCCGGAACTGGGTTTGAATGTGGTTTAGGATGGACGGAGCGGAACACTGCTTGATTTTAAGAGTCTGCGAAAAACAGATTTAAATAAGAAAAAACTGAACGCTAGACCAGACAAGGTGTGGATGGGTAAGCTGGACACAGAAGCCAGTGTCAAACCCGTGTGGAGATAAAGCACTAAACAAACGGTTGGGAGATCTGCAGTGGAGGATCCTGCATGGAGCTGTAGCGGTCAGTGCTTTTGTGTCAGTGATCAATCCCACTGTTTCTAGTGGCTGCACTTTCTGTGGGTTGTGGAAAGTGTTTGTCATTATTACATTGAATGTAGAAGACTTGGCGGAAGGTCTTGTTCGAAATACTTGAAAAGTTTTCTAGGTTTTTAAGAAAACTGGTCGGTATTTGCTTTAATCTATGGGGCCGGTAACAACAGACGTAACAAGTTAAAGTGGCAGTTGATTGATTTTATAACAGGAGAAGCTAAACTGGCAAGCCATGAAACAAGAAAAGACAAATTACAACATGGATCTGCTCTTGATCTAGTGTCTTTATTGGGTTGTTAAAGGCCAGAGTTTGGGTTTATTTTATGTTTTATAAAACATTGAATAACTTAAATGATTTTGAAACCCAGTGGTGCTGCGAGTGTCTTATTTGTTCTGTTGTGGAGGATGCTGTTGTTTTGAGCCAAATGTTTGGATGAGAATGCTGGTATTTATTTATTTATCTAAGAATTTATTTTAGCACCCACGGAATCACCGCCTATGCACACATGCATATGCAAAACAGCTACGTGGACAAACAATCATGGATATTCCTATTCAAACTTATCAGCGGGGGTGCCTGTGCAGTGCGAAATTCAAGTGCTATTGCAATTCAATCTTCACTCCAGAATCGTGCAAATGAATATAATAAAGTCTATGTTGTGGCGGCACAAATATTTGTCAGATGAGCACCCTTCAATGTGGAGAGGCACCTGGTATCAAGAGGTACAAAAAGACTCTGCACCTCTAATGATAAATAACAGGTTAAACACTCCATTTGAAAATACTCTGCTTGGACTTCTTATTCCCAGCATAAGATTTTATTACACTGTCATCTGAATATAGGATCTGAGAGACTGCAAAAGGCACAGTTCAACACTTGTTCATTCAAGGACATGCTTGCTTTCCGGAAATGATAGGACATGCCTGAGGGCTAGCAGCACAGCATGCAGCTCACATTTATGTATTACAACCACTGCCGAGCACCCCACAGTTATCTCACTGCCCTGAGCTGCCAGACAGCTCTCCACCCTAAAATGGAGGCATCTGTAATTATCAGGTCCCGACATGGAGCAACAGAATTAAAAGGGATGCCCATGGTGAGATATGTTGTCTTCCTCCACAGGCACAGGGAAATGAGACATTGGACCATAACTCACAACTTAGGAGCCTGTTTTAGTACCTTCTTTGTTCCAAGCTCAGACAATTCAGCAAAATCTGAAAGGCATCAACCAATGCTTAATGCTGCTGTTAGCATTCCAGAAGTCACAGGAAAGTTCTGAAAGTCAGAAACCTGTCCTTCTTCAACTGAGTGAGTAGTGGAAGAATGCTGTTAACACACCGTGTGGAGGGACTGGCCTCCATCAGCTGAGAGTTGAGAACGATGGCTGTGTTTAGGGAGCTCTAGTCGGAGATGACGGTGACTGATCAAACCGTGTGATGTGGGAGACCCGACTGGCGTCTCCTTGATTGCATGTGTCCTTGACTGGGAGCATATAAACCGGTCATTCCATATAAGATAATTAACAGAACATAACTTTATTACCATCTTATAAAAGGAATAGAATATAGATATAGAAAGATCCAAATCCCCTGCTAGCCACAAACACAAAGTCAATCAACTGATTCTGAATGATAGTGTTCAGGGTGCACAAAGCAATGAGGAATTTAGAGCCTACTGATTGACAAAGAATATTTTGCACTTGTCTCTGAAGCCTCACTCGCTAATGTCAAAGCAGCAAGAGACACCCACAGCAACAATATATTAAATTAAAAAAGTATCAAAGAGCAAACGCAGCAAAGCCAAGACACCCTCCGTGCTAATTACCACAATAATGTCTTCTGTGCCTGCTGGAAACGAATGAAGGCGCTCCTACACATTGAGACAGGCATGAATTATAACCTAGCCTTATTTACCTGTGCTGTAGCTGAGCTTCAATCAGTAACCTAGCAGACACACCATCGCCACAAGATACACTTAAATACAAAGGTCCAATTTAATGAAGGCACATGGATCTTCAAGCCGGTTCTCAGGCTCTGGAGGTTGAAGAAAATGTACGCCGTATAACACTTTATGGGATCATCAGCACCGTTGAGTTAATATGGGCTTCACAGTGAGTGATGATGGTAACAGACGCATGATCTGCATCACAAATTTAAGCAGTGACTCAGAACCTTTACAAAATTGTATTCTTAAAAAATGACACGTCGCTTAAGGGCCATTTCTTTGGGGAATCAGGCAAATATGTGCTTGAGAGCTGGTGGACAGAAACAAACTTGCAGAATACCTCAAGCGTTCTGATCTCAGAAAAAATATGAATGTCTTTGTCGCTACGTTTCAGATGGATGGATGGATTCCTTATTCATCCCTGGGAGGAAATTGTGGACAGTACCCAGAATGTCTGCCGGGGCTGGTGGCCAGACAGAATGAAACAGAACTTTGAGATGACTTTGGGCTCGTTCCAAAGCATAAATTTAAAGTGGGACTTCTAAGAGAACCATGTTGGCATGGCAATGCAATTCTGGCAGATAGCTACCATTGGTTGCCCTCTACAAGTTTGTAGAGTGTCCGGAACCTCATCTCTGGGCTTGACTTGAACACTGGTTTAGTCACTGGGGGGCACAGAGAGGGCAACTTTTGAAATAACACAGCTTCTCTCTCTTTCTCTCTCTCTCTCTCCCTCTCTCTCTCTCTCTCTCTCTCTCTCTCTCTCTCTCTCTCTCTCCTCTCTCTGAGTGGTTAGAGGCGTGAGCGAGCAGAGCGGGTGAGCATTTGGTGGAGTGATTTCTCTCTAACTTTTCAATCAAATTGTATGTTTATAATTATTTTTTGGTGACGGTGTTAGTTTTCTTTCTACTGGTTGTAGTGTGTGCACACAGCGGGTGGGTGGTGTTGGTGGTGCGAGTCCGCAGCCATGTCAGACCTCACCAGGCTAACGAGGAAGCACGGCATTAAGTTCCCCGTGTCTTCCTCAGCCTGGCAGTGGGACAGGCTGTCAGCTACAGCAGCATCATGACAGCAGCGCAGATGAACAGCGCTGTTGTCATTTTCCTGGATAGCGTGGAAAGAGTGAAAGCGGTGGTGGCGAGCGGCGCCACCGTGAACGGAATGTTTGTTCCCGTCCTGCCTCTCTCCACACCGGCAAAGAGGGTCAATTTGGCGAATGTTCCGCCGTTTATCAAGGACAAGACACTAATTAGGGAACTTTCGAGGCACGGGAAGATGGTGTCGCCTGTTAAGAAAGTCTCGGTATGTAAGTTGCCGCTTCTGAAACATGTGGTGTCCCACAGGAGACAAGTCCTGATGATCCTGAACAACAGGGCAGCGGATCTGAGCGTCGCCTTTAAAATCAGGGTGGATGAATTTGACTACGTGGTGTTTCTCAACTCTGACAACACCAATTGCTTTGGGTGTGGTGGGGACGGACACCAGGTCAGGGTATGCCCAGGGAAGAACTCAGACAGCAGGACAGGTGCGGGGCAAAAGGATGGACAGGCGAATGAGGGAGCACGGGAGGGGGCAGGTGAGGGTCAAGAAGGAGAAAAACAGGTGACGGTGGGGGCACAGGAGGAGACAGGTGAGGGTCAGAAAAGAAAAAGGGGAAAAACAGGTGAAGGTGGGGGCACAGGAGGAGACAGGTGAGGGTCAGAAAAGCAGAAAATGGGTGAAAGGGGGATCACAGGGGGAGACAGGTGGAGGTCAGAACGAAAAAGGGAAGAAACAGGTGAAGGTGGGAGCACAGGAGGAGACAGGTGAGGGGCGGAAAAAGGAAAAACAGGTGGACAAGGGAGCACAGGAGGGGGCAGGTGAGGGGCAGGGAAAAAAAGGGTGAAAAACAGGTGAATGTGGAGCCACAGGAGGGAAATGGTGATGATCAACAGCACAGTCAGGTGAGCATGGAGACACGGGGGAGACAGGTGGGGGTCTGGAAGGCAGGCAGGTAAAGGTGGGAGGACAGCAGGAGAAGGATGAGGGTCCAGAAGATAGGCAGGTGAGTGTGGGGGGACAGGGGGGGACAGGTGAAGGAAAGAAAGCTGCAGAACAAAAAGAAAAGAGTGCAGGCAACGAAGCTGAGGAGTAAGAAGCATTGGAAGGAAGTGAAATGGGGGATGAGGACGATTGTTTAAGAGTTCCTCATCTGAAAAGAAAGTCAAATAAAATCAGAGGAGACTCAGGCGAAGAGAGGGACAGAAAGCCAGGGGAAGGCAAGACAAGCAGTGGAGCAGGGAGGCTCAGAGTCTGAGTCCTGGATGGAGGAAGACTCTGCTGCAGATAGTGACGGGCAGAATTTTCTAGCTGTCAAAAAGAAAAAGGGCAAAAAAAGTTACAATATGGGGAAAATAAAAGCGTTCCTACACAGAACTAAGAACGTAAAAGGAATAAAGTTGGAGGACTACTTCTCAGACAAGGAGCTGTTGGCAAACGCTGCCCAGCAACAGATGAGGAGTCAGGGGAGAGGAGGGTTTACGGACCAAGAGGTGTACAGGCTCAAGAAGATAGTGCAAAAAATCAGGAAGGAGCTGAACAACGGGGAAGATGATGATGAGGTGTAAGTCGGTGCTGCTGTTCTGGCTGATTCTTCTTTCCATTGCAATGAGTCACTTTAATGTCAGCACGCTGAATGTGAACGGGGCGAGAGACGCAGCTGAGAGGTCTCTGCTGTATGAGCTGATGGACCAGAAGAGGCTGGATGTGTTCTTGGTGCAGGAGACTCACAGCAACTCCGTCAATGAGGCTGACTGGAAGAGGGAGGGGGGGGGGGGGGGGGGGGGGGGGGTGCTAAGCCACAAGAGCACCACCAGTGGGGGAGTGGTTCTTCTGTTTTCTAAGAGCTTGGCCCCAGCATCCTTTGAGGTGGAGGAGGTGATGGAGGGCAGACTGATGGTGGTGAGGGCAACATTTGAACACTATAAATTTGTTTTTATAAACGTGTACACTCCCACCACAGGACCACACAGAGTTACTTTCTTACAGGTTTTAAGTAGTGTTTTAGGCAAAGTTCAGGATTTTAACTCCTTAAGACTGTGGTGGGACTATGGGAAGAAGGAGATAAGGCAGCTCTGTCAACAACTCTGTCAACAACGGCCCTGCAGAGCATGAAGGGATGTAAGGCTCCCAGCATCGACGGGATTCCTGCGGAATTTTATGAAGAGTTCTGGGAGGAGTTACGGGAGGATCTTTTAATGGTTTTTAATGAAGGTTTTAAAAACAAACTTTTGCCAGTCAGCTGCAGGAGAGCAGTAATCACTCTCCTACAAAAGAAAGGAGACTTGCAGGAGATCAAGAACTGGCGTCCTGTGTCCCTTCTGTGCACGGACTACAAGATCAAATCGAGGGCGCTGGCCGACAGGCTGAGGGAGGTGATGGACCTGGTAGTCCATCAGGACCAAATGTACTGTGTGCCTGGTAGGTCTATTCTGGATAATGTGTCCTTAATTCGGGATATTTTGGACATCTCTAGTTCTTTGGGCAGTGAAACTGGGTTCATTTCGTTGACCAGGAAAAGGCTTTTGACCGGGTTGAGCACCTTCACCTCTGTAAAACTCTGGAGGTGTTGAGAGTGTACTGAAGATCAATGGAGGACTGAGCGGCCCTTTTAAAGTGTGTAGGGGGGGGAGACAGGGCTCCTCCCTCTCAGGGATGCTGTACTCTCTGGCCATCGAACCATTGTTGTGTAAATTAAGGACAAACATTGAGGGTGTGTTCTTAAACGGTCTTAAAAGAAGCCACATTTTATCAGCCTAGGCAGACGACATCATTGTTTTAATAAAAAAGCAGGATGAAATCAACAAACTGGACGGGAACATTAAGGATTTTGGGCTGATATCAGCAGCAAAAGTCAACTGGGACAAAAGTGAAGCATTGGCTGTGTGCAGATGGAGGGGGGGGGACTTTTAAAACTACTAGGAAGGTTTTAAAACTAGGAGGTTTACAGTGGAGAAGAGATGGTTTTAAGTATTTAGGAGTGTTTTTAGGGAATGAAAGTATGATGGGGAAGAACTGGGAAGGGCTTTTAGGAAAAATACAGGGCAAACTAAAGAAATGGAGGAAATGGTGGCACTGCCACAGCTGTCCTTCAGGGGCAGAACGCTGATCATCAATAACCTGGTGGCCTCACAGCTGTGGCACAGAGAGGCCTGTGTCCAACCACCAGACTTATTAATAAGGAAAATACAGGCTGAGTTAATGGACTTCTTTTGGGGGGGGGACTTCCACTGGATTAGGAAGGAAAATGTTTTTTTTGCCAAAAGAGGAAGGGGGCACGGTGTGGTGGACATTAAAAGCAGAGTGGCGACTTTTAGATTACAGTTTTTACAAAAGTTTTTAACAGGATAGTTTAATGTTTGGAAGGACATGGCCGGCTTGATCTTAAAAAGGACTGGGAAGATGGGGCTTGACAGCTCGTTGTTTTTAATAGACACAAGTCTTTTAAACACGTCGGGCTTACCCCGTTTTTATCATGAACTTTTTAAAGCCTGGAGTGTTTTTTTAAAAAGGAAAAGGGAAGCCCCAGACTCCCTCCACTGGCTCCTGGAGAAACCGGTAATCAGAGGATCCAGGCTGGACTTGCAGGATGAGGCCACTCCAGGACTGAGGAGTATCCTGAGGGGGGCAGGGGTCCTGACCATGAGGCAGGTGGTGGCGGCGGCGGGGAGCGACCTGCAGGACGGCTAGGCCATGGCGGAGCGGCTGGGGGTGAGGTCCACCAGGATCATACACCTGGTGCTCAAGAGGTGGAGAAAGACACTTACGGAGGAGGAACTGGCCCTGCTGAAGGAGTACGGGGAAGGGGCGGAGGAGCCGAACCTGGAGGATCCCTTCCCGGAGATGACTCTGACTCCCAACCTGGAGGGGTCCTCTGGGAAGCTACTGCACAAGGCACTTTGGACAAAACTGTACTTGCACGCAGCCAGTGGGAAAGCTTCTTATAAAGAGTGTGTAGTGGTTTAAACAGGAAAGGACTGGAAACGCGGCAGGACACTGTCTGGAGGGGACGGCTCCAGATGGCGGGACAGGAGGAGTCGTATTGGAGGAGCCTTTACAAAGCACCCTCCAAGAAAAGGACGGGGGTCCTCCAATGGAGAGTCCTACATGGAGCCATGGCAGTCAATAGTTTTGTTTTTGTTTTTAATCCCATGGTCAAAAATTTATGTCTGTTATGTAAACTGCCGGAGTCGATTTTTCACTGTTTTTCAGAGTACGACAGACTCTGCAGACAGCTGTTTAGTGTTTTAAAGGAAAGTTTTAACCTCTTTAAAGAGGAGTGGTCCAAAAATGCTTTTATTTGTGGGGTTAAATATTACAGAACCAACACAGAGAAGTGGCAACTGTTAAACTTTTTAATAGGGAAAGCAAAGATGGTGATCTACATTACGAGTAGAAACAAACTGAGAGGAAAGGAAAGTATTATAGGAAAAGTGTTTGTGGCGTTAGTCAGGGCGAGAGTCTTAATTGATTTTAACTTTCACAAACTGATGAAGAGTCTGGATATTTTTATCAAGCTGTGGTGTTTTAATGACGTCATCTGTTCCCTGGTGGGGGACGACTTGTGCTTCCAGTCTGTTTTTAATGTTTAGGGCTTGTTTATTGAACACATTGTTGTTTTTATTGTCTTCAACTGTGAACTGGAGAAAATGTTGAAATAAAGTTTTAAAAATCAAAAAATCTCTCTCTCTCTGAGTCTCCCTCTCTCCCTCTCTCTGCCCGAGATCATTAAAGGCCGCCTCCATCACTGTGAACAGCTTTGTCGTTAATATAAGGTCGAGGTTTGAGGTCCATCCCAGAAACAGAAAAGTGTTACATTTGCAACTTCAAACCCTGCTTCAAATATGAACTGTGATATTTGATGAATTTGATATTTGATATGAGGGGTAGACTTACAAGGACGTTCTACCTTTGATTGTATTTCAATGAAGGACGTGTTGTTGTGCTTGTTAGCATTCATCATCAGTTTGGAGTCGTTACGTTCAATGAAAAAAATGATCCCATGCGATTTGTGTCCTCAAACAACTTGCAATTGATGAAGTTGAAGATTTTTTTTCAGGGCGGCTGAAATAATTTAAATGGGTCTGGGGATGCCACCATTGTTCACCACTTTTTTTCAATATATCACTTTATGGTTCACTAAAAAAATAGCAGCATCTTTAAATTGATGCTGGCTTTTTTTGTTGTTGTTATTTTAATTTTTGAATTACAGAAAGGTAAATCACGCTGAACATTGCCATTACTTTTGCCAACCCACTGGGCCTCACCTTGTTAATGTGGTCTGGCTCCAACTTGACAGGGCGTCAATTTCAGTTTTATTTATTTTTTTGGCAAAGGTAACACAGCCAAGTGGCGTCAAGGTCCTAATTTGTCAAGAAGAGTTTTTCCAGGGCCATCATTTATCTCCCAATTAGAACAGGCCTCTCGATTCCAACCCAGCACCTCCAAAACGGCAACAACCCCCCCCCCCCAACTGTTTTCTCAAAAAAAGTGAATCTCTCCTTCTCTCTTTCTCTCTCTCTGACACTTTGTTTCTCACCCCTGCCGTTCTAAGTTGAGAAAAAGAGAAACTATAGGAACACAAGAGAGGGATAGAAATGGAGAGAACAACATTCTCTCCATTCTCTTACCATCCAGAAAGGTTGAGAGAGAGAGAGGAGAAAACGGTGAGGGAGAAGCGACTACAATTGAGATAATAATGGGGGCATCATTGGAGTGTGTGTGCGTGTTTGTGTGCGTGTGTTTGTATGTGTGTGTGTGTGTGTGTGTCTGTGTGTCTGTGTGGGTGTGTGGGTGCGTGTTTGTCTGTGTGGGTGTGTGGGTGTGTGGGTGTGTGTGTGTGTGTGTCTGTGTGAGTGTGCATGGGTGAAAAGGGTTAGAGTGGGACTGCAGGCAGAGCAGTGAAAAGGGCGATGGGTGTTAAATTGGGGTGAAAAGAAGCTTAGAGGACAAGAGGGAGTCGGAAAGACGGAGAGATGGTCACCCTTCACTCCACACGTGGATTAAAGGATACAGAGACACTGACAGACTCCAAACCGGGCTTACACACACACACACACACAGACAAACACACACACACACACACACACACACACACACACTCACACACACACACACACACACACACACACACACACACACACACACACACACACACACACACACACACACACACACACACAGGCACGCACACACACACACACACACACACACACACACACACACACACACACACACACACACACACACACACAGCATCTTTCCCAACAGCTATATCTGACTGGAAATTATTTTCCATACACAACACACGTGCACATACATAAGCACGCAAACACACACCCATACGCACACACACGCACAACACAAACAGCCTCTACTAACAGTTCCACAAACTCCATTCCGAAAGAAATACAAGGGTGAAGGTTTTTCTGCCAAGGTAGTTGTTGCATGTCAGGTAAGTTTTAGATGCGATGGCCGGAACACAATGC
>NC_137199.1:3369588-3384588 GCF_960531495.2 Zeus faber | reverse complement strand
ATCATTAGCTAGGTAAATACACACACATACACACACACACACACACACACACACACACACACACACACACACACACACACACACACACACACACACACAGACACACACGCGCCTGCGCATGCACAGTGTGTCCTTGAGGTGTTTGTCTGTGTGGCTCGTAGCTGTAGCAGATGGTCTGAATTACACAGCTGAGGAACAACCCCAGTAAAGTGCTCACGGCCGACTCCACATTCTCTTCTGTCTATGTCTGTCTGCCTGTCTCTCTGTCTGTCGGTCTGTCTGTCTGTCTCTAAGACTCTCATTCTGTTTGGCTCTGGATGTTTTTTATCTGCCAGTCTGTCATGTCTGACTTTCTCACGCTTCCCATCCCTCTGTTGCGTCTGTGCCTCTTCCTCGACGGTCTGTTATCTGCCTGGTTTTTTCCCCCCCATCTCCTGTCTCATATTTTCTCTCCTCCGCCTCCTTCATTTTGTCCCTCCCGCTTTCCTCTGCCCTATTCACAAGAGAGGAAAGTCAGCTAGAGTGTGTTCCCACGCTGTGTGGATACCGGTTCTTCACTCAATCCTTCCTGGAACCAAGGGTTTGATGGCAGCGGGCTGATGGCTCCCGATGGCGCCCTCGACTGCCACTCGAGATAGATGCGAACGCAACAGGAAACGGTTGACTTTCGTTTTGTTTCCCATTGCAGTTATGAATTAACCGTCGTCGGATAACATCTGGTACTAATGTTAACTAAGCCAAGCTAAAGAAAAATGAATGTGCAACAGACGGAGGATGGAGTACAGGCTTTGCTGGCGTTGTATATGCCCTTGTTATCCAGCTCCGATGTTCAGCACAGAACACACAAATGAGCTCATTGGTGACCAACAGGGCCTTACTGGGTTGAGCCCTGCACGGCGATTCACGGGACAGCTCGGCACAGAGAAGCCACTCTGTATGTACTTATGGATGTAAGGCATATCAAATGTCAATCTCATCAAATGTTTAGATGAGAGATTAAGATGCTAAGTTTATTGAGTCGATTTTGTCTTAATGACCCATCAACAGGGGCAGTGAGCTGACTGTCAGGATAAGTTTTTTATTTTACTTTTTTACTTTAAACTTTTTTACACTTCCTTTTTGCTTTCTGCCTCCCTATTTGCAATGGAAACTCCATCCTTGAGTTTTAAGAAAGCCATTGCGCTGCTCTCAAGCTTAGAGGCAGTGCTCTATAAATACAATTCTGCAAATAAAGTTTATTGTGATCATTACTCTTTCTCACCGTCTCTCTATAAAAAGAGCATCTCCAATGCGGGAGAGGACGTGCACACACTCTGCCATACATAACAGTGGCTGGAGCATTGCTCCCCTGCTGGAGAACTCCTGGACCTTTTGCACATCTGCCACCAGTGGTCATAGGAAACCTGCTACAGCCCTTCAACCTCATAAAGGGGGATGATGTTATCCTCTGTTCCAAAAAATCCTAGTCAAAATCAAATACTATGTTGCTTTCAACGGATTTAACAGATTAACGCCGGCCTCAGTTGCCATTGACTCATATACGCAGCAGCGTGGGTTTCGTGTCGACGGACAAAATATAAAGCGGTTTTGATTCCCCTCGCATCTGTCCTCATTTCCACCCCATATCCACACGTCCCCTATCCGGTCCAGTTGTTCAGTCGTTCCTCTCGTTGGCCCCTCTTTCCTTTTGTCTTCTCTCCCCGCTGTCACCTGTCATCCCATTTTCTCATCTCCCATCCTTCCCTTTCTATACCCCGGCTGTCCATGACCCCCTTCCGTCCTCTCCAAAACACCTTCTCCTCTCGTCTCTTCACTTCACTTCACTACTCTTCACTTCTCCTCTCCGTTCATCCCCTCCTCCGCCCTGATGGCGCTTATACAAAGCTCAGTGAGTCCATATGACTGGAGAAGATGATGGAGGTAACAGCAGCCTCACGGGAACACAATCACAAGTGCCAAGACTAGGTCTGTCTTTGTTTTCCCATACCATCCACCTCCATCTCTACTTGCTTTTGATCTTTTTTTGTAATAATGTGGCATTAAACCGCAATCTCAATGTGAATATTTTGAAGAAATGAAATATTCAGAAAATAAAATGTCTCATAATTGAAATAAAAAAATAATAACTAATACACTTGTTGAAATCACACTCTGCCTGCTCTGTTCATCATGCACAATAAACACAGACTGATATACAAATATTATATTGTAATAAATGTTTCCAACCCCTTCCAGTTTCATCATCTCTCCGTTTCTGTCAGTCTGTCTTCATCTGTACGGTCTAACTCCAAAAAATATGTTTTACCTTCTGGGTACCTCCCTTGTTTGGCTGCCTCCTAATTCTCTCTCTCTCTCTCTCTCCCTCTCTCTCTCTCTCTCTCTCTCCCTCTCTCTCTCTCTCTCTCTCTCTCTCTCTCTCTCTCTCTGTATCTCCTGTTCTCTCTTTCCAGGCCAGGGCATGCCTCGCTAAAGATACAGTAAGCAAACACAGCCAACCAAACAAGTAATGGGGAGTCAACATGTGCGAAGCAGCGGATCCCGGCCAAATATGTGTGGAACAATAAACAAAATGGAAGCTAAATCCAGATATCGCTCACTTTCTTTATCTTTCCTTCTCTTTGTCTCATTGTCTTTCCCTTCCAGAATGTCTCCTCCACTTCCTCATCTTATGTCCACATCTTTTATCTTTCTGCTCTCTTGTTGTCTCCTGGCTGTCCTCCCTCTTGCCCTCTTGTCTTGTCATTCTCGTGGTTTAATTGCATTTTTGGTTCTCAGTTTTCTTTCTCTCAAATTTGCCTCACATGCTCGTTCTAGCTGCTGGTTTTTTTCCTCCCCAGACCTTCTTTCCTTCCGCCTGCCACTCTCTATCATTTTTAGCCTCCCCCCACAATACTCTCTGTTACCCAGGATAATGAATATTCTATTTTTAGCTCTGTCTCTATGTGATTATGGTTGCACATGGCTGCTCCCAACACCCTTAAGGACAGACATATGTTTGAAACCTTACACATCCAAACACACACACACACACACACACACACACACACACACACACACACACACACACACACACACACACACACACACACACACACACACACACACGCACGCACACACACACACAGAGGTGTATGCTCCTAAAAATATATATATATTACACCTGCACAGATGATGTGTACATACCAAACATGCAAGCACACTAATGCATGCATACAGCCCTTCCCTCATTTCAACACACTTGTGGACCAAGACATCGAATGTGTTCATCATGTGACTCTCAGTGTGGAATGTTCGGACTTCTAGATCAGGGAACAATGCTCATTGGATAGTTCCATGAGGTCAAGTGGCCAACCCCAGGGCAGGAATTAAGAAGCAAAACAGACTCTGCGAGAACAGATGAATCCATTTCCTCTAGTTCACCTTTGCATATTTTTTAAAGACCATAACGCCATACGTATCTCCAAACATGGAGCTCAAGTAATTATTCTGTCCTCCCGGAAGCCATTTGAATATGCATATCCGTACGGAAATGCAGATCAGTCTCGCGTAAATGTGAAGATTTGGGATTCAACCGGAACCGAACATTTTCACAGAAACAACTGTGAGGCTTAACCTGGTGATATGATGACGTGACATTTTCATACAATACATTTTGTGTTTGCAAAATTCAGGTTATTTAATTTATTTAAACTTGTACACCACTTTTATACAAAACGCATAAGCTGGTGTAAGGAGCACAAAACCTGGACCCCTTTCACTCTAGTTCCTACATCCCGATTGGAGAAAGCCAAAGGATGCCTCCAACCAATTATCTGTTGCCATCTGTTAAACATGGTCTGGAACGACCATGGTATGAACAGCCACCTTCTGGGACTCATTAGGTCCAGTAAATGCTCTGCATGGTCGTATAACAGCCAGTGACTATGAGACAGTTTTACAAGACCAGGGCTACGGTACAAGCATTTCTTAAGCGATTCAAAGTTTCTTAATGATGTTCCCATATTATGTATGTATGATGTATCCCATACATACAAGGTTTAGGCCGATTTTGATTAAATTCTTTACCGGCGATCCACACAAATGATCGCAATTGACATTGATGACAGACGTTAATTTTGTTTTTTTTAATCCATCAGAGAAATATTGAAGGAGAGAAGGTGAAGGAGAGGATGAGAGTGACAGAAAGAGAGAGAGAGAGAGAGAGAGAGAGAGAGGGAGGGGGCGGAGGCTCCCGCTCTCTCCACTCAGCGCTGTTGAGAAAGAACTCCGGATCTCACTTCCCCCTCTACAGTCCCGTACAGAAACTCTGAGGGGCCGGTGCTCAAAAAATAGAAAAAGAAAAGGCACATGGACCCCCAGCTCGGGTTCTAGGCATTTTGCCGCTCTGGACAAACAGAGCAGCACAGGGGAGCGCTGAGCGCTCGAAGGAGACGCCCCATCGGGGCCCCGTGGTCTGCACTCCGCTCTGCGCACATCTCCCCCCACCCCCACCCCTGCACTTGCGTGCCGCTCAGTATGCAGATCTTGTAATAATAATATAGCAACATACAATATATTCTCATAGAGAAAGATTTCAATTTATTTTGTTTCCTTAGTTTCTTGTATGAAAAATGAAAAACCTAACTCAAAGAATTGGAGCAGAGTTATTTTTGTTTTCTCTTCCAGACAGTGATGCACTGGCTCCCCTGCCTCTCTTGTTATTTTAGATCTATTTATTTTCGTTTGTTTCCTGCATGTATGAAACCACATTTTTAAACACAACTAAATTAAAGGACTGTCCAAGTCCTTACTCCGTACTGTTGGAATTTTGTATGATCGCCCAAGCTAAATACACACCACTAACGAGGATACAGTAAACCTCCTATCATGGCTGCCAAAGTCACTTGGTCTGAACGTCATTGAACCTTTATAAGTTCTGCACCAACGAGTTTGAAGTACATTTCTACCTCTTCACTACACACAGTTCAGGACTGTATGACAGCATGCCAAGAAGGGTTACAGCTGTTCTGAAGGCAAGCGATAGTCTTTCTCTATATTAGGTTTTTGATATATTAATATTAATATTTTGCATTGTCAGTTTCCGAGGAGGCATAATCATCTTTGAATATATGATATGCCTTCATGATTTTTGAGAGTTTTCCTCTTGACATGTTAACTTTGCAGTTTTTGTGACTGACGGATCTCGGTCCACTGTGAATTGTGTTTTTTATTTTATTTTTTGTGTTTGTGCGTATCTGTTCAAAACGGAAAAGCAATGTATTTCCGTTTTTTTGGTTCACTTCATCATAAATTAAGTACTTATTGCGGAAAGACCAGATCAGATATGTTTTCTTTCTGAAGTGTAAGAGAGGACGACAGTCTATCCGTTCCAAAGACATCATGTAATATATCCACATGTGCAACTTCATTACTGTAAAAATTTTGAATAATGAATCTTTGTATGGAGTTACAACGTTTTCACAATGAGAAAGCAATATGCTGGTAATATATCTTTTATTCGCTGCCATCAAATAATCATACCTTCTGTCGTTTTGGCAGTGATACATTGTGAGTGTTGCATGTGTGTGTGTGTGTGTGTGTGTGTGTGTGTGTGTGTGTGTGTGTGTGTGTGTGTGTGTGTGTGTGTGTGTGTAGGTGTGTGTGTGTGCATGTGGGTGGGCGTGTGTGTGTGTGTGTGGCACACACATGTGCACGGGTGCACTTAATTCTCTGTGTGTCTACCAGTCAGCCAAAAATTAATTAAATTGGTGACATCCTGTTCCTGGCTTGCATAAAACACACACACACACACACACACACACACACACACACACACACAAGCCTCTAATTAAGTATCAACCCTCACTTCTAGGAGAAAGAAGGGATGAAAATGAGAGAAGGGTAGAGGAAGAGGACAGGAGAAAGTGAGGGGGGTGGGCAGGGAAAGTATCTCTTAGTTGCCCCCCTCTCTGTCTCTGTCAGCACCTCTTTAGCAATTAGTGAGATATTGTCAAAAAGTATATTTGACACTGACACAATAAAATCAGAGAGAAAACAACGTAGTTGAAGAAGGTAACGAAAACGGACGCCACTGCCTCTGTATGAAACCTTTCTTAAAGGCCAGCATACTCAGTGTGACCCGCTCCACGCCAGGAGGAGGAGCAAATGCACTTGCACTCGGCCGAGCTGGGAGAGGATGAAAAAAATTTCTTTCCTCTTTTGACATATGTTTTAATAATTCAAAATGTTGACAGAACCAATATTGTTGGAATTCTAAATCATTATTTGGACTTAAACCAATCAGCAACAACATTAAAACCACCTGCCTAATATGGTGTAGCTCCCTCTCGTGCCGCCAAAACAGCTCTGAGCCGTTGACGCATGGAATCCACAAGACCTCTAAAGGTGTCCTGTGGTATCGGACACCAAGACATTAGCGGTTCTGACGCACACATGCTCATTGTAGGCACTTTCATAGGTGGACGAGGGTCAGCATGGGCACTCTGATGGGTCTGCGGCTAAGCAGCTCCATACGCAGCAAGCTGTGATGCACTGTGTGTTGTGACATCTTTCTATCATAGCAACATGAACTTGTTCAGCAATTTGTGCTGCAGTAGCTCTTCTGTGGGAATTGGACCAGACGGACTTTGCTCCCCATGCACATCAATGAGCTCATATGCGCCCATGACCCTGTCACTGTTTCACTAGTTGTCGTTCCTTGGACCGCTTTTGGTCGGTTCTAACCACTGCATACCAGGAACACCCCACAAGAGCTGTCATTTTTGGAGATCCTCTGACCCAGTTGTCTAATCATCACAATATGGTTCTTGTCAAAGTCGCAAAGATCCTTGCATTTTTCCTGCTTCCAACACATCAACTTCAGGAACTGACTGGACATTTTCTGCCTAATATATCCCCGCTCTTGACAGAGGCCATTGTATTGAGATGATCAATGTTATTCACTTCACTGTCAGTGGTTTTAAAGTTTTGGCTGATCGGTGGCTTTAGCATAACTATTGAAAGAGGATAAATCCTTCATCTGAATGTGAGCTGAGCAGGTGGGAGAGTGTGTGTGTACCCATTTATCAAATGCATGCACAGTCAGAAACAAGACAGACTGAGGGATATTAACTCCACATCTTCGAGCGCTTTTGGCGTTGCACGCTACGTTTTTGTTGTGTTATTTAAACAGAAAACTGAAAATGGAAACAAAGACACACACAAAAAATTATCTTAGCGCTTTACTGAAAGGTGACAGTTTTGCCTCCATGCCACCACAGATCTGCTGCCGAGGTAAGGTTGTTACAGAGGACAGGAGCCGCAGTGTTTCCTGGCGCTGTCCTCCTCTCGACCTGCTCTAACACGACAGTCATCCAGAGTTCAGCTTCCTGCGTCCCCTCTTGCGGAGACAGACCAATGCCTGACCGCCCACCTGTCGCTTGTCACCTGCCCGCCCACCCTGACCTCTGCTGCTCCCTTGTTCCAACAGGACATGAAACCCACCTGACCCTCAAATCACCTCAACCTGAGATAATCGTTGACTTATTTATAAGTTCTGCCGCTCACTTTCATTTTAGGTGTGTGCAACACCTTTAATGTCTTGGATTTTGTCATGTCATGCTCCACATCTTTTTCAAAGGTGATGTGTCGTCAGCATTAGGGAAACACTGTTTGCCACACAGCCTCATCTCCAAGTTCAACACAAGCCAGAAAACCCTAAAATCAAAATTGCCATTGTAGAAAGGCCAATTAATGAACTGTGAAGTGGACCCGCTTGCCACAGTTCATCATTCAGCCTCTCATAAGATCGATATGTGTTGCCACCAATGTGATCTGGATGGATGGATGAATGGATGGATGGAGAGATGGATGGTGAGAAGGGACAGAGTGACCAGTGGCCAGACCCCTTCAGTGTGAGCATAATCAGGGAGAAAATATACAGAATACAGGAGGAATGTATGTCCTTTGACAGAGCGATCTGTTGTCTTTTCAAAATTGTCTTCAACATTTCCCCATTCAACACTTTCTTATTTGATTTGTGAATGCGTGTGAACCCCTGTCAACCATCGCCGGGCTGGCTCCAGCGCGGCCTGCGACCCCGATCAGAAACAAGATTATGAGTGGATGGACTCATTTTGGCAGAGGCCGAGCCTTGCAATCCTGAGGATGCCTTTCCTTTTCTGGCAAGGCCATTGAATGTTTCCTGCTCGCTCAACATGCGTCAGGGTACCAGGGAGAGAGTACAAGATGTCTGAGATGCAGAAATATTCACATGTACTGTATGTGCTCATAACAGAATATGCCCCCCGCCATAGTTCTGTCTGTTTCTCCGTCTTCTCCGTCAAGTGGGAAACAAAAGACAAAGGGGAACACAGAGAGACAGTCATACATCATTGATCTAACACGCCATCGTTTGTTTGTCATCCATCGCAGAATCCAACAAATGTCTCCTTCCACAACTCATTAGTTCTTAGTTTACACTAAGCTGGCCAGCAAATCAGTCAGTCTATCGTTCTGTCATTTGCCAGCATTCCTGAATGTTTGCCAGTCAGTGAGACAGAATGCCTGCCAGCCAGCTAATGGGTCAGTCAGTCACCTAGTGAGTCAGTCAGCAGTTATTCAGCCTGTCACTTAGTGAGTCGTCAACCAATCAGACAGCTGACCAGTCAGCCAACCAGCCAGCCAGTCAGTTCACCAGTCAATCAGTCAGTCAGCCAGTCAGTTGACAGTCAGTCAGTCAGTCAGTCAGGCAGTAGGTTGACCAGTCAGCCTGCCAGCCAATTCTGAATCTAGCTGTGATGGAGAACGTGACCCACATGGAAACAGAATAAAATAAAATAAGCTACTTCTAAAATGGGGAGATTTTATCGTGCAACATAAAACCAAATTGAAACCACTTCATTTGAATGGGGAGGTTTCCTGGGGGCATGGGGAAGCCGAGGCGCACAAATACATACACTGAAACTAAAACCAACCTGATGAAGGTACGCCACCGCGGGGAGGTTCTATTTTGTGCTAGTCAGAACCAAGTTTAAGTCTATGTATTTTAGATTTTAATACAGCTATGGTCCCTCCCATCTCCCTGCGGTGGTGTACTTTTGTCAGATAAGCTTGAGTGTAGGTATCCCCCCTTCTAATATTGAATAAAATCTCCCCATTCAAATGATTTTTTTTTTATTTAGTTCTGTGCAGCACAAAAAAAAGTCAGACAAGTGTGCTGCGAGACACGATTTGTGTGGACAACCGACACTTGGAGTGCTGCTTGTGTTATTGCTTTTTAGTGTTTGTGATTCACGCTGTTACAATGGATGGATGACAGCAACGGAAAAAAAAGAGACGACAGCGACTGCACGGGCAACGTGCAGCAAAGCGCAAACAGTGACATCACCTCTGATCAAATCGCCATTCATTGTTACCTAGGACTCCTCTCTCTGCTTCCTTCTGACATGATAGATAAAAGACAACTAGTCGACGAGTCAACTAATATTATGAAAAACGTGGCAACGACAAAAATCTGTAGTCATGAAACCCCCCTCTCTCTCTCTCTCTCCCTCTTTCTCTCTCTTTCAGCCTCTCCTACATCCCATTCCACTCCTCACCGAAGCCCATCTGCCCCTCTGCGACCCTTTCAGCACTCTGTCCAAACTGATGACTCGTCGTTTCAAACACGCAAACTCTCTTTCGCCCCCCCCCCCCCCCCCCCCTCTCTTTCACCTGAAATTATGGCACTTTTGCCATCTTTCTCCTCCCTCTGCTCCTCCCTCTTGTCTGTGCTTTCAGTGTATCCTTTTCTTTTTCCCCTGGGAAAGAGGATCCACAGTTGAAGTTGTATTGACATCTGCGCTTGTTATTGTTATGTACCATGCAGACACTACAGCTGCTGCGTCCAAGCTGTAGGTACTTTGAGGGCGGCGACCGTCTGGAAACAATATCCAATAGAACGACTTATCATGGAGATGGAAGCTGTTATCGAGTCCACATTGGATCAAGCTGAAGCTCGTAATGCTGTGGATATTTTTGGCACAGATGCTGCAACCAGGCCAGCACCATTGTAAGAAAGCATGCGCCCTCCGTAAACCTAAATATTTCATGGATTCCGAGCATCGGAAATCCTTGAAGCATGTAAAAGGCATAAAAAGGGGAAAAGGGGAGGGCATCTGTCATTATTGTACTTCTTGAAGAATGTGCCGTCATATTCTAGGTTAAGGAGAGAGTAGGGGAGGCGGAGGGCGACTCCGGGCCAGGCAAGGTCCTTCGTTACGGTACAGTACGTCTCTTCCCGCAGCCTCTGAGAGGATGTGTGGGGGCGGGGGCTTGCAGGGCGGACGCCAGACGTGCACTTGCAACACAGCTGAGTAGTCCCGGAGCCGGTTACACAACCTCAACATTTGGTGGTGGGAAAGAATGGGAAAAATGGACGGGCGGAATCTGGATGCAGTGCTTGCATAAGTGCACTGGAGGAAAAAAAAAAAGATTCAAGTTTCGATGCAGCTTTCATCCTGGTGTTTTCAGCTTTTCTCTCACCAAACTAATAGGACTTGGCTCAAAACATGCTGATGTATTTCAGGTTAAACATGACACGGTCTTCGATGTTGTCATGTGAGAAAAATACTGCAGTTATAGACAGTACATTGCTGTACATCAGCACACACTTTTGTCCAAAGAAGCTTACAATCAGTACATTTTGTCACAGTTTCAAAGCACTGTCTGTCATAGTCATAGCCAGCTAAACCTTCTCTATGAATAAGTACCACTAGTAGAGTGGTATTTATTAAACAGGAAAATAAGTAAGAAAGTCAACCCGAAGGAGATCCTCACGGGGTAGATGGCTCAGTCAGGAGTCAGACTCTGGAACCTGGCCAGCGATTGGAGATATGGAGGAGCAGTTCCACAGACGGCTTTTAAGGGGATTACCGGCGTCTTAAATTTCAGCCGAGCAGAACACTACTGGAACACGACTAAGTCCATAATGGCTGAGTACACATACATCCACATTAATGCTTACGCAGACAAGGAATTTGACAGCAACTTTCAATTCTTACAGAACAAACAAAAGTCAAGCTAAATTTAAGAATACAATAGGTAAGATCTGGAGTGAACAGTAATAATAAGGATATGCAATGTGTGCAGAATGGGCGAGCAGAATATTCAATTCTAACACCCGTACTGTGTCTAACACTTGTGTCAGCAGGAGAACCAGTTCCACAATCAAAAAAAAGAAAATCTATAAAGCTACTGATCGATCTTGTTTTGTACATGCATACTTTTCAAAGCGTTTACAGAAGCAAAGATCAGAAAGTTTACCGCCCCACCATTCCTCAAAAGATCATAGTAGCCCAACGTAGGTTCCTGTGGGGCTTGTTGCCTTAGATGTCTACAAGTCTCGTTTACACATCCAAAGAGCAAAGGGGCGAACTTATGCAAATAGTGAACTAAAACATGCACCCGCTCTGGAGCACCCCACACACACAAATTAAAAGCAAACAAACAAGTAAACAAGCTTGCCTAGTTACCCTTGGAGACTGTTTTTATGTTTGAAACTTAGCTTTCGATTTGGAATGCAAAATGTGAATATTTTTGGCCATATATGGACTGTATATGTATATACTGTATATATTTATTTTTCTCTTTTTCACCAACCTTCACGCAAAGCTATATGTATATATGTATCATGCTTGAGATTATAGGGGCTAATGCACATTGTGTGGGTGTGCAAGCCTCTCTCTCTCTCTCTCTCTCTCTCTCTCTCTCTCTCTATCACTCGATTTCTAAGTACTGATATGCATGCGCGCACGCACACACACACATACACACACACACACACACGCACACACGCACACACACACACACGCACACACACACGCACACACACACACACACACACACACACACACACACACACAGCCCACAAGCTCAATGTGCAGAAGCATTGCTAATGCTCTGCTACATGCCAAACTGCTGTGATTCCAGCAATCACACACAGTCACATTCATTTCCTGGTTTATGCAATTGTAAAGAACTCTGTAGACTGCAGGGCTCAATTACCCACTGAGAGATGATGCATCGACACACACACATACCAACACACAGACACACCCACACACCCACACACACACACACACACACCCACACACACACACACACACACACACACACACACACACACACACACACACACACACACACACACACAAGCGCACGTGCACGTGCACGCACCTAGGCACACACACACACACACACACACACACACACACACACACACACACATAATCACAAATCCACACACCACAAGCTCACAAGGAACACAAACACTGACTCACATACTGTATTGGCAGATGACAAAATAGTGAACACACAAAGAAGCGTACTCAGTGAAGCGAATTAGACGCTGACTTCACACTCACAGAAACCTTTACCGCAAGACAGGCAGGAGCGCATACACGGTGAGGGAAACAGATATCATGCAGACAGGAGTGACACAAGCCGCCGACGAGAATGGCTGTTCTCAAAAGTAAATAATAGTAACGTACAGGCAGAGGGAAAGAAATAGAGAGAGAGAGAGAGAGAGAGACAGAGAGAGAGGGAGAGAAAGAGAGAGAATCCACAAGAAAGATCTATGGTTTTCATAACATCTTTTTAAAACTTTTATGTGGAAACCCATGCACTGGCAGATCCTGCCACAAATAATAGAAACGGCGTAAAGGGGGGCACATCCATGAGGCATTGAATGGTTGTTTCTTATTAAGTTCCAGCTGAAAACAAGGATCAAATATGAAATTTGGGATAATAAATAGGTAACAATTTGTTGACCTTCTTCTCTTTCCTTCCATACAGTATGTTTCTACAGTTCTGAAATATTTGTTTATTTCTTTAAAGCACACGTATTGGGGTCACTTGATACACAGATTTACACAAAACATTTCTCAGACATATATTGAAATAGGAAATATGAAATATTGTATTGGAATGTTTATATAGAATTTAGTGAAATAAGTTTGAAAGACATTGAAAGATACATTTCTTTATAATCCATTTGCAGCCCCCTTCATGCACAAAAAGGTTGCCCTGTGATCGTCAAATTCGGGAACTGTGAATCATTATATGCAATGTAGACTATTCACAGGAAAGACAAAAGAAAAAATGTCATATTCTTTTTTGGGGACTTTTGGGACCGAAAGACAAATGTATATGTAATGGCAAATGTATGGCCTATAGTTTGCTAGATGATAATCCACAATGTCTTATTTTTGGGAATTTTGTCCACACTTTTGTTGAGGCTGGGTAATATGTTGATATAATGTCGATATTGTAATATGAGACTATATCATCTGAGATTTTGGCTATGGGGTAGTGTAAAAAATGAAATGTTGTCTTTAAGGCTGCTTTGAAGTCAAGGAATGTGATTTTCCCAGTGCTGTAAAGTAATGAATTAAAAATACTTTGTTACTGTACTATTTTTGAGAAGTATCTGCACTTAACTTGAGTTGTGTTTCTTTTGACTTTAACTTTTACTTAGCTACAATTAGCAGCAAAAAAAAAGTATGCGTTTACTCATAAACGATACATTTCCCCAAACAATACAGCACCTTTCTTTCTACAAAATATATTTGGAGGAAAACTTGTAGCCAATGATGTTGGTGAAGCCAGTTACAACAAGCTTCATGTGAGCAAATCAAGGGTCACTCAGCTTGCAGGCCAGCCAGCCGGTTAAGTGTGAATAAACACTCTCGAGCCCATGCTCAAATTTGCAAGGTCTGCAGCTTTCCCATGGAATCGGGCTACTACTACGCGGGTTGGAGATCGACTGGGTTTGTCATGGAGACCTGGCAACCCTGCCCATGTTCTGTTTCATTGTTGCTGTGTTGCGACTGAAAAACCACAGGCGTGTGTTTGCACAACTAGAGCAGCGTGTTGGAGAGTGACGACCACGGCGGCGGCCTCCTCCAGCAGTGATGCTGCTCCACCTGCACCTGCTACGACTGATGGAGACCAACACCCGTAGCCATATTTACAACAAATACACTTTTCCATAGACTGTCAATAGACAATTGACTTCCACGTTGCTAATGATTGTTTCTCAAATATTTATGTGTAAATATCTTATGAAATAACCAAGAGTCATCACCAAAATATTGTCAATCACTGCGTTTACATGCACTCAATACCCCGATTAAGCTCAATAGGGAGTTAGTTAAGTTAAGGGAGTAATGCGATCCAGGTGTTTATATGTGAATCATGCTTAGGGAATAATGCAATTACGGAAAAAACAGAGTTCATATGGCGAGTGGCGTACACGGGTTAATGACTGGAAGTACTTGCTTGCTCGCAGGGAAAACCTCCGTCTATAATCCTGTCTGACGCTTTCTTGCATATGTCCCCATTTTGGTTGTTGCGCCCATACGAATATCTCACTTAGCTCCAAAACGGTGTCACTTTCTAGCCAAAAGCGTGCGTGTCTACCCGCGGTAACAGCGGACTCCATTGTTTCAGGGGCCCTGAAACAGGTGTGTGTGTGTGTGTGTGTGTGTGTGTGTGTGTGTGTGTGTGTGTGGGAACTCCTAACCCCAAGAAGATGTGGTCATTCAACCGTTGTTTGTTTGACAAGTGTTCTTTTGCTTTTTTCTTTCTTTTTTACTTCAATACCCTCCACCCGCATCCGAAAATGCCACGCTGTGTCGTGCCACTCTTTCTCTTAGACCTCTTTAACTATCTTCCTGTCCCTCAATTATTCAACGCGGGGGAGACGCAGAGAGACTCTTTCGGACTGCAGGACTGAAAGCTGATGCGTTTGTGTCTCGGGGGGAACGCACCAAAATGAAGAAAAGACGATGCACGCAGACACAATAAAGAGAGAAAATAATGGGATAGCGTTAGCTGCCATTACCATCTCATTTAATCCAAACACAATCCATGGCGGCCTGTAATCGTTTTTATCAGAGTAGGCGTTAAGATGATGAATTGACACAATACTTTGTTAATTACAGAGTGATGTGTTTTCTTAGCGGTGTATGTACTATGAGT
>NC_137199.1:3339588-3367088 GCF_960531495.2 Zeus faber | reverse complement strand
GTGTGTGTGTGTGTGTGTGTGTGTGTGTGTGTGTGTGTGTGTGTGTGTGTGTGCGTGCGTGCGTGCGTGTGTGTGTGTGTGTGTGAACGTCCGGGTCTATTAATGTTTGTCAAGTTCATCACTCAAGGTGTCTAAATTTGGGGGGGGGGCGTCGACTCTGCCGACAGCCGAGCGCCGCGGTTTCTCGATTTCGGTTGAGGGAGCGAGGAGCTCAGTATAGCTGGTGCGGTCCTTTTGGCATGCACAAACCAACCGACACACATATACAGGTACACACATTCACACACACGCAATGGTTAGCCTTTTAAGCTTAACCTATTCAAATAAAAATATATGAAAAAAATAGGAATGTCATTTTTGACGAGGCCATTTTCATATTTTACAATGTACAGCAGTGCCACTTGAGAGCGGACAGATACAACATACAAACATTTACAACAAAATTCAACTGGGTTGTTGTACACAAAACAAGAGCTACGCAAGGCTCTGGACACAACGTTTTCCATCAAATTAGATAAGTTCCAATGCAATCCTCACAATCTACATCAATTAGTTTGTTAGTGAGTGAAATAATTAGTTGGACAGTTTTGCATGGAATTCCACTTGGGTGAACTTTTACAAATGAATTGGTCTTGGTCGACCAATTGCAAATATGCTTTTTTCCTGAATTTATATTATGATTGTATTATTTATCAAGTTCTATCTTATCTTATAATAATAATAATAATAATAACAATAATAATAATAATAATAATAATAATAATAATATTAATAATAATAATAATAATAATAATAATAATAATAATAATAATAATAATAATAATATTAATAATAATAATAATAATAATTCTTATTCTTATTCTTATTCTTATTCTTCTTCTCATTATTATATAGTTATCTTATCCTGGTTGCCAATATTTCCTTATTTTTCGATAAGCATAAAGGCACCTTTACATTCTGTAAGACGCATCTTTCAATCCAACATAAGAAAACATTTGTTGTAAATATGGCCATGAGTGCTGGTCTCCATCAGTCGTAGCAGGTGCAGGTGGAGCAGCATCACCGCTGGAGGAGGCCGTCGCTGTGGCCGTCTCTCTCCAACACGCTGCTCTACACTGTACTTGTGGCTCCCTGGGACCTATGCCTGTGCTAGTTCAGTAGCAACACAGCAGAAATGAAAGCGAACAGGGTTCGGGCAGGGTTGCCAGGTCTCCATGACAAACTCCGCTATCCCCCAACGCGCGGATAAAAAAACAACCCACTTCAACCAGGGGTGGGCTGGTAATCTGGCATACCGGACATGTCAGAGCTTCCAAAATGCCACAAATCAGTCATCCAATCTGTGTTTTTCCTTTTTGGTGTTGCTTTTCTAGACAGTGTTTCTGCTTTCCGCACCAGAACTGAGTGAGCGTTCTGCCAGCTTGCGAGTCTGACAGTGTGCATGCCCCCAGCATGGGCTGAAAGAGAGAATTATTGAGAAAGGTCCATAAACACACAAGGGGATGCGGCAAAACAATGTTTTAATGCTTTGAGATCTAGGCTTTAACGCGTACGCATAAAACCCATGTCCAGGAGCCCCGCCCAAACATTAAGTTATGTAAGGTCAACTTATTATTGCTTCATGCGCAACGGCAATCCGATTCCAGTTTGGTCAATCAATTTGGTAAACTCAATAGTTGGACATGGACACCGTCAGTCTCTCTGTGAAACTTGGTATGTCCTGCACCTAGACGGGTGAGATCAACAGGGCACATGTGTCCTGACACATGCACGCGAGTGCATGTTTTATCATGCTTTGTCTTCTTCTAACTTACTGAAGGTCATCTGAATAGCTATAACCCTTTTTGATTGCTTATTCCCCGTCTCTCACATGGGAATCAAAATCGTACCGTGAGGAATTTGAACCAAGTCAATACAGTATATGTGACCCACCACAGCAAAACCCGCTATCTTAAGCATTTCTAAAATCGCCAGGAGCAACCAAATCAGTTGAAAATACCTTTCTAGAAGGAAAATTAGATTTTTCCAGATTCGTGTTCCTTTGTGTTTTTTTTTATCTCTCAATGTAATTTCAAAAATGAGTTTCATTTATAAATAGTAGAAAAATGTTAAACTGTGGAGTTAAATATTCCCGCTAGATTACATGGGGTAACACAGTTCACTTACCGCCACTGAACAGCACTGAACAATGCAGATTTTTTCCTTTAAAGCGACCGTCCAGCTGAAGATCATTTCTCCATATTCCATGTGATGTGAAGTAGAGTGATGAGTTCAACCTTTAAAAATCATCCTATTTTTACACACACAAAGAGACATTATTGTGTAGGGGGTGTATACCAACGTATACCAACGAAGAAGTAATGCTGATGTCAGTTGCGTAAACAAGACTAGGATCCTTCGGTTTCACTTGTCTGTGAAAACTTTTGTCTCCGTGTTGTTATGGATTACGAGAAGTGGGTGGAGGAAGATCTAAATCATATTGCAGACCTTAATCAGACCAGTGGGATAGATCCAAGTCAGTCTAAGCAGCGCGTAGTGGACTTCATTTTCCGCGATGATAGCCAGTTCTCCGACAGCAATGCTGAATCTGATGCTGCCGTTATTGCATAATTGGAGAACATTTCAGAGGGCCGATTTCAACCTGAATGTGACGATAAAATGGAATATTTTCGTGAACTACTGGAATAGACCGACAATACGCCCGTTGTTGTTACAATGGAATTAGTTGATGACGTGATGAAGTCCGCTGAGGTTGGTGATGCAGATAATGAACAAGTAGCAATGGACAAGATTCTCAAGTTTACCTGCAAATGCGTCCAGGGGCGAAACGAGACAGCCCCAAACAGGCTCTCAGAGTATAACTGGGGTAGGGTTGGGGTTAGCACACATAATAACTCCAACAACTTGAAGATATTTGGTATACGGACATTTATATATTTAATGACACACCGAGGCTGATATACACTCATATCATTGATGGACTCCACATTTTGTGGTGTTGTCCCCACTTTTAAACTCCTAAATAATTCCATTTTTATAAAACATGTATATTCTTACTGTTAAATAGAATCCTTCATAAAAACAAAAGATGATGTGTGTCGATGTCGCTGTTCAACATTCCCTCAAAACACAAGAACAATGCAGAGGTTGCCCCATTCAGCAGGGTGTCAAGTCTCCATTCAGCAGGGTGTTAAGTGGCCATGTGACAAGTTGTCATGCTGCTTTGTTTGTCCTCCAAACCATTTGCATTCTGGGAGCTGGCTGAATGAAGCCAAGTGTTGGGGAAACTTTGAAGGTGATTATCTCAGAAACATGGTTTGCCCCATACTTGTCATTAACAAGTCATAACTTTAAAAATATCCGCTTGATTAGCACAAGTGACACCTTATTTTGAACCTCTGATTCTTCACTTTCAAATGATGTGAAAATGATGGGAAATTGTGCGGTGGGTCACATATGGCCCGATCAGTTGTGGTGCGCTCGCTCCTGTGGGTTGTTTTTCTTTAAACTAAATCCAGGACCCCATTTCTCTCACAACACAGCCATGCATATGCAAGTGGGATAACGCCGTGATAAACAGAACAGCTTGATCGCTTCTCGTCTCGACTCAGCCCCACACCCCTCCCCCTCTCCTCATGCCAAACCCTTCCTGTCCCTCTAGCGTCTAATCTCCATCTTGTTTCATAAGTTCACAGCTTGACTATGATTTCTGCCTCATTACACTGTGAACAGACAGAATAGCCTTTTATGTGGAGGAGTGTGAGTGTATGTGCCCATCTCTCGGTAGCGGTATATGTGCTCCTGTGTGTGTGTGCGTGTGTGTATTGTGTGCCTGTGTGTGTGTGTGTGTGTGTTGTGTGCCTTTGTGTGTGTGTGTGTGTGTGTGTGTGTGTGTGTGTGTGTGTGTGACTCAGATGTGAGATTACTGTCTCGGTTTCCAAGGAACAACTCTCTCTCGCACACACACACACACACACACACACACACACACACACACACGTGCACGCACGTATAGTATACACGTCTGCATCTAAATGCATGTGCACTTACACAAAAGTGTGCACACGCATCCTGTGCAGAAATAAAAATGGACATTAAAAAAAGATGCCTGCAAATGTATTCACCCACCCACCCACCTACACACACACACACACACACACACACACACACACACACACACACACACACACACACACACACACACACACATGCACACACACATCAGTCATGGATGCTTACCCCAATAAAAAACACAAAATAAAAAATTACAGAGGGTCAACATAAGTTCAGTGTCAGAATTTCGGCTTCTATAGAAAAGAGCTTTACTTAAAACAAACAGGATGAAAGAGAGAGAGAGTAATAGAGAGAGCGAGAGAGAGCAAGAGAGAGAGAGAGAGAGAGAGAGAGAGACAGGGAGAGAAAGAGAGAGAGAGAGAGATAGAGGGATAGAGGGGTGGCACAGACGAGGGTGGACAAGGGCAGAGGGGAAGGGATAGTAGCAAATAGATTTATTAACTGGATTGAGATGTGGGCGAAGGAAGTAAGATAGCCAGAGAGAAGCAGCGTGAAATAATAAGTGAAGGGAATAAAAGGGGGGTCAGGGTCCACAATGCAAGATGGTGATGAGATTGTGTATTGGTCCAAATGGACAGAGAGAGAGAGAAAGAGAGCAAGAGAACGAGAGATGTGCAGAGGAAGGGTTGGAAGCAATTATTACTCGCCTTGTAACCTTTGACCATACGTTAGTGAGTGGTGTTAAAAGCAGCTATTAATATTTTAATTTCATTAATTTATACCAACAAATAGTACAGAGTAAAGAAGTGAAAAAAAAAATTCATGGAATTGGAAAAGGAAAATTGGGAGAAATCGCAATTAAAAATTTAAAATATTTTAATTCTGCTGCAAATCCAAGCAAATTATTTTGGAGTCCATGCTTGGCTAGCTGCTTGTTTGTGTAATAGGGGGGCACGACTGCTTGTTACATTGCCAAAGATAACAATATGTCATTGTTTGGTCTGAAACGCGTACGGCCTTGGCGGATTTTAGGATTATTTGGGGGTTATTTTGTCTTGTTAACGGAATCAACCATTTTTGTGAGAGTAGAGCGAGCACGTTATGGCCAATGTCAACTGTTACCTCAAATACACAGAATAAAAAGTCATCAATTAAGTATATTTTCAGTCACAAATGATGTTCTCTCATTTACTGAAATGACATTCCAGATAGTTATTTTCGGTGTCCATCCATCCATACATCCATTTTCCTCTGCTAATCCGGGGCCGGGTCGCGGTGGCAGCAGAGCTCATGACCATAGGTGAGGGTTGGGACGTAGATGGACTGGTAAATTAAGAGCTTTGCCTTCCGGCTCAGCTCCCTCTTCAACACAACGGTCCGGTACAACACCCGTATCACTAGTGACGCTGCACCGATCCGCCTGTCCATCTCAGGCTCCATTTTCCCCTCACTCGGGAACAGGATCCCAAGATACTTGAACTCCTTCACTTGGGGAAGCAACTCGCTCCCAACCTGGAGGGAGCAATCCACAGTTTTCCAGCAGAGAACCATGGCCTCAGACTTGGAGGTGCTGACTCACATCCAGACCACTTCACACTCGGCTGCAAAACGCCCCAGTGCGTGCTGGAGGTCACGGTCTGATGAGGCCAACAAAACCACATAATCTGCAAAAAGCACATATGCAATTCTGAGGTTCCCAAACTGGACACCCTCCTCACCTCGGCTGCTCCTTGAGATCCTGTCCATGAATATCCCAAACAGAATCTGGGCCAAGGGGCAACCTTAGCGGAACACCCATTGAGAAGGTGTTTGACTTTGTGCCGAGAATGCGAACACAGCTCTCACTTTGGTTGTACAAGGCCCGGATGGCTCATATTAAAGGCCCCGGTACCCCATACTCCCTCAGTACCTCCCACAGGATCGCCCGAGGGGCACAGTCGAAAGCCTTCTCCACGTCCACAAAACACATGTAGACTGGATGGGCAAACTCCCACTCCCACCCCAGAAACCCTGCAAGAGTAAAGAGCTGGTCCACTGTTACACATCCAAGACGGAATCTGCATTGCTCCTACTGAATCTGAGGTTCGACAATCGGCCGGAGCCTCCTTTCCAGCACCCTGGAGTAAACTTTCCCTGGTAGGCTGAGCAGTGTGATACCCCTATAATTGGAGCACACCCTCCTGATTGCAGAGTTTTCTGGCAACCCAGTAACAACAGTCATAGTCGTGTACTCACCCACCAACGTGGCACCATCTGACGTGGTGGTGGAGTTCTTTAAGGACCTAGTAACAGCACACAGCTGCACCCAGCACACAACTTCCTGGCAATCCTTGGGGACTTCAACGCGAGGCTTGGACCAGAGGACGCACCCTTCCCTTACCACAACTCTACCAACCGCAACGGCGCCTACCTCACTGCCTTCCTCATGGAACACAAGCTGCTGGCGGCAAACACGATCTTCCGGAAGAGAACAGGCAAGAGATGGACCTTCCGAGATCGAGCCACGGGTACGCTTCGACAGTTGGATTACATCCTAGTGAGGAAGAGGTGGAGGAACTCCATCATGAATGCAGAACCATACTCCACATTCAGTTCTGTGGGCTCAGACCACTGCGTGGTCTCCATGCGGGTGAGACTGAGCTTCAGGGTCCCTAAACCAAGTCCTAAGATCTGGCGGGACTGGAAAGCGTTCTCAAACGACCCTGGCCTTCAAACCAGGTACACGGAGGAGGTGAGGAAGCGTTTCCAGCAGCTGGACAAAGGAGCGGAGTCCAGCAACGAATACATGCGTTTCATTGCTGCGAACGAGGAGGCGACCAAAACTATGTGTGCCCATGATGGAGAGAGTCAGATCCTCCCGGCGATCGAAACACCCTGAGGAAGTAGCGGCGTGAGGGTATGTGGAGGAAGCCCGCCTCAACTATGAGCGGGTACCAACAGTGGAGAGAGGTAGGGAGCTGAACGAAGCCAAACAACTTCTCTTCAACACCTACGACACCATCAAAGGGGAGGAGCTGATGGAGAAAGTGCAGAGAGTGAAGGCAGCGCAAGGTGGACAGAGATATGGGGAGGCCTGGAGGGTTATCAATGAAATGACCGGGAGGAAGAGGACCAAGGAGGGACAGGTCGACGGACACAGCCCTGAGGAGAGGGTGACAACCTGGGCCAGGCACTTCCAGAGGCTGCTGGGAGAGACTGCGGAAGCAGTGGAGGAAGATGTGCCAACAGTCCTCCAAGACCTGGGAATTGATGATGGTCCCTTCACGGCTGGGGAGGTCGCCAGGGCAAAAACCACCATGAAAGTGGGGAAAAGTGCCGGTCCAGATGGTCTACCCCCAGAGGTCCTGAAGAAATGTGATCTCGACGACATCTTTCTAGATTTCTGCAACCTTGCTCTGCTGCACAATCGGCAGCTTGATATGTGGTCTCTATCGAACATCATCCCAGTGCCCAAAGCTGGAGATCTCTCGAAACCGGACAACTACTGAGGCATTAGCCTGACATGTATCCCTGCAAAGATCTACAATCGCATGATACTGAACAGGATAAGACCTGCCATCGACTCTCATTTGAGGGAGAACCAAAACGGCTTTCGGGAGGGGAGAACAACAACAGCCTAGATCTTGGCACTCAGGAGAATAATTGAGGAGGTGAGGAAGGACAACCTCACTGCAGTTCTGTGCTTCATTGATTTCAAAAAGGCTTTTGACTCGATCCACAGAGGCATGATGGTGAAAATCCTTAAGGCGTATGGAATTCCTCCCAACCTACTCTGAGCAATAGAAACCATGTACGCAGGAACAAGGGCCAAGGTGATGACCCCAGATGGCAACAGCGAGGAGTTTGACATCCTGGCTGGTGTTGTGCAAGGGGACACACTAGCCCCCTTCCTCTTCATCATAGTCCTGGATTACGCACTCAGGAAGGCAAACAGCGGGCGAGAGCAGGAACTTGGCTTCACGCTAACACCAAGGAGGTCAAGACGACATCCCGCAGTGGTCCTCACAGACCTTGATTATGCGGATGACATCAGTCTGCTCTCCAATAATGTGGAACAAGCACAAGAACTACTGAAAAGGGTAGAGCTGGAGTGCGCCAAAGTAGGCCTGAGGCTAAACGCCAAGAAAACTTAGGTCATCACCTATAACGTTCCACCAGAACATCAACCTCTGACTACAGCAGGAGGAACTGTGCTGAAAGAAGTCGATGACTTCAAGTACCTGGGTTCATGGGTCAACTCAACTGAGCAAGATCTGAAAGTGAGGAAGGCACCTGCATGGAGGGCCCTGAACGGCATGTCCAGTGTATGGAACTCCAACCTCCCCCGCCAAATCAAACTCAGCTTCTTCTATGCGACAGTAGAGTCCGTTCTCCTCTATGGCAGTGAATGCTGGTCCCTGAAGCCAACCCTAGAGAAGTCCCTGGACGGGTGCTACACCAGGATGTTGTGTGTAGTGCTTAACATCAGCAAGAGTACACATGTAACCAACAGAATTCTGTAGGAGGGAATACCAAGGGTGGGCGAGAAGATTGCTGTAAGGAGAATGAGACCAGCAGGACACTGCCAAAGACACCAGGAGCTGCCAGCCAGCAAACTGGTACTGTGGGAGCCAACACATGGGCACCGGTCACGAGGACGTCCCACTTTAACATATGTGGATGTACTCAAGAGTGATGCGGGAGCACAAAGCACCAACGAGCTGGCCAGATGTATGGAGAACCGGGATGACTGGAAACATCAATGGAAGGCTCGTCTGAGGACGACCTAGAGAAGAGGCGTGTCAGCCAAGACAGCCCAACAATGTCCAGAGCCTTCAGCATCTCAGGGCAAATCTCATTCACCCCCGGTGCTTGGCCCCCGAGACAATTTTTGACTGCCTCAGCAACCTCTGCCAGGCATATGGATGAGATTTCCCTGAGTCTTCAGACTCTGCGTCTTCCACTGAGGACGTATTGATCGGGTTCAGGAGTTCCTCAAAGTGCCCTTTCCAGTGCCCGACAATATCCCCAGTCCGGCTCAGCAGGCTGAACACAGCCTGAGCCAAGCCCCGCTTTCCCTTTCTGAGTCGTCGGACAATTTGTCAGAACTTTCTTCAGGGGCATCCACCAGGCATTCCTAGTTCACCCTCACTACACGTTTGGGTTTACCAGGTCTTCTCTGGCAGCCTCCCCCGCCATCCGATCCAACTCACCACCAGGTGGTGATCAGTTGACAGCTCTGCTCCTCTCTTCACCCGAGTGTCCAAGACATACGGCCGCAGATCTGATGACATGACCACAAAGTCAATTATAGATCTTTGACCTCAGTTGATCTGGTACCACGTACACTAAGAGCCAACCTATGCTCGAACATGGTGTTCATTATGGCCAATCCATGACTAGCACAGAAGGCCAATAACAAAGCACCACTCGGATTCAGATCAGGCAGGCCATTCCTCCCAATCACTCCCTTCCAGGTTTCTCCATCGTTGCCTACATGAGCGTTGAAGTCTCCCAGTAAAACTATAGAGTTCCTTAGCAGAGCTCCTTCCAGGACTCCACCCAGAGACTCAAAGAAGGCCGAATACTCTGAACTGGTGTTCGGTGCATAAGCACACACAACAGTCAGAGCCTTCCCCTCAGCAACTTGTAGTTGCATAAAGGCGACCCTCTCGTTCACTGGGGAGAACTCCAACACAGCGGCACTCAGCTGGGGACTCGTGAGTACCCCCACACCCACCCGGCGCCTCTCGCCCTGGGCATCTCCGGAAGAGGAGAGAGTTTAGCCCCTCTCCAGGAGTTTGGTTCCAGAGCCACTGCATAGAGGTGAGCCCAACTATATATAGTTGATACCGCGCCACCTCCTGCACCAGCTCCGGCTCTTTCCCTGCCAGAGAGGTGACATTCCACGTCCCTAGTCTACGATGACCAGCCCCATGGGTCAAGGCCCGGCAACCAGACGCTAACCGGCGAGCTCCCCTGAGCTCCCCAGGTCTGGCTCCAGGAGGGGGCCCGGTTTCCCTATTCCGGGCGAGATACCGTGTTGCCTTGATTATTATTATTATTATTATTATTATTATTATTATTATTATTATTAATATTATTTTCTGTGTTTTGTATTTAATTCGTCCCCCATTTTTCTCCTGTAATTCACTAGTCCTCTCTTTACTAGTCCACTTCTGGTTGGACAGGAACATCTGCATAATTTCCCTGTCTCTCATCTTCTTTCTTCTTCTCTCCTGTCTATTTTTTGTTCCCTCGGTACCTACGGTCTGCTAACTTGAGAGGGAGATTGGAGGGGGGTTGGTGGGGTGGTTGTTTTCACCTGGTTGGGAATACCATGGAAAAAAAAGGGAGCGATAGAAAGACAAGTGGAAGACCTAAAATGAGAAGTTTAGCCAAAGACGGAGCAGACTAACGTGGGCTGGGTGGACACAACCACTGAGGAAGAGGGATGCTGGTAAGGAGAGATACCACCAATGGAAAGGCAGAGAAAGAGAGTGAAACAGATGGAGGGAGACAGATAGAGAGAGTGAAAACAAGGACAAGGAGAGGCACAGACGGGCAAGATACAAAGGGTGAAAGTGAGACAGGAGAGAGACGGGGAGAGAGAGAGGGAGAGAAGCAGAGAGAGCAAAGGCCAGGGCGAGATGGAACGAGCGGAAATGGGAGGAGAGCAGAAATGTCCAAGTCAATACGCTTTGCTTTTTTAAATCTCATTCGGCTTCAAAGGAGTTCGACAATTAGCTTGCTCCTGTTAAATAAATATATATTTGACTTGGTCCCGTTGGGACCGATGCATTCCAGGCAGCAGAGACACTCATACACACCCTCAGACACCACAATGTGCTGTGTTGTTCTTCACTTTCAACACTCACACAGGTGACTGGTCTCAGTTTCTCTAATACTTACGACTTGATTTCACAATATATCAGTTTCATCCACTGACCCACAAGAGAAAATACCAAGACAGTCAGAGCCAGTGCATTTTGAGCCAATCGAATGGTTAACTGGCTGTTTCCACAACTAACGTTTTACCGCAACATAATTTCTTGCCGGGAGAGCATTGTGCCAGGAGAAGCCGTGGGGCGAACTAGCAACCTTTCGATTACTAGAAGACCTACCTCCAGGAGCCGCTGCCCCCCAAAGAATAATGTCCAACTTATCCATAAATGGGTGGAGGCAGCCGTGCAAGGCTCATCGGAAGCAGTTAGGTGTTAAGTATCTTGCTCAAGGACAGTTCAGCATGCGACCCGGGTCTACCCCCTGAAACAGGAGCTTCTGCTTGGGGCCAACGCATGAGTCGCGACCGGGGGCTCTCCAGTCTTTTTGTTTGAGGCTCGAGTGTCAATTTCAGCCTGTGTGTGGCTGCAGTTACCAAATCACGAACAAATGACCCTTTTGCCGAAATGTCTCACGGCTCCCGAGTCATTTAAAAGATTTGTTCGCGATGAAACAAATTGTTCAAGATCCTTGCATTTTTATATTGGATTGTTTGATACATACGTTTATAAAATGCCTCTTTTTTGGGATTTTCTATTTCGTTATTTTTACATTCACTGTAAGACTCTAAACCTGTCAAACATCAAAAGGTCAATGGTCCACTGAGAAGTGAAGTTAAATAAAAAATTATAAAATAATTACTTGGATTGTATTTCTTCTCTTATTTCAAATCAAAATCACTGTGTATGTTTGACGTTTGGAAGGTCTCACAATACAATTGTGTGTAGTGTAACAATGTCATAATCTGGAATACACACACATACGTGCAAAGGAATGGATAGAAATCAGAAAACATAAGATCCTCAGTGGGGCGAGAGGCCATGAGCATGTCCAAGACCCTCCACTCACCTACTGTGATGTGTACACACACACGCACACACACACACGCACACACACACAGACACATACACACACACACACACACGCACACACACACACACACACACACACACACACACACACACACACACACAATTATTCTACACAACAATTATTCTCACTTTCAAGTTAATAAATCTGCTTGTGTGTAGATGTTGAAAGCAATCTAATCCGTGTGAAAAAACCCCAATTATAACTTCCATTAAGTTGGTGGAAGTCTGTAAATGAGGCAAACAAAAAGACTATTATATTCATTTTTTGTTCCGATTTAAAATGTATTTTGGGAAGAAAATGGACTTGTCCTGAGCTCCTTTGGGAATAAAAAAAAAACGTCTTTCAGCCTTGCGTTGCCGTCCTGTTGCTAATGAAGAGAGGCATATTCACGAGCCCCCCCCCCGCACGCGTGTCAGGACCTCCCTGTGTTTTTTCGCTTAGGGAAACAATCTAATGAACAAGCTGAAAGGGCCCCAATATGGCATCATGCTTTGATCAAAGCAGGGGTCTTCTTCTTACACACATGCATACACACACACAGAGCTTAGTGTTCGATTGTGTGTGTGGCTGTGTGTGTGTGTGTGTGTGTGTGTGTTGTGTGTGTGTGTGTGCGTGTGTGTTTCACCATCTGTGTGTGTGTGTTTGAGGTGTGTTTCAGTCTCTGTGGGAGTGTGTTTTGGAGAGTCTTTCGGGGAATATGTGTATGGTTCTGTGTGTGTGTGTGTGTGTGGGGGGGTGTTTTTCACCATCTGTGTGTGTGTGTTTGAGTGTGTTTCACTGTCTGGGGGTGTATGTTTTGGAGAGTCTTTCGGGGAAGATGTGTATGGTTGTGTGTGTGTGTGTGTGTGTGTGTGTGTGTGTGGGTGTGTGTGTGTGTGTGTGTGTGTGTGTGTGTGTGTGTGTGTGTGTGTGATAAGGAGAAAACAGAATCTATCAGAACCCAATACACAGGTTTTCACGGTTCTATCTCCTTTGAAGCTGAATGAGATTAAGAAGAGCAAAACGTAGTGACTTGGACGTTTCTGCCCTCCTCACATTTCCACTCATCTCTCCCTGGTCTTCGCTCCCTCTGCTTCTGTCTCTCATCTCCCCCCTCTGTCTTTTTCTTACTATAACCCTGTCTCGCCCATCTGTCCCTCAGCTTGCCCTTGTTTCCACTCTCTCTATCTGTCTCACACCACCTGTCTCACTCTCTTTCTCGGCCTTTCTTTTACTTTCCGTTTGTGGTATCTCTCCTGACCAACATCCCTCATCCTCGGTGGTTTTGTCCATCCTGCCCTCGTTAATCTACTCTATCTTCCTTGCAACTTTTCATTTTATTTGTCAGGTCTTCAACTTGTCTTTCTTCCTCTTCTTTTTTCCATTTTATTCCCGGCCCAGGTGAATACCACCACCCCACCCCAACCCCCCTCCAATCTCCCTCTCTAATTAGCAGTCCATAGGTGCAGAGGAGAATGGGAAATAGACAGGAGCGAATGAGAGAGGATGAGAGAGATGGGGAAAGGCTCAGAGAGAGATAAGAGCGAGAGAGCGAGCCAGAAAGAAAGAAGTCAGAAAAGAGAACAATAGAATTCGAGAGAGAGACAGAGAGAGCGAGAGAGAGAGAGAGTGATGCAGAGAGATAGAATGAGGTGTATGAGAATTGATAAGCAGTCAGAGTGGCTCCATTGTGTGTGAGTACAATATGGCTCTGAGGGCCTTGTGAAACCAGCCCGATCAGAGAGCACCACACCGCATCACCCTGCTTCACCCTCTCTTCCCCGTGCCATCTCTCCCCCCCCCCCCTCCCTCCCTCCCTCCCTTTTTTGGACGGATCTCCGATTTCACACCACATCCCCCATCTTTATACCACTCATTTTTTCCTTTCTCTATCCGTCACTTTGTATCAACAGGTTTGTGAACAAATTGCAGGGCTCTCGCCCCGAAACGAGAGACCATCTGCTGTTGTTAAGTTTTAGAAATGCCACGGAGGTATGAAGCCGCTGGCCTGGATTCAATTCACATTCAAGGTTATATTTTTATAGCAAGATAATTTTTTTGCCAACATAGGTGTTGCAGATAGATAGATAGACAGACAGACAGACAGACAGATAGACAGATAGATAGATAGATAGATAGATAGACAGACAGATAGACAGACAGACATACAGACAGATAGATATACCGAGAGATAGATAGATAGATAGATAGATAGATAGATAGATAGATAGATAGATAGATAGATAGATAGATAGATAGATAGATAGATAGATAGACAGATGGATAGATAGACAGATGGATAGATAGATAGACAGATAGATAGATAGACAGATAGATAGATAGACAGATCGATAGACAGATAGATAGATAGATAGATAGATAGATAGATAGATAGATAGATAGATAGATAGATAGATAGATAGATAGATAGATAGATAGATAGATAGATAGATAGATAGATAGATAGATAGATAGATAGATAGATAGATAGATAGATAGATAGATAGATAGATAGATAGACAGCGCACAGTGGGTCTCACACACACACGTGCATGCACACACGCACGCACGCACCCACGCACACTTAAGACGAAAGCCCTGTGACATGATATAAAGGGGGAAACATTTTTCAGTGGCAAGAGACAGCAAATGAAACAAACAACACAACTTAAAATTGTAAAACTCGACAAAAAATCATCACCCAGCGAGACTGGGTTCCCTTCATTGCTACAAAAGAGCCATTCAAAGGAATCTTTCAAAAAAAGTCTGTGATAAAGAGGGACACGGCCATCCCAGAGGGTTATTTTACGACTGGACACCTTGATTGATTGCACTCTTTCCAAAAACATTTCTACATAGCTTTATCTCGGGTTTTGATTGAAAAGGCTGCGTAGCCGTGCGCACAATTGAAAAAGAAAAAATAGACAATAGAGAAATGCCGCGTGGCTCCACGTGGACCCCGCATGACTGATGTGGCCAGTGGAGCCACAGCAGTGGATTTAATAGGAAGCAGCACTGTACGGGCACGCCACACCGCGCCCGGACGATGCACCAACGCATTCAGTGGACTTCTACCATAATACCGCGGTTCACATGTGCGTATTGAACCGCAGGAGGTTGGACCATTCGATAACATACCGTGTACCTTTGCATCCCTAATACACAGGTGTGTTCGAATCATTTATGTTTGCATATATCTCCATATGTTTTCGTCGGCCCGAAGCGAGGACATAGGCCCAAAAGGTAAGAAAGTGAAACTCTTGCATGCACACGCGAATGCACATCAAGCGGATATAAACAATATTTCAGCCAAAGCGTTGCAACGAGCAAACACTCAGGTGTTCCTCATGAAGGAAAAAAGAAAATGAAACAAGCACAAGCACAACAAATGAGTTCCAATGTTCCAGTGCAGTATTTTTAGCTTTCTTGGCGCTCGGGGCACTAAAGGCTAAAACATGCTAATCACGGTGCTGTTGGGGACACGCAACTCTCTGCACTAGCCAATACGTACAACGAGAACAACAACATGAAAAGAGCCCAGAGCCTCAAAGACATGTCGGCGTTACTCGTTATCCAGGAAGGGTGTTCGCCTTTGGGATGCTCACGCTCTCCTTGAGCACAGGAATCTTTTAATGAATGGAATGCATGGAACTAAATGCAAAGAGACACACACCTACATGTGCAAACACCCTCACCAGCATGTGAAAAACGAGCGGGCATGTGACACACAATGAAACATACAGAAAAAACAGACATGCAAAGGTGATTTTGGTGCCCATTTTGTGCCATGAATGCTCTTCTGTTATACCATATATATACATATATATATATATATATATATATATATATATATATCAATTCTTGAAGTTGATGTGTTGGAAGCAGGAAAAATAGGCAAGCATAAGGATCTGAGGTAAATTGACAAGGGCCAAATTGCGATGGATAGACAACTGGGTCAGAGCATCTCCCAAACAACAGGTTTTGAGTGTTCCCGGTATGCAGTGGTTAGTAGCTACCAAGAGTGGACAACTGGCGACAGGGTCGGACTAGCCCGTCTGGTCTGACCCCCTAGAAAAGCTGCTGCAGCACAAATTGCTGAAAAAGTTAATGTTGCTATGATAGAAAGGTGCCAGAACACACAGTGCATCACAGCTTGCTACATATGGGGCTGTATGGCCACAGACCGATCAGAGTGTCCAGGCTGACCACTGTCCACTGACGAAAGCGTCTACAATGGGCACATGAGGTTCAGAACTGGACCATGGAGCAATGGAAGAAGATGTCCTGGTCTGATGAATCTCGTTTTTTCAGGGTTAGGGTCCAATGCAAACAGGCACTGTGGGATGTGCTGGAACAACAAGCCCAATCCATGCGGGACCCACCTTGCAATTTACGGGACTTGGAGGATCTGCTGCTAATGTCTTGGTGCCAGATACCACAGGACACCTTCAGAGGTCTTGTGGAGTCCATGCCTCAACGGGTCAGAGCAGCACGAGGGGGAGCTACACATAACTGGTTAATAGTGGTAGTTTTAATGTTGTGGCTGATCGGTGTGTGTATATAAATATATATATATATATATACATATATATATATATATATTTATTTTGTTCTTTCTATGTCATAACGCCACAATGTCACAACGTAGTATGTAGAGAGCTATGGTTTTTCCTTTGACGAAGTATTATTCTAGAGCATGACGCAAACACTTTATTATACCTGCATTATTATTGTCTGCAAGACCTGTGCAAGTGTTATCAGAACTTCCTGCTGACATTCAACCTACAGTGTCCTGTCAGAGAGCTCTGAAGAACCGCGGGGACGTTCCAGATGTCTACACCATGCACTGAAGTATCTGGTGACATAATGTTGTTATACCAACTCCAGTAATGAAACCAACTTTACTATTATCTTTGTACTTATTTATGTTGGTAGGAAACTGGTTCTGTGACAGGGTAGGGTAATGCCAATCGGAACCAATCCAACTGCCCAATTGAATTGCACATAAGGATATTTGGAGAAAGATTTCCACGTGCCAAAGATACTTGCCCAGGATTCTGTGGAGCAGCAGGTAACCGACCGTCCCGAACACCAAGATGAAGGTCATTTACCAAAAATATTTTGTCCAGGACAACAACCGTTTGTCTGGAACTGCCAACCTAGGCCAAAATTGGCCAATCGTGTATGCTTCCACCATATGCCATCTGATGTGGTCCCAATTCTGGAGGAGATGAAAGAAATGAGAAAAACAAACCTGTCGAAGAAGAGACATGAGACAGGATTTGACCAGATGACAACCTTCTCTTCTTATGGAGAGCTGAATGCAACTCTTTACCTTCTCTAGAAGAAAAGAAAAGCACGAGCTGCTGGCATTTTAGTGCTCGCATCATATTTATCTTCCTTGCTCCCCCCACAACTCTCTCTCTCTCTCTGCTCTCCCTTTAATATTTTCCCCAAAACAGCCTCCTATTGCTCTTGCCGCTCCATTTATATCCACCCCACCTCTCGCCTCACGCCCCTTTCATCCCATCCTTTACCTCCCTTATGTTCTCTCTCTCCCTCCGAAGGCCCTCTGTTTATCCCCACCTCGCTTTCCCCTTCCTCCACTAACCTCTCTCCTTTGCTCCATTTCTCGTCTCTCCCTCTCGATGCTTCCCCGCGCTCTGCTTTTTTTTTTTTTTCCTGAAGTCAAATGAGTGTGTTTGTTTGATGAGGAGGGTGGGTGGGGTTGGGGGGGGTTGTGGGAAGGTGGCAGGGCCCTATATATAGCGGGGAGCGTGGGTAGACGCCGTATTGACCTGAAAGACGCACATGATTTACTTCCAAAGGAACGTGGGGCGGGAGAGAGAGGGAAAGACCGAGAGAGAGAGAGAGAGAGAGAGAGAGGTAATGAGACAGAGAAATGAAGAAAGGGAAGTGAACACCGGTGTTTGTGTGTATGCGTGTTTGCGTGTGTGCGTGGGAGTGTGTGAGTGAGTAATACGACTGTGTTTGTGTCTGTGCTTATTATTCATATGGGAGCAAGTCGCTGCGACTCCATGGTGTGCTTGAACGTGTGTGTGTGTGTATTTGAGTGAATTTTGAGTGAACTGTGATTATTGGTTATTAAAAGTATGGCTCTGTTTTACGTGGGAGAGGGTACTTGCGCTGTGTGTGTGTGTGTGTGTGTGTGTGTGTGTGTGTGTGTGTGTGTGTGTGTCTAAGGCTTTTTCGTGCTCATGGTCACAAAAATGTATCCATTGAACCGTATATTCCGGAGCACGATTGTCCGACTTTTTTCGTGCTACAAATAACAAAATTTAAACTAAAAATCATCCACCATCATTTGAATGGGGAGATTTTCTTAGACATACACTAACCTAACATGATGGAAGCACGTCACTGCGGGGAGATGGGTGTGTGGGTGTTTTAAATGTTTACATTTCGTTCAATTCTGGTGTCGCTTTTTCTCTATTGAATGCTCTATTAATTCAAGGATGGGGCAATAATCGGGATTAAGGGTCATACCCTCAGTTTTAATTTCATACATAAATACAATTTAACTGTATATAAAAGTCAACGTTTGCACGCCTGGCTGAAAAATTGATTGCACCCATCAGTCAATGTGATAAACGTTTCCTTGGTAACAGTAAGCTCCACCAATCAGAGATTGGGGGAATTTAGGATTGTGGGTAGTGATGTACTTCTACATTTCATCGCAAATAAAACATGTTTTTCTGAAAACAAGGTTGATATCATACAGACTTGTGGCTTCTACAGTAAAAAAATACATTGCATAATATTTACACAATATTTATAAACGTTTGAAACCCTAACACTAACCTTCTGTAACTGCAAACCTTACCCTAAAAACTACAAAAACTACAAATCTGTGCCATTTTGTTTTGCATCTTGATGTTGCATCTTATTATTAACCTAAAACAGAAAATAAGTTATGGGTATAAAATGACATGCATGTGTTACACGGTTTAATTTGGTCAAGGAATATACCTGCGTTGTCAGAATTGACATATGTAATTTGGAAATCCCTGAATTATGTAATAGGTTATTTTATATGGTGCCCCCTATTGACACTACCACCCCTCTAAAAGCGCATGCCCAGCGCTGTCAAAAACAGTTGACCTTATTTTGGTTTTAATTACTGAGATATAGGGCTTCAAATGTGTCTCTGGTCAGGGTTCAACGGTCAATATCTCCTGTTAACCTACAAGATGCGACCTTTCCAGATATGTGTTTGGCTTTGTTCTACAACAAAGTAAAAGAAAGATTGATCTATTTTGATGATGAATGGTCTTGGAATCCACACTTGGCACCCCACTGCAATGGCAGGGTTCTAAAGTCGAAGAAAATCTCCTCATTCAAATGAATTGGTTAAATTGTCGTTATTTGTAACACCAAAAAAGTCAGGCCATCGCGCCCGGGACACGGTTCAATAGATTCATGTTCGTGACTATGAGCACAAAAAAGCGTGAGTCCGGGTTGGGGTGAGTGAGTGTGTATACAGTATATCCTCATATCATAGTGTTTTCTCGTATCAAAGCTGGAGTAAAAAAAAATCCTTGTTATTTATGTGTATTATTTTATGATTTGAAAATAATATTTCACATGTTGCTAAGGCAAGGTCCCATGGTTGTTTCCTGACGCCTTCTTTTAGAATACAATAACCGTGTAAATTCTGGAATATTTTGCCAACCACCCCGCCCCCCCCAGGATTAAAGCATTATCTTATTTTATTTAGTTGCCAGTCCATGCTGGTTTCTTCCAGCTCGGGACAGCTTAGTTTAAAAAAACATAGTGTCAACGTGTGTCTCAAACTGATAGAATAAAACCCCATTGAGGGAAATTAGTTCCAACTACATGGATCCAGATATGCCAGTAATCATTGAGACCATGATGCTACGGCGGAATGGAAACCAGAACCAATTTGTTCTTCCTGAGAACAAATTGCATGGATGTAATGGTATGTCCGTCCTTCGAGTTAGGCACTTCAATTATGCAGCGTGTTGATCAGTGGAAGCCAGACGCAGCATCAATTACCATGATATAATTTCTCCGTTCGCCAGTGTTCGCCAGGCATCTGTCTGGCCTCACAACGCACCTGCTGTGCTGTGCGATCGCCGCCTTTTTGTTTGATGCATGTGCAATCGATACACCCCCCTCCCGTTAACGAATCAATAACGGTTCTATTGTGGCTTGCGTTATTATCAAATCAATACTCTATTCAGATTACACTCATCAGTTTATATATAACATTCATTTTCCAAACAAGTTTGCGGATGATAGTGGCGGGGATGGGAGTCAGTTCAACACGGCCTTTCATCAACCTTCAGCACCGTGGACGTCGACTGAGAGCAAGTCCCAGGGAACAGCAGCGTCATGGACACAGCACACAGCTGCTTGGAAGTGCTTCACATCTGTGACTTGGATGAACTCAGTGCAATCCTGCGTATCCTGGGCAAATGTAAACTGCTTTAGGTTTCCTTGCCGAGTAAACCCTTCGATGCCCTTGTGCCAGTTATGGACAACTCCTCAGCTGACATATAGGTGTGTGTTTAGGTTTGTGTGTGTGTGTGTGTGTGTGTGTGTGTTTTTTATCCCAGTTTATTTGTTGTTTAAATCTCCTTCACCCTGAAAGTGCTCTCCAGGGGCTGCTGTGATAAACACACACACACACACACACACACACACACACACACACACACACACACACACACACACACACATGAAGCTGCTTGTCAGGGCTAATGTGTGTCAAGTGCTCTCTGGCTGCTATCGAAGAGAGTGTTTGTATCCGCCATGAATTTACCCGCATCATGATCGCAAGCCCTCCCCCGGCTTCTGATGACGTCAAAAGGAGAAAACTGGCCTCTTTCCAAGCTGGCCACGACAGATCCTTGTCACTTTAATGTGCTCGTGGAAATGTGTGTGTATTTTCTTTTTTTTTTTCCTTTGTAGGATTCCTTCTTAAACAAAAGTCGCCTTTGTTGTTAATGAATCTGTAAACAGTGAAAGGTTGTAAAAAGGGCTTCAAATGGAAGATTATACGAGAGCCGAGTTTCACAGAGCTCAACAGTAAGTTTTCGGAAGTGAAAATCCCATTCATATTCTGAATCAAGGATTTTGATTATTAGCCATAATGTCATAACCATCCAAGGTAGACTTACCACGAGCTATGAGATTGTGAAGCGATGGTATATGCTCCTGCAGAAACCTCAAGTCTGTAGAATGTCAATCTTGTTTTAAGAAAAACATGTTTTATTCGCGATACACTACCCACAATCCTAGAGTATAACAGCAATGTCTCCGATTGATGGAGCTCGTTGTTTCCATGGAAATACCGATGAACATCACTGTCGGCTAGTGAGTTACTGCCACCACTAAACTGAAACACAACATATACACACACACAACACAAACTGCAATATATTACATAACACTGTTACTAAAAATATACACACTATAATTGTCCCAGTATTTCAATTTGTTTTCATGTTTTTTTCATCTGGTCATTTCAGATCTGCCACTCCCTTTTGCTTTGCTGTCACTCCCGTCCCTTCACCTGGCTTCCCCCACACACTACTACCTGTTTCTTACACCTTCAGCCCAAACCTCTGTCTGATTACCTGGACGCTGACTCTCTACCTGATGCCCTGCCGAATAAGTTTGCCTTCTGTGACTGATGACCCCTGCCTGTTTTTTGGAATAAACCCTGTGGACTTTGACTTCTTACCTGCTGTTTCAATGTTGTGCTTATGGGTTCACATCCATTCGGAATCAGTGAGCAAATCCATCATAATGACAAGAGTTAAATTCAAGAAGAAGTGCGCTGAACTATCGTGTGGTTGGAAGTCATTGGAAAGGTATCATTTGCAATGGTAAATGGGATGAGAAGTTTCTTCACTCTTAAAATAATTATGTACACAGTACACAGTACCTTTGTGTTTCTTTTCCATTGTCCAATTTTTTTCTTTGATCTGAATCAAATGTTTTATGGTCACTCATAGTTGGTTGGCTTGGTACAGGCTTACTCTTTCTATAAGGATTTTCTGAAATGTCAATGGAGTTCACCTCTCCAATAGACCCCCCCCACCCCCTCCAGCCTTCCTGAGAGCAGCAGACATGCACACCAATACACACAGTACACAAATACACATGGACGACCGCTCCGAAGCGAGAAACACAGATGCACGGCTGATGCAGTGGGTCGAGGTCATGCCAGGTCAGAGCAGCAAAGCAAGGCTAATGGATCCAGACAATACAAGCCTGTGTGTGTCTGTGTGTGTGTGTGTGTGTGTGTGTGTGTGTGTGTGTGTGTGTGTGTGTGTGTGTGTGTGTGTGTGTGTGTGTGTGTGTGTGTGTGTGTGTGTGTGTGTGTGTGTGTGTGTGTGTGTGTGTGTCCTCTGAATTCATGCACTCTATATCAATGTCTGTGTATGTGTGTTTGGATCCATGGATATGTATTAATGTGTGTGTTTGTGCTCTGATAGCTCAGGGCCAGGTCTGACCCTGACCCCACATACACATGTGACGTAAGCGTGTGCAAAGCTGCTGTAACCCTTAAGGTAATGGCAGGTGTGTGTCTGGGTGTGTGTGTGTGTGTGTGTGTGTGTGTGTGTGTGTGTGTGTGTGTGTGTGTGTGTGTGTGTGTGTGTGAGTGAGTAACCGTGTGTGAGCTTGTGTGTGTCTTACGGGGAACCATCTATGTCAGATAGAGGGTAGACATCAATATTCACGGTCACACTTGTGTTTGGGTCCTTGTGTTGAAACACTCCTCCTGGGGATCATTTCAACAAGTCAAATCTCACAGTCCACTGAAGAGCGGGAACTTTGGCCATTTTACACTAAAGCATGAGTCAGGGGAAAGAAGGACGACCAAAAAAGTGCCATGAACTATCTCTCAGAAAACTTTGCTGATTTTCACTTTTGTTTTTTGTCTTTCCATTTATTAATCGTAGGTGTCTATAGTGCTTGCCGATGCTTTCTGTATCGCTGGAGCAACCCAGCTTACTTCAGTAATATGCTGAAGCTTATCTGAACTCAGTGGGGGTGGAAGCACAACAGTGAGCCTCCAGGGAGCACAGAGGGTGTCTGAGCAGAAAAAAAAGCACAACCTCTCCGTACACTTGGCTATCATACCCGACAAGCAAAAAAACAGTCTCCGCACTGAGGACAGTATGGATGACTTTGCATTTTTTTTGTGTTTGTAGAGAGTCTCACAGTCAAACTTGTGGCAATGTTGGGTTCTCACACGTGCAGGACCACAAAGAATGCCAAATGTGTTTCGGGCATTGGAGTGTATTAGACAGGAGACTAGACAGGGTCCTATATCATCAAATCTAACATTCAACCATATGTAGAGGACAGATGCTGCCACTGGTGCAGCCACAGCTGTTCAGCGTGAACAACCTGGAGACCTGGATCCACTGAGAGTTTCCAATGACTGGTGGTGTTCGTGTTCAATGAGTTTCATCATGGACAGTTTTTTATTGGATTCTGGGAAAGCAGGTGTGTGTGTATGTGTGTGTGGGTGTGTGTGTGTGTGTGTGTGTGTGTGTGTGTGTGTGTGTGTGTGTGTGTGTGTGTGTGTGTGTGTGTGCGTGCGTGCGTGTGTGTGTGCGTGTGCGTGTGTGTGCATGTGAAACACTGCACATGAGAGCATCGACTCACACTGAGAAGGTACTTGAGACTTAACTGGGTTAACTGGGAGAAACAATGGAAGCCGCCTAGAACGGGAAGGAAAGTCGTTTTTTAACATACACTATGTTTTCATGGACATCAATGTATGTCAGTTATAATGATTCTGATTGAGAAAGCAAAAATAGCTTTGGATGTTGCTCTTGGAGCTTCCCACTCTCTAAGTGACCATAGTTTGGTTGTTTTTACTATACAGATTTTACTTGTGTACTGTAGAGGTGGATTTAACTGTGGGGTTTGCCATCGAGAAGCTCTGGCACAATCCACTGTGGAACATGTTGAGCGGGAGAACACTGACCTATTAACGTGGCGTATTAACAAGAGGATTGCCTGCTTAACTGCCGCAAATTACAAAATAAAAACAAGCGTCAAATTCTCAAAGCACCCGCAAACAGTGAAATGCACCCCTAACTGCGCTGCCACACAAATACAGTGGCGTCTCGATGCACCGGTGCTATTTGCACATCTAGTGGAAACCTCTTAGTGATCACATCCATCCCGCTATGCAAAATCCTGACGGGGCTATAGCACTGGCAAGCCCCGGTGTAGCACCGCCACTGCAGACTGGTTACTACCAGTGGGAGGGTGGGGGGTTGACACCGGGGGAGCTATTTACATTGTTGTTTAAATCCTAATCACAGCTGGCCGGTGCTATAGGATTTTGGTCGGTCAGGATTTTGCATAGCACCGGCACACCACCCCCATTGATTTCCTTATAATTTTACATTTTCATGAAACACACAAAATCAAAATAACTACTGTTTTATACTTATTTAAGACTCATAATTCGTAAAACAGGCAAGTGTAGAGCAGAAGCACTACTCTGCGTGTGCGCGTTTCCAGCTTCTCCATAAAATAAAAACAAAAACGTGGGGTTTTTTTTCAAATATTTTAGATGTATTTATTTGAACCCTATTCCTAATTGAACAAAACAAAAACAATCATGTGTCCAGCCCTACCCCGCCCTCCCTGCTGACGCATGGATTATTACTTTGCCACATGGATAATCGGATCAGACGCAAAACAAGCGCAAATTGCACTCAGCAGAAAAACTTTATGGGCATGTTTGTACTGTCATATCATGAACACCATATATTTTTGAGAAATTCATGGTGCTATTAGCGGCCACAGTCTACTCTTTGTGAATTTCCCCGAGTTCTCTGTCATTGTCAATGGAACGAAAGTGGTTAAAAGTTGAATAGACTTCATAAACCACTAGCACTTACCCATATGTCCACATTACTAGCCGCAAAACCTTCCTTAAAAAAAATACTCCTTAGCTCCGGACTACATTTTATCCAGTCAGTCTTTCATTGAAAGTAACTTGTCACTTCATAACTTCTGGTTCTTCTTTTACGTATCACTAGACAGCACATTCACTTTTTCCTTCGTTTAGCACCTAATGCCTCAGACTATACACTACACACACTCAAAATCCTAAAGTCGCTCTCCTACTCACATTACACGACAATTTTTCTTCTCTTTTGTTGTCTTACGGAATGTGACGGTGTGCTCGCTACATGACGGGTCGCAGATAGTCCCAGTGTCCCTGTAGTTTAGTTGTAGTACTCCACATCTGACAATTTCTGATTGCTAATCCCTACATTCCAAACTATGAGTTCCGTTGTTGCAGTGCAGTCCACCTTTCCCAGCCCCAATGCAAATGTTGGGCATGCGCAAGAAGCCGCTGGATGAAACAAATATCCCCACCCACTCAAGCGACCAAGAGAAACAACAACAAGCTAACAATTAGAAGAAGGCATACTTTTAAGAAAAGGAAGTGCCTGAGAGCTAAGATCAGGGTAAAACAAGGTAAAGGTAAGTGGGAAAGGAAAGGGTTCGCTGTCCATCCAACAGAGGATCTAATGGAGTGACACTTTAAAAAGAATAAAACACAAACCTTATAAAGTCTTTATGATTTATCTGTGATAGTGGAGGTGAGCGGCTAAACGGACTGAAAGATGGAAGTTTTGGGAGACGCGCGAGTCACGACTGCGGACTTCCAAGTCGGTTGAAAATAAATCCAGCGAAATGAGGTGATTCTCTAAAGGAGTCGGTACATCTGACACAGACGGAGAGAAAAGGAAAGAGAGAGGGGAGGGACTGCTCATCCAGTGGAGATGGCGGGTGGAGAGATAAAGAAACATTTTCCAAAGAGGAAATGGAGAAGATGGGAGAGAAAAAACCGAATGAGATGGAGAGAGAGTGAGAGAGAAATGGTTTAGCAATTTCAAATAAGTAAGTGTCCATATTATCTCAGCAAACTAAAGAGGAGAAGAGACAGAGCAAGGGAGAGGAAGAAAGTGAGAAAGAGATCCCGGCAAAACAAGTTGATTTTCCCCAAATGCATTTTCCGACAATTGCGATATTAATTAAACGAGCAGCGGTCGCGCATGCTGAGAACGAAACATTTGAATAATCGAAAATGAAATTATATTTTGTTTAAACCCACAAACCAAAATACTGAAAAGCCAGCTGGAACAAATAGGAGTTTGAATGTAATTTTTATCATTGTGTCAGAATAAAAATGTGTGGCACGCGTGCCAGATCTCAAAAACATGTGTTCATCTCAGGGTTGCCAGGTCTGTGTGGCTGTGCGTAGTGACCAACGAAAACCAGTGGAAAGACAGCCAGGGGGGGGACACTCACAGAGAATGTGTCCCCATTAAGCATGGTTTTGTTACCATTACCATGGTAATTACATACATCATCCCATGCCCCGTTTATTTATTTTTTAAATTTATTTATACATATTTTTCATGTCATTTGCATGCAAAATAGGTCTACCCAACCCGTGGACAACAAATTTGACCCGTGGCAACACAACACAAAGTAGCCCAATTTCACGTGAAAACCGCGGACCTGGCAACACTTGTTCATGTGTAGGATGACAAACGCGTGCAAGTGCACCAGCACACAGACAGCCACGCAGTAAATCAACACACAGTGTGAACGCAAAGCGCTCGCGGCTCTTTCACATCTTATTTTCCATAACTTAGAGGCATGCCTTGGAGCGAGACTTCAGGCTGAAAATCCAATCACAGCCTTAACCCGCATCAGCTCTATTTCTGCTCAGACGTGAACAGAACCTGCGCGGATAAAGAGCTTTTTGTCTGCCCTGACCCGAAACGAGCCCTGGTATCTGCTGAGCACTAATAAAGCCCGACTCATACAAAGTCCTCTGGTCTTGTAGTACAGTACACATTTAACGCAACCCAACAAGCTAACACAAATGCAAGAATTGCATTGGGGGGAAAGAAATATGTGCGTCATCCGCAGACAGACAAGTTGACATACAGGCAAATACACAAACAAGTTAAATCCATGAGCCAAGGGCTCAATAGTAAACTTGCCCAAGGAAAAGGGACTGAGCAACGCATGTGGATGACAGCTTTGAATTTCTTAAAATCTTTAAAAATACAAGGTGCGTGCGTGCGTGCGTGCGTGCGTGTGTGTGTGTGTGTGTGTGTGTGTGTGTGTGTGTGTGTGTGTGTGTGTGTGTGTGTGTGTGTGTGTGTGTGTGTGTGTATGTGTGTGTGTGTGTGTGTGTGTGTGTGTGTGGTGACAACAGGTTAAACTTGGGGACCTTTACTTTGGTCCTTTCTCACATCGTCCGGTGTGTGTAGCATGAAAACACTTCCAAGAGACTCCAACACACCGTCTTAACTTGCAATTGAAACGTTTATTACAGAACGGGGCAAATATTTTGGGGGGTAAATGAGAGGCCTATAGGCTTATAAGGAGTGGCTGTTTGCCAGTATAATGCTCAGACCAAATAGAAAAAAGATACCATAATACCCTCCAAAAAATATTGTCATACCTGTACCGACTCACATGTTTGCACTTCGTGGTCTTTCATAGTTTGTTTTTCCAACATAATCACTTTCTCACTCCTCGTGTTCTCAAATGACTTCATGAAAAGGAGAGGTGTGTACTATGCGCATGAGTAAGTCTGTGTA
>NC_137199.1:3284588-3334588 GCF_960531495.2 Zeus faber | reverse complement strand
ACCGGCCCAGTGTATAGCACAATATCACCGGGATTTGACAGATTTACTTTTCTGTCTCTTTTGGGACACACACATCGAAACGCCTCAGGACACCGAGCATGCAGCTTGTGGGAATATGTATGTGTGTGTGTGTGTGTGTGTGTGTGTGTGTGTGTGTGTGTGTGTGTGTGTGTGTGTGTGTGTGTGTGTGTGTGTGTGTGTGTGTGTGTGCGTGTGTGTGCATTCTGCACCTGTGTAACTCCATGGTTCAGGGAACTGGTTAGACTGCAACAGGAGTTGTACAAGTAATTATTTTCTTTTACAAGTTAATGTAGTAATCTCTTCATGAAACTCTTGACGTGAGTGGAGACAGCAGTAAGTGTGCGTTGAGAGTACCAGTCACACAGTGCCATCATCCACTTTTGAATAATTGCAAATTATGTGATTGGACGTAACGTTCATCGACATTCTGGAGAGCATTTTGACTGTACAGTATATTTTTCATAACTAAATATAAGCTGTCCATACGCTACTACTGATTTTTTTTGCCAATAATTTCTATTGCCGCCGCTGCTCGTGTTGAAGATAGTGATTGGGCAAAGACGTGAAGGAGGATAAATCCTCTTAAACAACAAGTTTGACCAATCTAATGCATGGGAACAGCTGCATATGTAATTGAAACGGGGGTGTAGATGTTTGTGTGAAAAAAACCCCTTCCCTTGTACACTACACTAATACCCTAACCTACTCCAATAAACAACTAACCCTCGCTGCAGAATGGCGATCCCGAAACCCCCTTGCATCATATTTGGTCGGTTTCAAGATTAGCTGTGCTAAAAGGATTATTGGTTATTGAAGATGATATGTGCGATAAAAATAGATTACTTGCAGATTCCAACCCAGTTTGTTGGTTTTAATTTTGCCATCCTAGTTAAATCCGGCGGATCAGGATTAGGATGTAAGCATATTATCCAGCCCACGGTGCGGACTTTTGTGAATTCTGGGCCAAGACATATCCAGCAGCTCAGCTCCTCCCCTAGAAGAGGAAAGCGCCTCACAGCCAGGCGTCTATTTAGCTCTTTGAGTTGACAACTCCCACCCATCCTCTCAACGCTGCCCACAACTCCCACAGTCTGCCATTGTAGGACGCTAAGAACTACCAAACTACCGTAGCCCTGAGAAGCCCCCCCCTCCCCACCACCACCACCACCACCACCACCACCACCATGGTCTCATGGCAAAATGTCATGTTTACAAAATGGCTATAAAGAATTACTCATCATTTATTTGGCCCGTGTGGAGCATATCATTATGATACAAGCTACATCATATAACCAGTTTACAGACAAATTTGCTGCCCAAGAAGCGGTTTGACCTCAGCGTGTTGGTCATTTGACGAACAATGTCAGACATCTGCATCCTTGTGAGGACGATCGTTCCTCTATTGCCCGAGGATCTCGATATTTGGTACAAAGATGTTTGGAGTAAAAAAAAAAAAAAAGAAACGGATTGAGTCAGTGTTTTGCCTCGGGGGGGCTCGACAGCACACCAGGCCCTGCTTTGTGTTGCTGTTTCATGCTTGCATGGAAAATACAACTTGCCCCCTACCACACAAACAAAAATAGATAGCATGCTAAGGATTAAAAGCCCCAGCTACAGACACCAGCAGGCACTACCAACAGCATCACGGGACTATTCTATTGTAAAAATAGGTTGGAGCGCAGTGCAGCTTGTGAGCACATTAAACACATGAACAAAACACTTAAATGTGCAGCAATAGCAGAAACAAGAAGGTTTCTGTTGAAGCATTGACCTTAAAGTCATAGTGGGACGACCGACTTGTTGAAGGTTAAACACGGAGGTAGGGTTCTGGACCAAATGAGAAAGCTACGAGTGATCATGTGAACTACGATAATATCACAGTTGGACAGGCACACAGCGCCATTAATGGTCATGATGGCATAGCAGGCGGGGCTGTCTAAAAATATGTTTAACATCAATTCTGGTTCAATTTCTCTAATTCAAGATTTACACTGCAGGAATTGATGCCGGACTCCGAATTCTTGTCAAATTCCAATTTTATCCATAATGGTTCACATCACCAGACCAGTGTATTGTTTCATGCGGCAGAATGACAAACACAGAACAGCCGAGAATAGTTTCTAATTCTAATATATCTAATATATTATTTTCGCTGCCTACACAGACTGATGGTAGGGTCACATCGCTGGCCATGGGGCGCTGCAAAGCAACAGGCTGCAATGCCTTTCAAATGGAGCTCTGCTTTATCCAGCTGCAGGGGGCGGAGCGATGACCGGCGACGAGGTCAGAGCTTCAAACCGATAAGGAAAGTTCAAGTTCAAGTTCAAGTTCAAGAGATTATTTGTCACATACATACACATAGGGTCATACACATATGAAAAATACAAAAAATACTCAAATGTGCGTAATCGACACGCAGTGCTCGCGCAGGCGGCCGCAAGGGGCCGCGCAGCAATCGCGATTCTGGGTTCTATAATTATATAATAGAATTAATTGTCTGTGTTATTGTAGATTCATCTAAATGTATTGTAGATACATTTAGATGTATTAAATATACATCTAAATGAAACTTTACCATAACTTACCTCCAGTACTTACCTCAAAGAGCTTGCGTCCAGCAAAGTGCGGGCGTTGAGCAGGTTTCAACTTTAGGAAAATGATGAGGGCCTAGCACGGGACAGCCAATAGGAGGGAAGATAAGGTCTCAATGGAGCTGATCCTTGGGCTTTTTTTTATCTTTATGAAAAATGTCCCTTAAACTATCGATAAAATAAGGAACATGTCATATTTTGTTTTTCCAATAAGTACAATTCTTTATTTTATAGGAGGAATTGCAAGATTATTTACGTACTTTTTTTGAGAGGTAATTTATTTTGCAAAGTAAACACCAACATTTTAATTAAAAAAAAAGTATACACGGCACAATCTATCTATATACACAATCTATCTATGTATATTAAATATGGAAAGGGAGAGAGGTTTGAAATGTTTTGTGCGCCCACAACAGCCACTCGATTTTAAGCCAACACGCCCCCAAACGGCAGGTGCACAGAAGCCTTGTCGCCGGCGGTGTGACCGTACGGCGACGAGACGGAAGCTGCTTGGCTTCACGCTGCAGCCCCGTCGCCGGCGATGTTTGAACAGTAGCACATACAGTTTGTTGCTAATTAATGCCATTACAACATTGCAAGGGACTCAGAACTAGTTTCACAAACCAAAGTTTATAGTTCCATACCAGCACATTTGAACACATTCAAAATCTGATACAAATACCCTACATTATTTTATGATCAAATTTTTCATCATATTTCCTTATCAGCGCATTTTTTTGTTAGTGTCATTTCACGTATTCAATCTTTCTACAACAGTGACTCAGCAATTGGATTGGATGCTGTTCATTTTTCTAAGGTCCAGAGGACAATTAAGCTGCATTGTGGACCACACCACCACTGAATTACGTCCATGTCATACTGAATGAGAAACATATCCCCTTTCTAGTTGCTCAAACTCATTAAATCTTGTGATTTTAAGCAGTGATTATAATCAATATCCAATTTAAATATTTGATTGCAGAGTTGTTGGGTCCCACTGCTTGTCAAAGGTGGATTCTGAGGGGAAGCGCTTTGCAAGCTCAGAGTTAATGGTTAATGGCGAAACTTCAACACTGGCTGTTAGAGGTTTGAGCTTTGTGCACCTCGCCAGGGTTTCAAGTTGGCATCGATGCCCTCACCACCGGAAATTAATGGCTCAGTGCACATGTCCAGTGTTTTGGTGCTGACCATGTGTAAGCACTTTAACACACACACACACACACACACACACACACACACACACACACACACACACACACACACACACACACACACACACACACACACACACACACACACACACACACACACACACACACACACACACACACACACACACACACACACACACACACACACACACACACACACACACACACACACACACACACACACACACACACACACACACACACACACACACACAGAGAAGACTAGGCTACACAGCTGGTTACTTGGTTGAGTTGCCGTCTCAGCAGAGTTCTCTGAGCAGAGCCTTGGCTTGTCACAATGATGATGAGGTCAGAGGTTTTGGGGCGGAGTTTGATCCTGATTGACAGAGACAGCCCTGACACAAACTCTGCCTCAGTCAGCCTCCCACCGGACCCTGGGCCACCTGTGTGTGTGTGTGTGTGTGTGTGTGTGTGCGTGTGCGTGTGCGTGTGCGTGTGTTCTACTGTGTATGCGTGTGTGCTTGCGTAGCCTGTGCGTTTGTGTCAAAAAAAGGGTTGCTGAATCTGTGTGTGCGTGTGTCTGTGTACACATAGGCATCGATTTCGGTGGGGGACGCTGGGGATACACCCCCCTCAATACTGAATTTAGAATACGTGACCCCCCCGATAAAAACATGAAAGAGGCAGAGTACCTTTTTTTTTCATAAATACATTTCCACCGGTAATGAATGCAGAAAAGGCACAATGTGTCCCCCCCAATGTTCAAATGAAACCTACGGCACTCTGTACAAACGTATCTGTTTGACAACAAATACTGATGATGAGGAAAATTGTAGCGCCACTCAACATGAAAAGCAAAAGAAAAATGTATTATAAAGTGAAGATAAGAAAGTGTTAGCCGATCCTATGCATTGGATAGGTTATCGGTACAGTATGGGTGTAAATCATGATTATAAATATATGTATTCACTGGGTTGTTACAGTTTGTACAGCGTGTTTGCACCATACAGTTTATTATTGTACAAATATTTGAGTGAGTGAGAGAAAGGTGGAGGGGGTGGGGTGTGTGTGTATTTGAGTCAGTGGGGGGAGTGTCTGTGGGTGCGATTAAACAATTCTTTTTAGGCTACTTTATCTATCCTTAGATTCTATATAACTGAAAGAAAGCATAAAATTGTTTTCTATTTTGTAGTGTTCAGACAACTTTTTCGAGGGATTTCTTTACTGTGGTATCAAATTGGTTATTGAGAATTGTGTTACTTTGCTCGTATTGGCTTTGAGGTGTCTTTTGACATCCATAGATGACACAGCGTGATCACATGATCTCTCTTTATGGGTATGTGAGTGTGAGGGTTAGAGGAAGAGATTGAGACAGAGAGAGACAAAGACAGAGTATAAGAAAGGAAGGAGGAAACAAAGCAAACAACCGAAAGGGGGACATATTTTGAAAATAAATTTTACAAAACGAAAAGGAAATATTTAAATTTTCCTTTTACCAAAGAAAATAAATGTTTTTGCCCAAAAAGTGCTGTTTACGAGATATCAAATTCTTTGACTAAAACCACTCCTTCAAAACATGAACTATAACTAGTTGTCTTTGGCTTTATTTATTTTAGGGTCGGGGGAGTTGAGTCCTGGCAGCAAGCCCACATGACAGGGCCCAGGCGGATCCATGATTGGGGCATGACTGACCCATGCAGGGACCCCGATGGGTCCAGGCTCGGATCTTACCTGTAATGATATCCCCCTCGATGACGTAATTTCGCGTCAGCGCTGGGAAAAGGGCCCCAGGCTGCATTTGTGGAAAAGCAGCTGCAATCGGTGCAATTACTTATACTACACTACTTTTTTTCAATTTTAAATTTTTTACATTTTGTCTTTAAAAACTCTGGAATCTCATTAGTGGTAATGACGTAGTTTGAGTGCTCTCATGACAAAGCAATTTAACTTTGTAATTTTAAAAATGTAAATAAAAAAACAGCTTATATTTTAATACTAAAAAGCTGTGCAACATGTTAAAATAAAGCATTAAGACCTGTTCTCATTCATACGAAAAAACAACAATTGAACTTTGAAAGATGACCTCTGGTCAGGGTTCAAAGGACAATATCTCAGGTGATGAGTTAGGGTTAGGGGTGAAAATCTGAAATCGCTCTCAGAAATGGGATTGTGTTTTTGTGAAGTTAGCGCCATCTCATGGTGACACACTGCAATTAAATGAATGGGCGCATTTACAGTTGAAATGAAACATGCTCTATCAGGACACATGAGAGGGAGGGTAAATTCCAGTCAATTGGCAGCCGGCTGGTAGCTGCCTGGTGGGTGGTTGGAAACTGGCTGGAAGCCGGTTGCAATTTGGCTGTCAACCGGCTGGGACATCCCTCTTCAAGTGGCTCCTACTGTATGTATATCCTACTCTATGTTGATTATCTCAACAACCGTTCATCTAATCTACTTCACACTTGGCGGGTGTATTGCTGGGGACCAAGGGACGTGCAGTGTCAAATTTGGTGCAATTTTGACACGCGAAACGTTGATATTGATATTGTAAAGTTGCAAGGTAACTGAATGAGTGGACAACGGTGAGGAGATGATGATGCTCAACCGAGCCAGGTTTAATTTCCTTGCCACATCAACAGCAAACCCGAGGTTAAGGTGTCCACAGTAACAAAATGAAACAGGGTGGCTAACTCGCTGGCTCTCTACTTGTGTTTCGTCTCGACCTGACTTCCTCCCACGTGTCTCCCTCCTTCTGCCCAGACACACTTCCACTTAACCCCCAATTATCCCACCCCGGTCTCTTTGGAACGTACTGTGGGGAAAGGGCCCCCTCTCCGGGAGATAGCCGGAGTAGATGCCTGATTGTAGTTTGGATGGCTCGTTGCTCGGTTCGGTGCTAAGCGGTCATGGTGTATCATCACAGCTCATCCCGTCTGGCCAGCTTCACCCAAACCACCTCCCCCACTCATTCTAAGACCTGGCAGGGTCTGATCCACTTCCTCTGCAGTTTAGGTGACTTCCCCTTGGTGCGTTTAGATGCATAGACCCACACTAAATCTTCTGCACTGAAGTGAGTCCCTTTTGTGTGTTGGTCATAAGCTGTCTTTTGCTGAGCCACTGCAGTCTCAGCCTGGATGGCTAGCATACTCAGGGCCAGCTAGTACTTGGAGGCTATCTGGGGGCCGCCCGTATGCCAGAGTGGGTGGAGTCCGGAGTTCTCTCCCGAGCATCAATAAGGCCAGCATGGACCCAGCGATCTCCTGTGTCGCTGAGTGGCACTCGATTAGGACTAATGGTAACTGCAGATCCCAATAATTCTGATCTTTTGCCACTACAACAGCTAATTGTGCCCCCATAGTGCAGTTAAACCTGTCCACCAGTCTGGAGGTGAAGAGGTGTTGTTCTGGTCTTGTGAATTCCAAGCAGTTTGCATGAATCCTTGAACAGCTGAGCTCAAAATTCCTTCCTTGATCGGAGTGTAGCTCGGCAGGGACTCCGAAATGCCTGAACAGCCCTTCAATAAGTACCTCACAGACAGTAGCTGCCTCCTGCTCCGGAACCGCCACAGTCTCTGGTCATTTTGTGAAGTAGTCCAGCTACACCACTACATAGCAATTTCAATGTGGTGCGCGGGGAAAAGGGCCCAGTATGTCAACAGTCACTCTATCCATTGGTGCCCCAACCTTATACTGTAGTAGCGGTGCTCTACTTTGACCTGTCGGGCGCTTGCAATCAACACAGGGATCACATCTTTGACAATAGGTTTCAACATCCCGCCCACATGTGCTTCAATAGAACCCTTTTTGCACTCTATTTAGCATTTTGTTGATGCCAAAGTGCCCTACTACTGGTTGGCCATGATGAAAACTAAGTACCTCCTCCTGTTAGCTTTTTGGCACCACTACGTGCCATCTCTCCCTTCCCGACGCTGGCTCCTTCCAATGTCTTGAAAGTACCCCATCAAGAAGAGTCAGGCCCTCCCACTGTGACCACAGGCCCCTCAAGGATGGTCCCACTGCAGCGATCTCTGACCATTCTGGTCGCTGGTCGACCTCCAGACACTTTAATTCTGTACATAGCTCTGGGTCGCCCTGCTGCTCCCTGGCCCAGTCGGTTGTGGCCTCAAGCCGCAGGGCTTGTGTCTCTGTGTCTTTTACTTCAGCCTGGCCGCAGTGCCCACATTCCAGCCCACATAATCGCTGAGGGAGGCATGGTCTGTCTGGATAACAAACTTCAGCCCACATAACTAGTGCTTAAAGTGGTTAACAGATTCTATCACCGCCCGTAGTTCTCTCCTGGTGACACAATAGTTGCACTACAGCTTTGAGAATGTCCTGCTTTAATAAGCGATTACTTGTTCCCCCTTAGTTGTGATCTGAGCCAGGACCGCCCCTAGGCAATCATTGCTTGGCGACTGACACAGTGCAGATTTTAACGCATCAAATGCTCGCTGTTGCTCATGGCCCCACTTAAAATGAACATTTTTGCATACCAGCTGGTTTAGAGGAGCGGCTACAGACGAAAACATGCCAATGAAATGGCGAAAATAAGAGGCTAACCCAAGGAAGAAGCGTACCTCAGGAGTGTTCTCTGGAACTGGCCAGTCCCAGACAGCAGAGACATTTTTATCTTTCGTGCTCACTGTTGCCCACCAACTTTGTAACCTAGAAAAGTTAATTATTTTTGCATTAGTCTGCATTGCTCAGGGTTCGATTTTAACCCCTCCTGCTGGATCTTGGAAAAAGCCATGAGCAGGACTTGCAAGATTGTGTCGAGGTCTGCACCATGGATCAGTACATCGTCGAGATAGACTTGTTTATGTTGTGATGGAACATCTGTGAGCACTTTCTCCATGTGACTTTCGGTTTTGAAGGGGCTCTGGCGACAGTGGCACCTGCCTGCATCTTAAATCAAGTGAGGAGAACCAGGCAGAACATCTTTTCCATCCAGAGCATCATTGACTCGTGGCAGGGGATATGAGTCTTTGACTGTGATCTCATTCACTGGTCTGAAGTCGACACAAAACCGCCACTTTGTAGTATCTTTCTTTGGTATCATTACGACTGTTGACACCCATGAGCTGCTTGATGGTTCAATCACTCCTGCAGCCCTCATCTCTGCCACACATTGTTCAGCGGCAGCTTGCTTTTTCAGCGGTACACAATTTGGCTGCTGATGAATGGGGTGAGCTGTGCCTGTATCAATCTCATGCTGGATTAGGTGGCACCTGTCCAGCTCAGAAGGTGAAGTGGCAAAAACTGACCGGAATTCATACAGCAAATCCCATAGCTGCTGCTGCTGTGTCTTGGACAACTCTTTTCTATTATTCTCCAGCACTGATTTAACCGTTTCATCTTTACAATATCATACCACCCGTGGCATTACCACTCACAGCCGCGTTGTTGGTCTCCAGTTCTCCAGTCAGGCAAGCTTGGAGGTCTGGGCTTGATTCTCGTGGTGGATGCACCGATGAGGTGCCTGCAACTGTGGATAGGGGTGTAAAACGTGATTGGTCTCCATCCTGAACCATATCCACCCATGGGAACGCTGTTGGTTCCTTTGAGTGGGCTTTAGTCTCAACGAATAAGGCTTGTGGAACTTGAGAGGAGATTCCATCTTCTGGTTCAGGCTGAACAACATGCACAGCTGGAAACTCAGGAAGCTGTGGGTATTGCTCAGCCTGACCTGACCTGGTGTCTGTGTTCAGCAACAGTCCGTCTGGTATGCTGGTTGTCAGGATTGATTCAGCCAGGTCATTATCACATATTAGAGGTAGTGGGGGACAGTCCAAGAATGTCAATGTCCGCTGTCCAACATCCAACACAGCATTGGAATCTCTCATGAAGTCAAAACCCAGCAAGCGGGTCTTCTGAAATTCAGCTACCAACACAGAGTAAGGGAAAGTCTTCTCACCCAACTGGATATTGACTGTACAATGACCCAGCATGGATGTTCTATCTCTGGTTACCATGATAAGGGGCGACCCTGTAGAACACCACTAGAGGTCCTCAGGCAGTATGTCTGGACGTATTATTGTCACCGTAGAACCGGAGTCAACCAATGTATCTACTGCCTTGCCAATAATCAGAGACAACACCTTTGACAATTTTGGTCCCGTTCAGGGGGTCACAGAATGCGCTACCACAACATAATTATCACTAGCAGTTGGGTGCATGGAAGGTACATGGCCAGGAGCGGAGTAACCTTCCTCACCTCAGCTCCCCACCTTGTTTCCTGATGACTGGCGTTGGCCTGGGCATAGGATTGTTGAGTTCAGCACAGTGGTACTGAATGTGGCCCCACCGGCCACATCTCCAGCCGGCATTAGATTGCATTTCCGGCGGGCCTCTGTAATCTTGCAGCCTAGGGGGTCCAGGTGTGTCCCATTGTAGAAAGGAATAGAAGGACCGGGTGCGTGAGGTCTGGGAAACTTTTGTATCCTGACCCTCCATAAAGATCTGCTCCACTTCAAGCGCACGCTCCAGAGCCCCTTCCAAAGTTACAGGGTTGCTAAGCTATACCTGCGCCCACAGTTTGTCAGGTGTCAGCCCACTGATAAAAGTTTCCTTTGGAAGGTTAAATCTCTGCTCCTCACTGAACTCTGGAAACGCTTTACAAGCTCGGTGGCATAGTTCAGCTGCATAGACCCTCAGGTTCTCTCCTTCCTTGAGTGTTCCCTCGTTGAAGAGTCGCTTGGCAGTCGATTTATTGGTTGACTCACCAAATTGCCTTTCTATGGCCTCTGCTATATCTTGGGGATCTGTCATGTCCATCTTTGGTGTAGGAGAACCTTCTTGCAAGGGCTTCAGGGCTCTGGGACTGAGTCACAAAGAGGGTCTTTCCCTGGTGTATCTCTTTAACCGGCAATTTCATCTTCCATTGTGGAACACAGGACAAAATCATTGAAATGTTTTTTAAACTGTGACATGAAAATGTCTTAGAAAGTCTTACATTTTCCAACAGGCATGTACTACTTCAGAATAATTGTAGTTTTTTGAATTGGAAGTATATTTATCCCTTAGGATGACACCTGGACCAAAGATTCAACTCATTTATCCATTCATCTTCCTATTTACAACAGAATCCTTCAAACTATCTAGCAACATTTTGCAGGCATGGACAAGCACACAAACACAGACACAAGCGCACACACACAACACAAATACCTATCATGCCCTGTAACCATGTCTGTGTATACTTTTGTGCCAGCTCGTGTGTGTTCGTACACACACTTCTCAAGGTGGTTTATAGAAAGCAAATCCGCAGGCTGCATGTGGGGGTCTCAGCAGATCAATATTGTTATTCAAACAGGCTATGGGATCAAAGAAAATCGCACTCACACAGCATTCCCTTTTCCCCCCACCCATCCTCTCCCTCTTTTACTCTCTTTCTCGCCTGCCTTGGTGCTTTTTCCCTCCTGTATATTGTCTACTCACCTCTGTCCTCTCCTCTCTCTCACGCACCTTCTTGCACCGCTCCCTCTCCCTTCCAACAGCATCTTCCCTTCCTTCTGTCATTGTTATTTTCAATATTATAATATCTTCGAAAATTAGGAAAGAGTAGGAAATTGTGCATAATTGCCTATTATGCACAATTGCACAGCTCCACAGCTCCGATCAGAGTAATCTTTTCTCCAAACTAAGCAAGTATAACTCTAGATGTATTTCATTTACGCCGTTTCTTGCTGCTGCGAAGAATGCTCCTGAAAAAGTCCAGCCCAGGTTCTCACGTCCGCTCTCAAATGCTCCGCGAGCCGTTACTGTCCACAAGAGAATCTTTTTACTAGAGAACATTATTTCAATGATGATTGGGTTTATTTTCCACTTTCATCGCCACACCGGTGGAATTACTGGACATTCTGGTCAAAGGTGCACTCATCCTTGTACACACAGTGAAAAGCCGGAGGAGAGGGAGTTGCGCCGGTGCGCTCATGCGTCTCCGCCAACACGGACTTTGCCCATCGTTACCAGGAATATTTCTCTCTAATGTGCCTTCACTGTGCAACAAACTGGATGAACTTATATTGAACTTTATTGCTCATCAAATGTGAATTGATTTGCGAAAGTAGGCAAAACATGTATAATCAATAAATTCTTTATAAAAATAAATACACAATCGAATGGCAATTTCAGCATTCTATTCAACTATTCAAAATTCAAATTTCAAGATTCAAGATTCAAGAGGTTAATTCGTCACATACATATACATACTTTCATACATATATGCAGTGAAATGTAATGCAACACACCCGGTGATAACACACAATATGTCCTAGGGAAAATTTATTTCTAAAAGACCAACTAACTGATTCCAAAAACGTAATACAGTAAGTCGAATAATACTTATAGAATAAAATAAAAATATATAGAATAAAATAAAATTAAATAAAATAAAATAAAATAGATAAAGGGAATATGCTTATGTATATGGAATAGGCAATTATGTATATACAGATTTCTGCATTAAAGTGGCATGTGAATGAAGAGAGGTAGTGTTTGTGGGATAATACAGCACAGTATACAACAGTATGGCGCAGCAATACGGCATCACCGAACAACCCTGAACAGTGACACAGTATGTGTACAGTATGCTAAATACAGCACAGTAAGGTAGTGGAGCCTGTGTGTGTGGCTCAGTGAGGACCCCTGGTGAGGTCAGCATTGGCAGTTCTAATGGCTTGCAGGAAAAAACTCTCAGTCTCAGTCTCTTTGTTCTAGCTGTGTGACTGCGGAGGCGCTTGCCTGACCACAGCAGCTGGAACAGTCCATTGTTGGGGTGATGAGGATCCTTCATGATCCTGTGGGCTCTGCTACTACAGCTCCTGGTGTATAAGTCCTGCAGGGAGGGGAGGGTAGTCCCAGTGTTACGTTCAGCTGAACGCACCACCCTCTGCAGGGCCTGCCTGTCCTGGGCAGTGCAGTTTCCAAACCAGGCAGTGATTGTTGCCTGTCAGGATGTTCTCCACTGCTCCACAGTAGAAGGACTTCAGGATCCGGAATTTCCTTAGCTGCCTGAGGTGGTAAAGACGCTGTCTTGCCTTTCTCATCAGAGTGTCTGTTTGTAAAGTCCATGTTAAGTCCTCTGTGATGTGGACTCCCAGGTACTTGAAGCTGCTCACCCTGTCAACAGAAGTTCCATTAATCACCAAGGGTGTGAGCGTCCTCAATTGTAATCCTCGCCTAAAGTCTACAATCAGCTCCTTAGTTTTGCTGAATTTCAGGTGTAGGCTGTTGTCCTGGCACCAGAGGTGACAGGTCAGCCACCTCCTTGCGGTAGGCCTTTTCGGCGCAGTCGGGGATCAGGCCCACGACAACAGTGTCGTCAGCAAACTTGACTTGTGTTGAAGCTGGACCTGGCCACACAGTCATGTGTATACAGGGAGTACAGTAGGGGGCTGAGGACGCCGCCCTGGGGGGATCCTGTATTCAGGGTGAGGGAGTTGGACATGTGCTTCCCCTCCCTAACCACCTGGGGCCGGCCTGTGAGGAAGTCCAGGATCCAGGCACACAGCGGAGTATTCCGTCCAAGCTCCTTCAGCTTAACAGCCAGTCTGGTGGGGATTATGGTGTTGAAAGCTGAACTGTAATCCAAGAACAGCATTCTCACATACGTAGGCCCCCTTCCGGCCATCCAGGTGCGTGAGCGTGGTGTGCAGTACCTGGGAAACCGCATCATCCGTGGATCTGTTCTGCCGGTACGTGAACTGCAACAGGTCCAAGGTGCGGGGGAAAGAGTGCAGATATAATCCTTAATCAGCCTCTCGAAACACTTCATGACTACCGAGGTGAGGGCCACCGGACGGTAGTCATTCAGGCAGGCAGGAGAGGCGATCATCTGGACAGGAACGACGGTGGACCTCTTGAAGCAGGACGGGACCACTGATTCAGCCAGGGAGATGTTGAATATTGTAGTGAACACCGGAGCTAGCTGGTTAGCACAGGTCTTCAGTACTCGCCCAGATATGCCATCTGGGCCCGCAGCTTTCCTGGTGTTCACCCGCATCAAAGCGTTCCTGACCTCGTGCACGGACACTGAGAGTGCGCGCTCATCCCCAGCAGTGTAACTACAAATTAGCCGGCGAGCTAGCGGTGCTGTTGCCAGACTCAAACCGCGCATAAAAGGAGTTGAGTTGGTTGGCTAGGGAGGCGTCCACACTCGTGGCTGGGGAGGAGCTGCTCTTGTAGTTTGTTATCGTCCGCAGCCCCTGCCACAAGCGTCTGGTGTACCCCACTCCATCTGTAGCTCCACAGTCTCTCTGTACACCCGTTTAGCGTCCTTCACTGACCTCCGCAGATTGTACGACGCCGCTTTGTAATTGTCCATATTTCCGGATACGAGACCGTCGTTTTAAGCGGCTGTGCGAGCATTCAGAGCACAGCGTATGGATTTATCAACCCACGGCTTCTGGTTTGGAAATATCCTAACTTTCACCGTGGGAATGATGCTATCTGCTAACGTAGTCACAAAATACACCGCCACCTCCGTAAACTCGCTGACGTCACTTGAACTTGATTGGAAGATGTCCCAGTCTACGTCAGCGAGTGCGTCCTGAAGTGCAGCCTCTGATTGGTCCGTCCACTGCTTCACTTCACTCGTCACCACCAGTTCTCGCGTGATCAGAGGCCTATAAACGGGAACCAGCGAAATCGTGGCGTGGTCAGATTTCCCGAAAGCAGGAAGCGAGACGGTCTTGTATCCGTTCTTGTAAGGTGTGTAGCAGTGGTCCAAAGTTCTATTTCCCCTGGTGGCATATGTGATGTGTTGGTGGAAATTAGGCAGAACTTTTTTAAGGTTGGCCCTGTTAAAGTCCCCAGTCACCACCACAGCCGCGTCAGGATGTTTATTTTGAAATCCGCACAACACGTCGTACAGGTCCAATAGTGCTGCGTCGGTGTCCGCTTGTGGTGGGATATAAACGGCTGTGATGATGACCGTGCTGAATTCCCGGGGGAGATAAAATGGACGGCATAGTTTGGTCAGCTGTTCCAGGTTCGGCGAGCAGGAGGGGGAGAGAAACTTGGTGTTGTTGGGGTTACACCAGTGGTTGTTTACCATTAGGCAGACGCCTCCACCTTTGGATTTCCCAGACTCTCCCGTTCTGTCGCCGCGGAACATGGAGAAGGACTTGGCTGGACGGATGGCTTCATCCGGCACCAGTGGGTTCAACCATGTTTCTGTCAGAGAGAGGACGCAAAAGTTCCTCATGTCTCGTTGGAATTTAATGCTCGCTCGAAGTTCATCCATCTTGTTCTCCAGGGACTGAACGTTGGCAAGAAGGATGCTTGGAAGAGGTGGACGTCAAGGTTGCGTCCTCATTCTGACCCAAATGATTCGGTGCTTCCTCTGTGGGCCCGCTCGTGGAACAGCGGCTGCATTTTTGTTGTTGTTGTTGAGTGTCTTCCCGCGTAGGATTTCCGCTGGCCACGCTGCTTCCATGGATAAAAAGTCCCAAGGTTGTTCGTTTAGGGACGTTTTTTATATCCATGAGTGCATCGCGGTCGTAAGATGTAACTGCCGATGCTTTTTTGGTGGACATTATGATAAAAAACGGAAAAAGTGCAAAAGTCGACCGGAGCGCCAGCGCAGGCGACCCCAAGGGGCGGCGCCACTATCGCCAGACCTCGCCACTTCGTTCTTGCAGCCCTAGCGGTGTGTAGTTGTGGAGAGCAACAGTTTGTTCTAAATGTTAATGAGATGTTATTGTTGCTAATGCAATGCAATGAACCGCTTTTCCAGCCACTCAAAGCATTTTACATGTCTCTTATTCACCCATTCACACATTGATGTCAGTGTCAGCCGTGCCAAAAGACAACTAGGTCATCGGTCAGGGGCAGAGGTTCAGGAGGTAGAGCGGAAGATTGCCCGTTCGATCCCCGGCTCCTGGTAGAGTGCTGATGTGTTCTTGAGCAAGACAATTAATCCCCTAACTTTTCCCCAGGCGCCGCTATATGGCAGCCCACTGCTACTAAGTACATCAGTTACCAGGATGGGTGAAATGCAATTCATTGCCTCAGTACTTGTACTCTGTGGAATGACAATTGTGACCCACTGCAGCAAAACCCACATTTTTGAAATCGTCACGAGCGGCCAAATAAGTTTCCTTCCTTATTAAAAAAACCTTTCGAGAAGGAAAGTTTGCTTTTTTCAAGATTCATGTTCCTTTGATATCTCTCAATGTTTTTTCAAAGCCGAGTTTGGTTTATAAGTAATAGATAAATGTTAAACCGTGGAGTTAAATATTCCTGTTCGATTACATGGGGAAACACAGTTCACTTACCGAGATGCTGAATAACGCGACCGCCGATCGACCGTTTCCTTTAAAGTGACAATTCAGGCGAAAATCATTCCTCCATATTCCATGTGATGTGAAGTCACCGTTTTGATAGAGTTCAACCTTTAAATCTTACATGTTTTATACACACACCTGGATTCATTGTTGTGTAGGCGGTGTCTTCCAAAGCTGACGTCACTTCTTTAAACAAGACGCAGAGCCTTGGGAAAACTTTGTGGTTGATTACCTCAGAAACACAGGTTGCCTCACCCTCGTCATTAACAAGCCATAGCTTTAAAAAGATTTGCTTGATTCCCACAAGTGACACCTTGTTTTGAAGCTCTGATTCTCCACTTTCAAATGCAGTGTAAAAAGAAAAGTGAAACACCACCAAAAGTACCTGAAATCTGCAGTGGGTTACAATTAGCTGAATTTTTATCTTCTATCAAACCAACAGCCCTCCAGTTGCCAGACAACCACTATAAACTAGAATTTGGTGTTTTTTAAATTTGTTCACATTTTTGGAAACCTCATTAAATATAAAAACGATAAACACATTGACAACTATGAAATCAAACACATACCCGACAACTACTAGAATATTATGCACTTATATATCGACAAATTGAATGATACTCGACATACTCCATGTAGAGTTTGGGTAAAAGGAGGTAGGGGTAGAGTAGAGGTATAGTAGAGCAAAGGTAGAAACCCTTGAGCTTCCCTTTTTTAGGAGCAAAGGATGTCACAGGGATTTAATGTTCCTCTGTAACGTCACCGTGGATTCTTTCATTGGTTCCCTCCGAAATCGTCATTCAATTAAGGTAAAATTAATCCATTTACCAAAACAAATAATCATTGATTGCACAAGTGTAACATTTTGACAGTGACCTCATCAGATTGTGCTTCACAATCTGTGTAGAACAGAGAATTTTTTTACGTTCTGTCTTATATTGATATGGCACTCATTGGATCTACTTCACACTATGGGTATATTGCTGGGGACACAAGAATGTGCTGTGTCAAATTGAGTGCAATTTGCACACACGACACGTTTAATATAAATAAACTTAGAATATACAGCGAAACGCCAAAATGTCTTAGAAGGTGATAAATTTTGAACATGCACTAAGCATCAACTAATATTCACAAAATCCACGTTGAATAGAGTGTGCCAGGGTGTCCTCCATATCAAATGAAGCAGGAGTTAATTTTAAGGTGGTGAATTTCCGTTTGGCCAAACTAGACAGATACCTGGCAATTTCCTTCAAATGTGTTTGGGTGAAGATATGTGTGTGTGTGTGTGTGTGTGTGTGTGTGTGTGTGTGTGTGTCTGTGTGTGTGTCTGTGTGTGTGTATGGGGGGGGGGGGGGGGGGGGCACCAGTAAAGACAGTGGAGTAAAGACCAAAGAACTTTCTACCAAGTCAACTCAAGCTTATTTATATAGTCCTTATTCACAATACAGTCTAAAAGTGCTTCACAAACCCAACATTCACAGAGAAATTAACGGCATCCTCTAGTCTGAACCCTCATCCGGGTTAGGGCAAGGGTTAGGGTAAGGGTTAGGGTTAGGGTTAGGTTTAGGTTTAGGTTTAGGGTTTGTGTAAGGGTTAGGGTTAGGGTAAGGTTAGGGTAAGGGTAAGGGTTAGGTTTAGGGTTAGGGTTAGGGTAAGAGTTAGGGTAAGGGTTAGGGTTAGAAACCCGGGCAAGAAAAATCATTTGATGTACAACTCCTCCACTGAAGTTTAGTCATCCCATAAATCCTTCATGAGCAAGTTCAAGTCTGTGAAACTTGAGATACTCTGGTGACTGGCTGCAGTAGCCTGAATTTTTTTCTCAGACAGAAATGAACAAGGTCCATTTATTTATTTATTTATTTTTTCTCTTCACCATCTGAAGACGAGAAACAAGTGGGCCTCTCGGGCACTGTTCGCGTTTAGTGCGATCTGAGGTGTTACATCGCATTATACCGTATTACATTACATTATTCCATACCACAAAGGCATTCCAAACACAGTGCAGCTTTCCCCGGGGGGGTTTGAAGATAGAACCAGCTGAATTCTGAAGTGCACAGGAAGTCCGCTGTGATCTGATCAGAACTGATAAGTATGCTTAAGATTGAACATCGCTGGCTCTGGTGAGAGTGCCGCCCGCAGATAGACGGCAGTCAGGCCTGGTAAACATCACAGATGACACAAATAAGGGATGGATGGCTTGTGACAGAACTCATCACTGGAGGGAAGGCAAATAAATTGAAGTGTTTTAGGCCCAAGACAGAGAAGAATGTGCTTGGTACCGCTATGGACAGCAGATTTTCACTCTTTGTGTCGTTTGAAGGGAGAAGGTATGTGTAGTTTGATGGCTACATCTGTTCAGCTATCCAATTTTCTTTTTTAATGGCACGTCCAATCTCCACTAGACATTTATTTTGTCAGCGCCAAAATTTCAAGCTCTTGTTAAACCAGTACTTGTAATAAAGTGACGGACTGTATGATTATCCAAGCCGGCACAAAATAAAAACCATTCACACTCGTCCTGTCTCTTTGGAACTCAGTATTTTCTGTAGTGAAAATGGCTTGAGGTGGCCTTAAATCATGGGTCTCAAACTCGCGGCCCACGGGCTAATTGAGGCCCGCAGGACGATATTTTGTGGCCCCCTACTTAACATCAAAGTTTAATGTTAGTGCAGCGTGTTTTTTTCTCACACGCACTTTTTTGCCGAGTCGTTGCCCTGGCCGTTTTATTTTTATTTTTATCACTTATGGGCTACCATAGCTCAGGCTCGTGACAGCTTCCAGTGGTGTTTGTTGAAAAGTTAGCCAACACGAAATTAGCAATGTTAGTCACTTGGTTGAACCGTGATTCCGGAGTGACACCATGTGGAAGGAAAATATATACTGTCACCCAATGCAAGGTACAGAGGCTTAGGAAGTGGACGGACTCAACAAGAGTAATCCTCGACCTAATAAAGACAGCAGAGGGTTGCAATAGGAAAGGGAAAATAATTACATGGATAGCAAATAGCATGAGATGGGCGGCAAGAACAAAAGCCAAATGGGGGTTAGAACCTGAATATTTTAAAGAAGAAGTTATAGATTATTATTACAAGAGAAATAAAGAGAAGGAAAAAGGGACAGATATGTGCGATTGCAAAAGAAAACAAATTTATCAAGAACAATTTAATCGAAAAGAGCAAGAAATTAAAAGACATAAAACATGAGACAATGCACTTGATGTTAAGAATCAAGACAGGTGGAGTAACATGGACATATCTATGTGAAAAGCTCTTCTCCACCGTGAACTTTAATAATTCAAAGTACAGGTCCAAACTTACTGATGAGCATCTTCAAGCCATACTGAGGGTTTCAACTGCTTCCTCCCTCAAGCCAAATGTGGCTCCGCTGTGTAAGAGGAAGCACTGCCAGGTCTCTGGCAGCAAGGAGTAGGTAAGAGAAGCCTATGATCTGAAGAACCGTTCATGTTCTGAACTGTTATTAATAAAGATTGAGAAGACTGGATTTGTTGTACTTTTTTTGGAATACTTGAAACCCTTTTATTGTAGAATACTTCATGCAGCCCAGCCTCACCCAGACTCTACCCCAGTGGCCCCAGGTAAGTTGAGTTTGAGACCCCTGCCTTAAATGGTTTGTGCACACACTATTTATTTTTACTAATGGACCCATGCTAAAAAATTACTAGAATATACTAAATACTAAAAATGGAAAGAAAAAACACTTTTGTTCAGAAGTGAAGCTTTTATGGAAGAAAAAAACAAAAAAAAACACACGATACAGCACAAAGGAAAATAAAATGTTTTTAGGATGTACGCGCATACAGTATGTACTGTGCACACAAGTGCATCCACCAGACAATCATGCTTTGACATATGAGTGATGTAACTGTATTGAGTTGTGGTACCTGCCAGTGTCCCTGACCCGGAACTGACTTACGAAAACAGTTGGAACAAAAGCGGAAATCGTCAAAAATGTCTCTTTGACCTTTCTTTCCTCTCTCTCAGGTACTCTATCAGCAAACAGTCTGATGCAGCAAAACTCCCTTGTTGACAGCCATGGCATTTTTCAAAAAAAATGTAAAACTACCTCTCGAGCTCACATTTCCAATTTTCCTTTTTATTTATTTTCCCCTTCACACTTGTAAGAAAGACAGCCTCTGACAGCTCTAACAGGTCCAAGATCATCTATCATCAAATATTACAATACTGTATGTGCCTGGCGTATATAGACGTTGAGAGAAGTCAAATACCTTGCGAAACAGTTTTCAGTGTGAAGTCTTCTTTGGGAGACATCCCTGGTGTGATTTGGGCTGCCCGGTGACTATGTACCTGTCTTTCTGGAAATGGTGAGTACAGTAAGTTGAGTCTGGTGCTGCCTGGCAGCTCTTTCTGGAGAGTGTCCCTGGTGAGGCGATAAGTGTGGTAGCTCCCACCACCCCAGTTTACTGCACAATGGATCTATCCATCGCACAATGGCAAGTGTATATAATCACCTGGCAGTTACAGGGAAGTTTATATTGTGGAAAAAGTGTTTCAATAGGGATGTCATGTTGACGATCAGAAATAACTGTGTTCAATCTGTTCTCTTTCTCTGTCCATCCAAGACTTACAGTGTCTTTGCAAGTACGACTGTATCTGTATGCGACTCAGTGGCAAGTACCGTAGCAAGTATTGACAGTGCAACTGGGTGCAACCCACCACTAGGCCCATCCCACTGGCTCGCCAGGGATGCCCCCCCCCCCCGTCGACAGATTGCCTGGAGCGGCAAAATGGCTAGAGCCAGGCCTGTGTGGGTGTGAGTGTGTGTGTGTGGGGGGTCCAACAAAATTATTTGCACCGGCGCCTCATACACTACTGATGCGACTATATATTTATTAATGAATCCGCCTGTATGGTGGTCTGTCAATCTTTCATCTATCTAGAACATTCTCGCTCTACACACTCCACACTGAATTACACGCCTCATAAGGATATCAGAGAGGGAAATGGATGTTTTTCACTTGACTATTATATAAAAGGCTTGTCTATACATCTGCGTGCACACACACACACACACACACACACACACACACACACACACACACACATATATTGTGTATATATAAATATATATATTTATATATATATTTATATATATATATATATATATATATATATATATATACACACAGGTTTATTTATACAGTATATAGGTGATAAGAGGTGATAAGGTGATAAGAAAAACCCACCCCGTGTTGGGTGCAACTTGGAGTCTCTGCCCACAGGTATGGGTTTGGGGAGGGAGACGCAGTCTTTCTGGCCGTGGTGCGCCAACATGGCAATAGTTTTTATTACCACCTTGAACAATAAGGTACGCTGACCACAAGTATCAATCACAATTCATAATGATGAATATTATAATAATAATAGTGTTGATGATAATCCTTTTGGACTCAGGAGGAATGGTGTTCCGCTGCTGGGTCGCTCATGAGCCCGTGCGCCGATCCCCTCTGCAAGACAGACAAACATTAAAAAATCTCTCTGCCTCAAGTCGGACCAATCAGCGCCGGGCGGGCGCTGATCGGGCCGAGGCAGCTTGGCAGCCACGGGAAAGGAGACCGTGCTGTTGCCTGCAGCCGGTGCTTGACCACGCCCCTTAGTCCGCCACAGAATCGTTATCGGTATCGATAGCGGTGACTCTTTCCTGGTATTGCTCGGTATCAGATCGAAACCAAATTTTGTGGTATTGTCACCCCTAACTGCTATATAATTGCATGGGAGGAAATGGTCTTTGCAAAAACATTTTTTTTTTCTGGCTCTTTTTCTTAAAAATAACCATTCTTTTGTGAGCTAATCCTCTTCCAATTCGTAACAATCATGTCAATCGATCACTCTCTTCTTTTTTTCTTTTTTTTTTACAATTTCAAAGCCATTAAAAATTCTCTATAATTCATGATGAAAATGGGCAACTGCAGCTTACCTGACGGTATTAGAGAAGTAGTGCAAATCGCAAAAAGGACAGAAAAGCAAATACTGTTGCGTTCAATGAGAAAGGCACTCCGTCGCCCTGCTCAAGAAAGTTACCCACCCCCCAGAACTGAAGTTCTAGATACTGACAATTTCAAAGAAAAAATATTGGGACTGGATGACATGTGCACCTTGACTTTCCCTTGAAACAGATTTGCGTAAAATATTTTTTAAATTTATTCAAATCAAGTAGGGAAATAGCATGGCTGCCTGTACTAACCGCCCTTGTAAGAGAAGACATAAGCTACCTTGATAATTCTTGTGAACCGAGTCAGGAGCCCACAACACTTTATCAAATGACTGCATGGATTCATGTTGACAGCTGACATTAAATCACCTACTCATCTTTTTAGAGATCTCTCTCTCTCTCTCTCTCTCTCTCTCTCTCACTCTCTCTCTCTCTCTCTTTCTGTCAACCTCAACTTCTAACTTCCTTGTGGAACCTTCATTTGGAGTTGATGCAGTTGTGAGAATGCGCCGCGTTAGGATTCAGGCTCTCAAAAATGTCCACGATTTGGATCATGTCCCTCACATGGCAAGATTGGAATTGAGATTGAGAGAGCGGAAGACTACATGTGACTGTCGAGGAAGTGTGCTAATTGATGCATGCTGTAATGCTGAAGATGTGAGAAAAGCCTTCCGGAATAATATAAAAACAGGCACAGATTGAGGTGTGACTGTTTGTACAGAGGATATAAAGAAAAATAATTGTCACTTGGTTGTACCTTTTCAATATACAAATGTCCCCCTCGGGACTCAAGTACATTTGATAGATTACAACTTTGGAGTAATTAGGTATCGGGAGGGGGAGGGATATACAGTATTGGCGAAGGCACTCACTCTGCTGCTGATGCTGCTGTTAAAATAGCTTGTGTCTATGAAGGAGCATGCAAAGCTCTGCCCAGACATTCATATTGCAACTGTTGTATACCTGTGTTTTCTTGACAAACAATAAAACAAGCAAAGTGAAATGAGATAATTTCAGCATAAAGATGTGTGAAAATGTATCCAGAGAATAGATGTGTCTGTGTAGGGATTGGCTCTTTGGTTGCATGACCTGGGTCAGGAAGCCAATTCAAATCAAACACTGCTGGTAAACGCTGCGTACTTGTAGGCCCGCATTAAACCCTCACATCAGCATATTGTAGTAGGAGAGCCATTCATCTGCGATGGCATTCATCTGGTGTGGTGGATCATTTCCCTTTCATCCGCCAAAGCCTGACAATAAACGCCTGGAGAGTTGGTTTTCGTCAAACTTCATTTTCTCAGGGCAGCTAGAGTTTCCACCTTGTTACACTCTATTTCTCTCAACAGAGGCTTGGAAAGCTCCTCTGGGTCAGTGTGGAGATCCTTCACCCGCTCACCTTGCCTCATCATGAAGTTGAATTGATGGAGTTAAATCGTATGAGAACATACAAAACATAATACACTCAATATTCCCTTCATTTCTAACTCCCCCACATGCACACACGTGCACACGCACACATATACTCTGAACTCTCAACCGGAATTATGCTCCCTGATGGACTTTTGAGGGAAAGTGAAGGACAGGGTGATTGAAATACCCCTTCACTTTTGATAGAGACAGAGTTTCAACCATGCCATTTTAACTCCTTCTAAACTTCTCAGACAGAAGTAAAGGACCCAAACCTGGTTTCTGTGAAGTCAATCCCTCTTTTACCCCTCTAAAATATGTTTTAATGGATATGCAGAAATGAATGACCCATGCAGAATCCCAGCGGTGAGCAGCGCCCTATGCAGATGATGCAGTGCAGGATGTTGTGGACGAATGGCTTTGCGTGTCCTGTGACTTTGTCAGACCTCATTTTTTTAAAGGTGAGACCCCTCTTAGGCTGCTGGGCCTGGGTGAACAATAGTTTTTGACCATGCAGATTGTAAATATTTCTCTCTATATATATACAGTATATACAGTATATATGCACGATATATTGTATGTATCTCTCTCACACACACAAACCTCCTCAGCATTCCCCTGTGCTGCCTGTTTGTGTGTGGCAGCTGACTGAGATCAATGACGTTGCCGTCACAGTGACAGAGGAGACCTTGATCTGATGCAAAGACCCCCGTCTTTGTGTGTGTGTGTGTGTGTGTGAGTGTGTGTGTCTGTGCATGCGTGTGTGCTTGCATGCGTGGTTGGATACACACAGAGACAGGCTAATTCATAACAATGACAGGAAAATGTGTCATTGTGTCTAAATACCAAGACATCTTCTAGCAAACGTGGGTGAAAGGAAAGGAGTGGGAAGGGAGGGGAAAGAAAGGAAAGGAGAAGGAAGGAAAGAGAAGGAATGGAATGGAGAGGAAATCAAAGGAATATGAAAGGAGAGGACAGGAACCAAAAGAAAAGAAAAGGAAATTAAGGAGTTTGAGGCATGCACTGAAAATCTGGAACAACAATACAGAAATGTACAAAGAAATAAACCATCTACTTGTATAGGTGAAAATATCCATACCAATAAGCACCACAGGACTTGGCACATGATATGGGTGACTTCATTATACTGTTTTCCTTCCTACTTGTAGGTGTATGTAGGCACATATGCATATATAAGCATATGCCTTTGCTGCATATTTTTGTCCGGTTTCAATACTTAATACTCACAATGAATGGCTGCAGAGTGATGAAGGCACGTGTGTGGTGCATTTTGAAAAGAGTTTGTGTGCGTGATCAAGATAGATAGCTAATGCATGTTTGTCGCAAAAGGGGGGACATTGATGGCAAATCAGTGTTTTTCATTTCATATCTATTTATTTTGCCCATGCTGTTTCTCTAGATTACATTACTGTGTTTGCTTTTGTGTATGCGCTGTCCCAGTGTGTATGTAAGCCTTCGGAGCCCAAATCAAATAGCTTGTGTTGAAAATTAATAAAATGCTCAACATTGAGCATAAGTACCTACAAGAATGTTATTTGAGTCATGATCCAGAAGCTGTTTAGGAAACTTTTGCCTTTGTCGATAGTGATTTACATTCCAGTCGAAGTGAGTAGCCACAATTTTCTCCTGCATTGAATGAAAAACTGAAAATTGCCTTCAAATGAGGTGTGTGTGTGTGTGTGTGTGCGTGTGTGTGTGTGTGTGTGTGCCCACTCTCTCTCTTTCTCTTCCCTATTGGAGGTGCCCTCATCTTAACTGTTGACCGTTCTGATGAGAGAATAAAAGAAAACTCTCCTTTCAGGAACTAAGAGCATTCATTGTACAGTGGTACAATGAGGTTTGGAGGTTGAGGTTTCTGGAGGTTTTTCAGCATTCGAGCTTCTCGCTGTTTTGTGCCTTGCTCCACTAGTTGAGTCTGTCAGAGCTTGGCTGTTTTTCATTTAGGGAACAATACGGGAACAAATTAGGTAGCAAAATGTTTAAGACATTTGTTGGTCACCATTCAGGTGTATTCACCTTGATACACATGATACTTTCATACTTTCAAGTTTCTATTTATTTTACTTGGACACAAATGGCTCTCATTACCTTGACGTATTACTAGTCAAGCATTTCTAGTATTTCTGGGAAGATATGTGTCTAACCCATTGCAGCAAAACTATTGTTTTAGTGTGCATTGAACTATTTTAGCATGGATGAACAACCCGACCCCCTATAAAAGACTTGAATGGAGAAGGAACCACAAATTGTTACCCGGTGGAAACTTAGGGTGCTCTATGACATCACTGCGGAAGGGCATGGATCAGAGGACACTAGGATTGAGGGGAAGAGAGTCTTGGCCCTTCTGTGGTGAAAGTGAGACTGGAATAACTGATTTGTACCATGGGGGAAAATAAGGCACAACTGTTTGTGCTGCTCATTTGAAATCTCTCTTGCTCTCTTTCCGTTCCTCACATTCTCCCTTATTTGGATCCTTCTTTCTCTCACTTAAATACAAGAACCAAGGCACAATTTCAAATTCTTCCTCTGTAACAACTCTCTCCATCTCATTCTGTCTCTCCATTCTTTACCGGTTCCGCGTGGCAAACTACAGTTAGAACACACAAACTCCCCTTCCTGCTCTCTTTGACCTAAAAACGCACACACAGCATAGCCCAACCAGTAGACAGATCACCAATATTAAAACCACTGATATTAGCCATAACATTTATAGCAAACATACTGAGACTGATCAAAGACACTGTCTAGGTAACACTCCCTGGCATGTTATGACGAGCAAGACCACACTCCAATACAGTATGTGTGAATGGGCCATAGTAGCATACTATTTAGAATATCTAGTGTTTAGAATGTCCAAAACCATAGCATGTGAAAAATACCATGGTGACAAATTGTACTACATCCGGTGAAATTTCGCAGTATGCAAGCACGGCACACTATACTGGCAGATGTATCCCACAATGCATTGTGAGGGCAAGACGAGACTATATGGTGGCATTTGTCTGAAAAGCCATCGTTCTTTTTCTCACATACTAAAGTACACTGGATGACGGTACAAAAATGTAGTACGTAGTGTATACATTTCCAGACGTACCAATAGAATTCAAATAAATTAAGGAAATACAGTTTTTTGAATTAGACCAAGGACGCCATTCGATCAAGTCGAAAAGCAACTAGGACACACAGGTAACATGATCGATCACCATCTCTCTGACTGTTTCAGTTGCATGCAGTGCCTGTTGTCTGCCACCATTTAATATGAAGGAGAAATTTGGATTCTAAATTCCAATCTCATGACCAACCCTTTCTTTCCATCATCTGTGGTGTACTATATACTGTATGGCATTTTTTTGTCCACCACTTGAAATACACGTACATGTGGAATTTTGCGTCAACCGGCCTTCCTCAAAAAAACTGTTTGAGTTTCATCACCTTTAGACCACAATCTTTGTTTTACTCTTGATACAGATTCACCTGTTGCAAAAAAAATAAAAATGTGTTGGATTCTCTGCTGCTGTTTGAAACTGAACAAATCCTCCTGTCTCTCTGTCACAGCACTATTGTCCCTCTCTCGGCCTGGCGCCATCTCAGTGATCTACGGCATCTGCATATTACATTGCGATGTCTGACATTTGGATGACAAACAAAAATTATTTGCCATCGCGCTGCAGTCCATGAACTAGATTTACTCCACTTATAAAAGACAATCGGCACTTAAATGCCATATCTCTCTTTGATTGAGTGTCGCTTTGTATGTGCTTGTGTGTGTGTGTGTGTGTGTCTGTGTGTGTGTGTGTGTGCGCGCGGGTGTGTGTGTGTGTGTGTGTGTGTGCGTGTGTGCGCGTGCGTGCGCATGAGACTCGCTGTGACTTCCCACCGTCCACGAGGTGTCTTCCCGTCTCCGGTTTGTCTCCCGCAAGAAAATGAAAATGCCAGTCTCTCCGTTTGTCTTTCCTGTGACTCCTTACTGAGTGCCAGCTTCCCTACGCCCCTCCATCACACAAACACACACATACTTATCTATGGGGATGGTAGCTCAGGAGGTAGAGCTGGTGGTCTAGTGATCTAAAGGTTGCTGGTTCGATCCCAGGCTCCTCCTGCTAGCATGCTGTAGTGTCCTTGAGCAAGACACTTAACCCCTAATTGCTCCTGATGGCTGCGTCCGTCGGTGTTTGAACAATTGTAAGTCGCTTTGGATAAAAGCCTCTGCTAAATGACTAAATGTAAATGTAATGCAAGTGGTAGACTGCTGATTTACTTGCAGCACATTTGTTGTAAGAAAGCCAGACAGATTCACAGATCCATCCATCGATAGATTGATCGGATTAGCGAACAATAAGGCTTGACCAATGTTATAGGAAATTGATGATTTATATGCTATATGTAGGGTATAGGATCAGTGTATTAAATGTCTGATATTTCTTTCGCTTCAAAGCCGTGCCAGCTTGTGCAACATCACAAAACGGATATTCTGGGCGTACATGCAGGTGTTCACGATGTTCCTAAGAATTTCCCGAACATAATGTTCTTACAACCTCCTAGTTTGTTAAATGTCAAACTCGTGTCACAAAGCAATGTCCTGCTCTCTATTCCTTATGGCCGTAGTGCAACGTTTACATAGATCGCCAAGCTGCCATTTAAATCGCAAAGAAGAAGTCTATCTGAGAGACGGCTATGCTGCCTTGAAGTGTATGCTATCTTATTTATTTTATCTCTTATTTTGTAAAATAAATGTTCGTTTACAAAGCTTTGTCTGTTTCTGATTGCAAAGATTTATCTCACCGACCACCCATCGAAAGTTCACCGGCATTATCATGGTTGTAGAATAAACTTGAATCTACTGGACAAACTGAAAAAGGGGACCAAATAATGAGATGACTGAATGGCAGACGGGCTCAAGTGCAGACTGACTGAAAGTGGTACACCTTGGCTTACTTACACCTGATTTTTCAACATGTTACCAGAAAAAGGGCCGGACAGATTCATCAAACAGGCAAAAGCACTCTCCTTATTCTTCAAAATGTCTTCAAAATCTAAAAGCTTGAATTAAGAATACATAATAAACCTTAAAATAGACAAACTTTGTATATTGTTTTTATAGTCTGCATGGTAACATGTTTGTTTTGTTTTAATACTTTGCAATATTCTGTAATTCTGCAATTACACTGTAGTAAGTTCGACTAACCCATCTGATATTATCCATACCGTTGTCTGCTATTATTATCATACTGTATATCTTATTTATGCTACTTGTCTGTTTGCACTACAATGCACAGAGCCTGACGTTGCCAGACCGTAGCTGTCAACCCTCCCATTTTCCCTGGGATTCTCCCGCATTTTACCCTTCTTTCCCGCTGGCCACCCGGTTGTAAGTTGGGCCATCTCTGCACTCTCCACTCGGCTGACCACTGTGCGATCTGCTGTGTGTCCCCACTCCCCGTTTCTCCAAACAAAACAATATTAACAGTGTGTTTTTAATGTAGATGTATTTATTGAAATTTAATAAAACCAAAGAAACCACTGTGTGTAACCGTGTGTAACAGGGACAATTTGTCAGTCACTCTGTTACTCTTGCACTCTCTTTCAGTTTCTTTAATACCGATAGGGGATTCAACAGACCGCTCCACATCAGCAGCAGCCATCTTCATCTGGTTCCCAGGCTACAATGCACCAACTACTACCATGGAAAAGTACATGAAAATGTATTTGAGCTTTGAACACCTTGTGACAGCAGCAACAGGTTTGATAAAACATGTGAATGGGAGCAGAATTCACTTCACAGGACAGGGTCACAAAAAAACATCCGACTCCTCAATGTGATGGACCTTGGTTGGATGCTTTGACATTTCGACATTAAGGGCAATACCACAAATTTTCTTTTCCATATACCTAATTTTAAGGCTACAGTAGGGTTAGGGGTTAGGGTAACGGTGCAGGTTAGCCGTCAGGGTTCAAGTTCTGGTTAATCCTAACCGGCCAGGCTACCGTTCCCAATACTTTGTAAAATCATTTCTCATACATAAAAAGGGGAAATATTTGTAATGACAGTGAAAAATTGGTTAATCAGACATTAATGATTTATTCTAATGCAGCCTTTGAAATTGAAACTGCCCAAGATCAGACTTCCTTCTAACACGCCTTGCTTTCCCAGTTTGTAGTACATGCCATATCGTTGTATAGACATTTCACACACACAATACATCACATTCTGCTTCATTGCCGTCTAGTAGAGTGGAAATAACACCAAAGTCTCTTTGCTCTCTTTCTGCCATTATAGCAGAGCTTGTAATTGCTTTCGCTCTGTCTCGCTGTGTGACTGCGATGATTTCTCGCCATGTTTTTGTGAGCATGAAGAACAAAGGGAGAGGGCAGAAGGAAAGGTAGTTCAGATACCTTCACAATACTTTAGTGTAGCATTTCATTTCTTTTTGTTTTATTTTTTACTTTATCCTGCATCAGGTACACCTCAAATTTATGAAGAAATCTTGAAAGAATCGACATAGTATTACATTTTTGATACCTAACTAAACTCCTGCGTAGGATGGATTTTGAGTGGGATGGGAAGTGATGACACTGCAGTATCAAGGCTCCATTCCCACGTGTCACGTCCAAAAGTCTTCCATATCTCAGAACCCATAGTTTTACCAGTCGGTGCTGCCACCTGCGCACAGACAGGACATGGCGAAGCTCAAGGTCGGCGAGGGCGACATTCTCCCTTCCCCGACGCCAGTCGGCTCATTACTCTCCTTTTAAACGTGATCAACGCAAATACTCTCAGCACCGCCAAAAGCCACATGTAATCACATTGGCTTAGAAACTGGCTGACCTACCACTCTCTCTCTGAAATAGTCCCTTCCTAATTAGCATACACCATTGATCCACCGATGACACTGGAGAATACATACCATCAGTGTGTGTGTATGTGTGTGTGTGTGTGTGTGTGTACGTGTGTGTGTGTGTGTGTGTGTGTGTGTGTGTGTGTGTGTGTGTGTGTGTGTGTGTGTGTGTGTGTGTGTGTGTGTGTGTGTGTGTGTGTGTGTGTGTGTGTGTGCGTTTGCCCCAGGAGAAAAGGCGACTGGACCCAATAAGGTCGCCTCACTCCAGGAGACAGGATGTCCCACACACAGATACAAAATCACACACACGTACACACACACACACACACACACAAACACAGACAGACATACACACACATAGACACACAGTTTTGCACACACACACACACACGCAGCAGGATAATTAGCAGGTGTGAATAGAGGCTGGCAGACAGCAAAAGGCAGGAAGGGAGGGAGAGAGATGGAGAGAGAGAGAGAGAAGAGGTGAGAAGGGAGGGAAAGGTAATTGGTGCACCTGTCTGCGATGGAAAAGACAGCTCTATCCACGCACACACACACGGGCACTCTTGACACACCCTGTCTTCCAATCTATCCCATGCACCTTCACACACGCATACAAACACACACACACACACACACACACACACACACACACACACATACACACACACACACACACACACATACACACACACACACACACACACACACACACACACACACACACACACACACACATACACACACACACACACACACATACAAACACACACACACACACACACACACACACACACATACACACACACACACACACACACATACACACACACACACAAAATGTGCCTTCCGATTCCTGTGCAAAGACACACACATAGTACACACCCTGTCTCATGCTCTTTGTCACAGACTTACAGAGGACATCTGTCCCCCGGCTACGCATATACAGTATGCTTGCTTTTGTGCTTTGTCTTATTCCTCATGCGTGTAACCATTAATTTCTCAGCACAAACTCCGCTGTAGGTCAGATTTTTTATAATTTTGTCAATTCAAGAATTCTTAGAGTTGCCAGCCACCCAAACTAATAATAAGAAATACAGTATAAAATAATAAATGATCGACAACCTTCGAGTATGCACTTTCAAATTCATATGATTAGATTCAAGATTCAAGATTCAAGATTTTTATTTGTCACATACATATACATACTTCCATACATATATGCAGTGAAATGTAATAAAATGCATGTGGTGTGTGGATGGGATGGTTTGAGCAGCCACACTGATGTTCGTTGGTTGGGCTAACGAGTGGCAGGTTAAAAACCTCGTCCACACACACTCAGGATAGGAGCCCTGTCATGACATGTTCCATCTGCTCCTGGCTAATTCCACATAGCCTCCTCTCTGCAATAAACTGATGTCGACAACGCATCATCAGTTCTGTGCTGGAGGGTCCTGAAATGCCACTTGAATGGTGTGTGGTAGGAGAAACTGCCACAGTGCCACCTCAACAGAGACTCCGGCACGGGAAAGGGACACAGAAGAGCCATCCGAAGACACCCTGGAGCCACCAGCGGGTCGACGGGCGGCCCCAGCACCAAGCCTCTCCCGACTGGCAGCAGCAGAATCTGGTGGTCCGGCGGAGGACCGGGGGAGAAACAGCTGCAGCAATGACGATGGGTAACCATCTGCAGCTAGCTCCTCCAGCCAGCAGCCACCGCCGGGACCATCCAGCAGCCCAGCAGCCAGGCCACCACTCTAAGCAGCCCCAGCAGCAGCCTGAGGCCCCACACTCCTCAAGGGAGGAGGGGGCAGTCTCTCGTTGCCCTGGGGGAAGGAGGCCTCGTTGCGGCAATAAACTGATGTCTACAACGTCGTCGTCCCTGTGCTGGAGGGCCCTGAACACACCACATAGAAGGCGTGTGGCAGGCGGAGCTCCCACAATGTAATTTACAGAAATAAATTGAATGAAACTATTCCATTAAAATGTGCTTTTCATTCCTGCAGCTGTAAAATACAGAATAAACAGTATACTTTGTGTTTATGACATGTTTATTTTTAGCACACACAGTCCTTTTAAAGTGTGAATATTGACATGCCAACAGAAAGCTGGGTTTAGTAGTGATTCAAACTGGCTAATGATAGAAACAGTATATACATACAAACGCAGAAATATATATACAGTAGTGGTGTCCCCTCTGGTCAAACCACTGGAGGGAGCAAGAGAAGGGGGCAGCACCCAATTAGAAAAGGCTGCCCGCTGGTGATCGTTGTTGAAAATAGGTGCATCCCCCGGCAATGGCTGGGAACGTGGAGGAACCAAGATGTGGCAGACTACAAAGAGGGAGGAGCTTCATTCCACCGGGTGAAAGTCAGCCGGAGTCAGTGTGTGCCTCTCTTGCCATTGGTTAAAAGTGTTGAATCTAACCTAGAACTTTAATAGGAAACCTTATCGAATGGTCTGTTGATGCTGAAGTAAATCTATTTTTTGTGTGTCCCCAGGAGGATGAAGCCAGCAGGAGACAGGAACGCTGCCGATGCCCCGAACTGAGGCACGGTGGCGCAGTGCATTGCACTGCTGCCTCACAGCAAGAAGGTCCTGGGTTCGATTCCCGCCTGGGGCGCTGTTGGCACCGTGCTCCGGCGGGTTATCTTCCAAAAACAGGAGCCTTTCTGTGTGGAGTTTGCATGTTCTCCCCGTGTTCACATGGGGTTTCCTCCACCTCACGTCAGTAAGGACCCCCCTCAAAAACATGCACCCATCATCGTCTGACCAGCGATGGACATTTATCACCTGGTCCCCGGGCGCGTCCACGTATGCTGCCCACTGCTCCTGGCTGTGCCCCCGGAGGAAGGACAAGCCAGGATGGGTCAAAAGCAGAGGATCCATTTCACCGGCCACCATCAAGCATGTGTGTGTGTGCAAGCATGTGTTGTGGAGTGTCGTGTGACGATTAAAGACTGTTTCTTTTCTTCTTAAACTGGGAAGAACCTTTGTTATTTTCGCTCCCTCACGCTTTTGGCGAGGCATCCTTGTCCCATTTCTGACCGAGGGAACAGCAGGCTTGCCAGGCAGGCCTCCTGGCCGGCTACAGGCAACTGAAGGCCGCCATCTAAGCCCGATATGGGTTCGGCCTTCCCGCTATGGCACAATGCTTCCATGCTTGACAGTTTGATTCCGTCCAACGGGCCTGGTCCCAATGCAGACCTAAATCACCGGACCAGAACATGGCTGGCAGAGGGGAACGGCCCATCTATCTTGGACAGGGTGGTTCTGGACAGCTACATCCGGGCACTACCCGCTGGTGGCAAAAGGTATGCCACACAGACTGCCCCTAACACAGTTCAAACTTTGATCGAGCTGCTGGAAAATCACCAGGTAAGGCAGGAGATGATGCAGACAAAGAGAGATAGTCACCAGCAAACCGGCTGGTGGCTAGTGGCCACCAGCAATCCTGATTTCAAGGGGCACAGCTCTCCCTGCAGCCCTCGGACCCCCAGAAAACAAACCTCACACATCGCCCGGAACTGCCTGGAGCAGGATGTTCCCATGACTGCGATGACCTCTGGTGAGGATAGGGAAAACCCCTGTTTGCTTGTTACCTCCTGCTTGGCACATGAGGCAGTGGCGAAGTCCAGTTTCTCAATTAAAATAGGAATCAAGGACACGGAGGCCGTCCTAGACTAGTCAGTTTGATTCGACCTGAATTTGCTGGTGAGCTAATACAGGAAAGGGTCACAGTATTCTGTGTACATTGTACCCCCCCCCCCCCAGGAAAAAACTATGTAACAAGCTGGAGTAATGGAGAATTTACACGTGCCAGTTTTAAAAGGGAGAGACTGCAATCCCCTTGCATGCTATTGGAAGCCCCAAGTGTGCCCTGGCAGGAGACCTGGGCTTAAGAGCACAAGGCAAAAAATCCCAAAGCCCCTGAAGGTGTGCATGGGCCTTAGCTTGAAAAGCTCAACAGACACCTCAGACCAGACTGAACTGGGGCACGTCTCAGAGGGGGAGACCACAGCCACAGACCAGGAAGCCCCCCAAGCTCCACCTTCCTCACTGACAGAAGTGAAATCCAGCGAGATTTTCAGGGATGTATAGGTCTTTGAGGGACAACTGCAACCAGATGTGAGTAAACCTCTAGTGGTCATTTTAATATAAATAACTGTTTGCTATATAAGGGCGTTAAAATGGAAGTATATTGGATTAACCAGTTAATCATACCCGAAGCATATATTCCTAAGGTTCTGTTCCTGGCCCACACACACCTACTCAGGGCCCACCTCTGGGAAGAGAAGAACCTGGAGAAGGTCTTGGCGAGATTCTACAGGCCAGGTGTAAGACAAGCAGTCCAGGACTACTGCAGACACTGTGCTGCCTGCCAGCTTAATAGCCCAAACCCGCACGACCAGAACCCCCTCATACCATTGCCAATATTTAAAACCCGCTTTGAACGCCTGGCCATGGACAAGGCAGGACCCTTGCCCATAACCAGTTAGGGACACCACTTCATCCTGGTCACTTTGCCTCCCAGTTTCCAGAGGCCATCTCCCTACGCACCGCCAGTGCCCGGGCTGTCGCTAGAGAGGTACTCTTGTTGTTTTCCCGAGTGGGCATAGCCGGTGAGATTAACTGATCAGCGCTCATTTTTTATATCTAAGATAATGCAGGAGCTCTGTAAAAACCTCAAGGCAAGGCAACTGCATACCACTCGCCGTATTAGAGAGATCTTACCGAACCCTAAAAAGCATGCTGCATTAAGTGACTGACCTACTGCCAAATGAGCACTTTGTCATCAGGGAAGGGCCCCGGAGCACCACAGGGTTCTCCCCATTTGATTTGTTGAATGGTCGCAGACCTTGCGGAATCCTCGACCTGACCAAAGAAGCCTGGGAGAACCGACTGTCTCAGTGTTAGCAACTAACCTGTTCTCACCAGAAGTAATACCAGTCCCCCTGGGAGAGCAGCTGAGTCCTCACCTCAAACAAGACCTCAGGGACCTGATACGTCAAAACAAGGATATGTTTTCCGACAAACCAATCCGCACTACCATTATTCAACATGACATTGTGACTGTCCTAGAAAAATTTGTTTGCAAAGACCCTATCAGATTCTGTCGAGCCCGCCGAGCCGCGGTAAAGGAAAAGGTAAGAAAAATGCTGAAACTGGGAGTATCTGAGGAGTCTGACAAGCGCCTGTTTGAGCCCCATAATCATGGTACCAAAGCCAGATCAGACCTCAAAGCTTCTGAAAGCTGAACTAAATATTGAGGTTCAAAGCATACCCCCTGCCCCAGGGGGATGAGCTGGTGAAGAGGTCGGGCGCAGCAAGATTCATCACCATCCTTGTCCTAATGAAGGGATACTGGCAGGTACCCCTTCCATAACTAGCAAAATAAAAGACAGCATTCTCGACACCTGAGCAGCTGTACCAATATTGTGTCCTACCATTGGGGGTCCATGGGGCACCAGCTACATATTAGCAAATTAAGTACAGAATCCTGCAAGCTCACAGGAACTATGTGGCTGCTTGCTTGGACGATATAGTAATTCACAGCCAGGACTGGGCCTCCCACAGAAGACAGCTACAAGCAGTGCTCACTGCCCTTAGAGATGCAGGTTTGGAGGCCAACCCGAAGAAGTACCATCTGGGCTTAGAGTAAGCTGAGTACTTGGGTCACACCATCGGGAGAAACCTCAAGAGGAAGAAACTGGAGTGCATCCCCTTCTGGCCTCGACCAACAACCAAGTGACAAGGCAAAACATTTTTGGGGTTAATGGGTTATTACCAGCAGTTTGTACCAAAATATAATTCCTTGGCACCCCCTTTCCATGATCTGACCCAAAACAGACAACCACACCAGGTGAAATTGACAGAAGAGACTGACCTCGCTTTCTGCTCGCTGCGGCAGACCCTCTGTGCTGAACCCGTCCTGGTGGTGCCGGACATTACCGACCCTTTCAGTCTAGAAACTGACGCCTTGGAGACAAATTTGGGGTTGGTCCTCTCACAAGTGGTAAATGGGGAAGAACACCAAGTGACTTTTATCACTGAAACCTCTTGAAGCATGAGAAGAATTATGCAATGGTGGATAAAGAATGTCTTGCTAATGCGTGGGCAATGTCAAAGCTGAAGTATTAACTGCTGGACAGAAAGTTCACTTTAGAAACGGATCATGCCTGCTGAAGATGGATGGCAACAAATAAAGAACGCAATGCCCATGTCACATGCTGGTTCCTGGAATTACAGTTTCCTTTTTAGGTGGAACATCGTCCCGGGAAATGACACTGCAATGCAGATGCCCTGTCCAGCAGAGGCGAATGCCGGCATGGACCTGGGGAGGGGGATATGTGGTGTCCCCTCTGGCCAAACCAGTGGTGGGAGCCACAGAAGAGGGTAGCACCCAGTTAGAAAGTGGCTAGCTGGGGAAATAGGTTGTTGTAGGAAACAGGTATATCCCCCTGCAATGTCTGGAAACGTGGAGGAACCAAGCTGGACCGGATCAGTAATTAAGGGGCCAGACTACAAAGAGCGAGAAGATTCACTCCACGGGGGGAAAATAAGCCGGAGTCAGTGTGCGGTGGGCCATTCTTGACATAAATGTAGAAAGTGATGAATATAACCCAGAACTTTAATAGGAAACAACATTATTGAATGGTCTGTGGACTCCGACGTAAACTATTTTTGTGTCACCCGGAGCACAAAGCCAGCAGGAGACAGGAACGCTGCTGATGCCCCGGACCGGGAAGAACCTTTGTTATTTTCACTCGCTCACCCTTTTCCCTTTCATTTTTTAAATAAAAGGACTTAAGTTTGTTGTACCTGAAAACACTTACCTCTGAGCCTTATGCCCCCACAAGGTCAACACTATAGGACTAGGAGTGCCACAATATATTAGATGCGACTACTTTCAAATGACACCATTGCCGCTGCCTTATCAAAGGAATGTCGCAGTGGTAAAAGCTCGGTCTGCAATTGATAACTGTAGACGCTTGGTGGCAGCAGAGTGCTGACGGTTTTATTGTGGTTTTCCTGCGTTTTTATTTTAGATGTATTTCCAATTGAAAAAAAACATTTATATATATTTTTTTATATATACTGTATGTACACATCCGTATACATCCATATATATATGTTTATCACATACACATCCGAAAACAGTATTTAAACAGTATACAGTATGTATGAATATATATATATATATATATATATATATATATATATATATATATATATATATATATATATATATATATATATAGACTGTATATATAAACAGACTCATCCATCAGCAGATGCATATAAGCAGAGAGGTGCCTATGAACTTTCACACCTCAAGTTCAAGAGTGTGTACGTGTTTGTGTGTAGTGCATAGCTGTCTCTCATTGTAAAAGGCCTACTGTATGAGGACACTCAAATCACACACACAAACACACACGCCCACACACACCTCATCTCTCTGTACCTGTCCAGACAGTGAACATGTTGGGAGAGGGTTACGCAAGGCACAATGCAATGAAGAAAGGAGGGCGAGACGGACAGAAGGAGGTGAAGAGCGAGAGAGATACAGAGGAGGAGAGGCACAGGATACGCAGAGAGCGAAACAGAAGGTGAAACAGAAGGATATATCGTTTGCCTCCCACATACAAGCACCGCAGCTCATCTGTTACACTCACGCGTGTGTGTGTGTGTGTGTGTGTGCGCGTTTGTGGAGTTATTCTTGTTCCCTGTGCGAGAGTGATCGGGTTCCAGGGTCTCCACAAAAAGAAAAAAATGGACACACACACACACACGCACAGACACACACAGACACACACACACACAAACACACACACACACACTTGCACTAAGATGAGCACACATGGGGGGGGGTTGTATGTGCGAGTTTGTGCGGATGTGCCCAATGCAAAAATTTGGCTAGAGATGGAGATTGGTCAAAAATAAGTGGGTCCTATTTCACATTATTTTCACACTGCTAATTGTTGTTGACACACACACACACACACACACACACACACACACACACACACACACACACACACACACACAGCGTATTACATAGCATATCGCTCATTCTCCTAATGAGCTGAGACTACACACTTGCACAAACTTTGTATGTATTTTCACAACAATTGTTGGCTCAGCACAACATATCATTTTAACGCTGCAGTTGGCGGCCATTGTTTGAAGCTGAAATAATCGACCCTCTTCCATTCTTGGCTTGGAATGACTTGGAAAGGAAAACCCTTTTTCACACATTTCTTCACGCACAAGTTGAAAGGCCTAGCCACCCCCTCAGTCTTTGTGAGTAACTTTTTTGATCAACTTTTTTTTCTTCATACTTTTCTTACTTTTGTTTCTTGGTGTTGGCTTCAAGAATAATATATATATTTTAAGTCATGTATCTGTTTTTGAAACAGTATCCTCAATCCTTAATTCAGAGGAATCTTCGAGGTGGAACAAAATAACTACGTTACTTATTAAATTATGATTTTTTTTTTTGGTGAAATAAGGATGGAAGAATTTTTGTTATCATAGGAGCACTGTGATGTAATTGACCATAAATGGACATTGACTCGGCCGGGAGCGATCAGCTCCAAAATTCGAACTGAAATGACCGCTCCTTTATACATTTCCAAGTACCTGGTTGAATTTCTCAGAGTCAGCACACACACTGGCTGATGGTCCCTGGCCAATACACATTGCAACATATGAATAATGTGAGTACTGGGACTCTATATAAAATGTATATATGTATATATGAATATAAAATGTAAATATATTTTATGTACATTTATATACTTTTTTATGTTCTCTGTGTTGATTTTTACATTTTTAATTTAACTGTTTTTGTATTTTTTCATATGTTTGGGACACCACACAAGCTGTACAGTTTTTATGCCTGACGTAAATGCCGTAAATTCTGTAAATGTCTTAAAGTGTTTGTCAGATATGCAGATGTCAAGCAATGGCAGGACAATGACAGTGGCACCCAGATAAAAGGCAAAGCTAGCAACGGATATCAATTCCAAGGCGATTTGTCTCGTTTGTAAGGAATCGACCTCACTACGAAACAAACATGCAGCCGCTTTTTCAAAGTACCTCAGAAAAAGGCCAGCACGCTGCTCGCCAAACTTCACACACAGCAAGGAACTCTCCCCCGGCCTTCAGCAGTCCAGGACAGCACCACCAGATATGAAACTGCAACATTGGTCGCCAAAAGCGGAAGATTATTTCCCACCTGTGAGTTTGTCAAGCACCACCAGTGTGTTATACCACCAGGAGGTTAGATGGCCGAGTGGAGGAAAAGTACTCGAGAGCTTTTTTGACCTGTGAGATGTAATCAGAGATTTCCGTGCAAGAAAGGCTGGCGACATTCAAGTGTCCTCGGATGACAAATGGCACTCTGACCTGGCTTTTCTGAGTGGACATCATACTCAGACACCATCTGTCAGCAGGTAAAGTAAAGTAACCTTGATTATATTTCTTGGGGCATATTGTGGTAATTGTGTCAAATGTATTCTTATTTAAATTCACGGTTGCAAATATACGATTCTTTAAGTATTAAGAGTGTTAAGAGGAAGTAAATAAATTTCTATAATAAGTAGCAATAAATAAACGTCCCTCTGTTCTCTCTCTCCCTCTCTCTTACACACGTTAAGATGAGGGCAACACCAATAGAGAAGAGAAAGAGAGAGAGTGGCCACACACACACACACACACACACACACACACACACACACACACACACACACACACACACACACACACTATGTATGCCTCTCTGTCTCTTGTCTCTCCCTCAGTCTTTCCTCTCTTCATCTGTATCTCTCTTTCTCTCAGACTTTCAGTAAGTCCAGGCTCAGGAGCTCTCTTACTGACTCTCACTTGCAGGATATCCTTTACCTGTCTGTGTGTCAGCTGCAGCCTAACATTGACAGTCTTTTGAAAGGAAAGAATCAAATGCATGTCTCTTTCTAGTGGTCACTGGTATAATCAGGCACTGAATACTGTACCTTCCTCTATTCTCATTTAAATTGAATGTTCAAGTTTTCTTCACAATTTGATAATTGTGTTTCATGTCATGTGCAACCCGAGTGCTGATTATTTGAAGATGCGTTACAGTCAAACTGCACTTCCAATAGATGTATTGCTCTGTTTTAGAATAAATTGTTTGTTACTAACACTGAAGTAAACTTGCACTTAAGTTAACCAGTTTGTCATTAACATAGGCACCTTATGAAAATAAATGTTATTTCTAATGATTGGAAAATGCAGTGCAAACTTGTTTTCTTTATTCAACAGCTATGAGACTAAAGACCAAAGGCTTAATCAAGGGAACTGTGTGTTTTGCATTTTGTTTACAAAACATAGTTTGCTGTTGGCACCCAGCCCATCATTAAGCTTTCGTTTTGGCCCCTACGGGAAAAGGCTTGGGCACCCCTAGTCTATGAAGTTGAAAAAGTGGATTACTTTACTGTAATGCACCCTTAAAGATACACATTAAACAACATCACAATATTACAATACAATGAAGTACGAAATAGCAGTGCATCAGTGCATCATCTGTAAATCATCTTTTCCATTCTTCAAAGCTGAAATTATTTACTATAGATTAAATGGGTCTTTGAAAATGCACGCAGAGACCAATTATGCCCTGGAGTATGAAAATGGAAAAAAAACAAAAAACACCATAACCTTTCCCAGGTGAGATTGGGTTTGCTCCTGTTACCGATTGTGTTTTTGTAGATCATGCAATGATTTAACAATTCCACGTTTGATGTTAAAGAATTGCATTGCATTGCCATTCCTGTAGACTTCTTGTCGCACTGGATACGGTGATGACATTGAACGCATCCAGACATGCAGATGGATACACATAGTATGACATAAGAAACAGAACCATTAGACACATAAGGGCAAACCTACTATTTCTGCCACACACACATACACACACGCACACAAACATGCACACAGTTTAATATGAGCAATGTCCAATGAGGTTGAGTGTGTGAAGATGAGTTTAATACCTCCCGGCAACATGTTAACAAGAATGGCCGTCTCACACACACACACACACACATACGCACACACACACACACACACACACACACACACACACACACACACACCCTGGCAAGTGTGCGTGCAGAAACACACACAATCTCATGTTTAGATAACTCTTAAGGATGACGATCCCCCCGTAACAAATGAACAACTAGCTGGAATTTGTCAGTAGACAAATCGCTCCGCTCCGTGTGTATGTATGTGTGTGTGTGTTTGAGATAGCGAGAGAGAGAGAGAGAGAGAGCGTGTGTGTGTGTGTGTGTTTGCTAATACCTGGCTGTGAGTGTATTATTTGTGCGTTTGTCTCTGTGTGAGTAAATGTGTGTCTCCCTGCCAAAAGATTGCAAAACTAAGATGTATTGTTGGGTCTATGAATTTATATGCAGCCAATTTATCAAATGCGTGTGTGTATGTGTGTGCGTGTGTGTGTGTGTGTGTGTGTGTTTCCCTGAGTAAAGTCCCACTAGTAGCAAGTTGGTAGGTGTTTGCAGTCAAAGCAGCTACTCTTAGTAACTGTTCTAGTGAGCAATGATTCGCAATAGTTGTAATAGTGGTAGTGAGCAATAATAATTGTTGTAGTATTGTTATAGTGTGTGCAAATCCGCAAATGTAATGGTTAATTACGTATATATTAGTGTGTTTGAGTCCCCTAATCTCTTGGACACGTCAAAAAAACACACGTGCACAGGCCATTCAATAAAAGTTGCATTTAAATAGACATTGTGAGACACTGGGAAATTATTGTACTCACACTCCTAATAGTTACAATAAAATAAGGGTGGTAGGAGGAGTGTTCTCGCCACAGAAGAATTTACTCTCACTTCAGCCCTCCGAGGGTTTAGATAAAGAGGGTCATACATACCCCCTCAACTCACTCTGCGGTTGGTGTTCTGTGCAGTATGGCGACTGTTTGATAAGATCCTCTTGTCTCCAAACTAATGGAGCTGTGGCGGCGATACAGCCATGAGAGTGCTTCACTGTCGATCCCGGGGAACAAACACTCATTGGGCCAGAGAAAATAAAGACACTTGCACCACACACACCACACACACACACACACACACACACACACACACACACACACACACGGCGAGAGCACTCCTCCTACCATCCTTATTTTATTGTAACTGTTAGGAGTGTTAGTACAAACAGTTCCCAGTGTCTCACAATGTCTATTTGAATGCACGTCGCGTCGTGTTTTAACGTGTCCAACAGATTAGGGGAGTCAAACACACTAATATATACATAATTAACCATTAAATATGCAGATTTGCACACACTATAACAATACTATGACAATTATTCTTTGCTCTCTACCACCATTACAACTATTGCGAATAATTGCTCACTAGAACAGTTACTAATAGTAGCTGCTTTGACTGCAACACACACACACACACACACACACACACACACACACACACACACACACACACACACACAATTGTTATTGGTTCTACAGAGAACTTTTTCCATTTGCAACTTTGAATTCACAGCCATACGCATAAATACAGCAAACTTGCTGAGAAATGTACAGCCTGTGGCAAAATGTAATAGAAAAAAAAAATAGAAAAAAAAAAATAATAATTATAATAATGATAACAATAATAATAATAATAGTAATAATAACATTATTAATAATAATAATAATAATAATAATAATAATAATAATAATAATAATAATAATGAATCTGACATTTCACTGCATACGTATGTGTATGAGCGTATGTATATGTATGTGGCAAATTAACCTCTTGAATCGTGAACCTGAATGAATTTATTTTGCCAGGTGCATTTACATTTATTAGGAATTTGTCACAGTGATTATTGGTTTGTGTCTACTGATGATTTGCATTCCAAAAAATAAAAATAGAATAGAATAAAAACTAAGTACAAAATAAAATTGCCAATATATACAAATAGGTGAATTAAGGCTAAACAAGAATGATCAAATATATAAATATACAGAATATACAATGTGATCCTATGCAGAGGATTAGGTTATTGGTATGGGTATAAATTATGATTATAAACAATGATGTATATTTACTAGCTTTGTAGAGTTTGTACAACAGTTTGGACCTATCATAATAATAATCATAATCAAAAGAATTATAATCACAACCAAAATAAGTAATATGTGCGTAATATTTCTCAATCCACCAATCAACCCATCCTTTTGGCCTAGCCTGACACAGAGAGGAATTGGAATGTTGTTAACACGACACCACTTTGAGGGGAATTTATTTTCCAGTGTAGAACTTTCCCCTGCTTTAATTCAAATCACACAAAGCACTATATTCTAATTCAAATTGTGGAGGCACAAATGTAAATTCTTAGCCGCTTGTGTCTAGCACACAGAGAAGCCTAAAATCAAATTAAGAGACCAAATATAATTTTCACTAAATGAATTACAAAATAAATTCATACCAATATCTAACAAAATTAGCGTACCATTATTGTGTGTGTGTGTGTGTGTGCATATATACACACACAGAGTATATACTGTATATACTGTCCATACTGAGAGAGAGAGAGAGAGAGAGAGAGAGAGAGCCAGAGAGAGAGAAAATACTTTTTTTACACAAGGTTAACATTTTCACTACTTCACCGAGAGATGTTGCATGTTTCTCTTGAATCAGTTCAAAGAAACAAAACATCAAACTCCCTTCCTCCGTCCATCATGGCCCATTTTTTAAAAACACTCACATACAGATTTGAAAATGAGTTAGAAAACAGTTAAATAGTTAGAAAATAACTTTAATGGTCAAAATGTAAAGTTCTTCCCAACCTCAGATCTCCCACTTTTCCTTAAATCAGCTCTGCTGTCTGCCTCCATGGGCCATATAGAAAACAATGTAAAAACTGTAATCTAAAAGCTGCCTACTTGTAAGAAAGGTGAACCACCCCCTGTCCTCCTTCCTCCTTTGGTGAGAATGGAGCACGTTGTGGTATCCATGGTAATCTATCCCAAAAAATGTTTAAAATTACACTTTGCAGTTTCATTAAAAGACCTCCAGGGGGTTCTAAAACAGCCAGGTGATGCCATCAAATGGTGCTACAAGATTCTTTACGATGAAAGTGCGCCCCCTAAAACCTGCCCTAGGCTCCGCCCCTTGCCACTCTCCCACAAGCAGAGCTGTGCTTCAGGAACAATTTACTTTTGAAGAGAACTTTTTTTCTAATCTTTCCGTGATGCAACCAAATAGTTTATTGTCATTGTCTGGTCACAAGGACCATGATGTTGTCTGCATAAACAGACAGGCACGTTGGTGAACATCTTTCTGCTAGCTTGATGCCTTCCAGCTCTTCTCTTATTCGCAGAGGTTCTGCAGCCATAGAATATAGCGTGTCCGACAGGGCACAGCACTGCCTGATTCCAGTTCACAAAGGATATTGCCATAATGATATGACAGCAGAAACACATCCATAGAGTTTTGCATCTGAGTGCAACGATCCGCGTGGCAAAGTCACTACTCTGTGCGTCAGGGTGGGGGGGTCTCCTTCGGAGAGTCATTCGGCATTCACGCCACTGCTCTACACTTGCCTGTTTTACAAATTATCAGTCTTAAATAAATGCAACACTTAAAATAATTATCAGACAGTATTGTTAATATATTGTCAATCATAGTGAATTAAATTAAAAATTGTAAGGAAATCTTTGGGGGGGGGGCTCCGCCGGCACTATGCCAAATTCTGACAGGTCGATTTGAAAATAATATAAATTGTCCGGCGGGGGGCGGACAATTACTCCCTTTTCACATATCATTACGCACAGGGAGACACACAACGTGTCTACGCTGGGGGGTATTTTCTAGGTTTACGTGCAGTGATTGTAACACATTTAAATAGTATGATTGGCTCTATAATAAAACTAACTCTTCCCGCACAGTTCATTTATTACATGAATAAAATGTTTATAAAAATATATATTTTTTATCAATTCTAATTCTCACTGAATCTTAATATTACAATGTAGAAATGATGACACTTGATTTAATGTATTTTTCTCTACCCAGTTCACAGCATGCGGAGCTTTTCATGGTCTTCTAGGTTCAATGCCATGTGTGGTTAAATGCCAATTTTGACAACTTACTCGCTATAACTTTTAATTGTTTTTTTGATAACATTTGAGTTGAATAGGAATTATAGAACTGCTTTTGTCAACGTTTGTAACGCCTTTTGTACAATAGATTATTAAAAGTTCCAACAAGTTGCTTTAGGAGTGCATTTTGAAATCCACTGAGGACTGCTACCCGTTCAGCTACCAACAGATGCCATGAAAGTAAAAATATTTATAATAATAATGTTTAAATATTATTTACAGGTCACTGGAAAGTCTGGGTGTAACATCCGTTTATAATGTGCTTCAATTGCACCAGCTCTCTGAAGAAGTTCACACAGCACCCGCTGTTTCCCTTTTTGTTGTCTCGTGCAGTAAACAGCAGCTCTCTCCAGACACTTATAATTTCACTTTTACAATTTTTGCACCAAATATATGAATAATACCAAATTTGAATATTCGCAAATAACACCGGTGCACCGAGACGCTATTTGTGTGGCCATGCAGTTAGCGGTGTATGTAACCATTTGCGGGTGCTTTGTGAATTAGACGCTTGCTTTTTCTTTTCTGTTCTTTTCTGTTATTTGCGCTGGTTTAGCGACCGATTTCACCTTGTGTATTCGCCCCTCAGTCTGTTAGCCAGTGTCTTCGAGAAGATCTTATAGTCAGTGCACAGCAGACTTACTGGTCTCCAGTTCTTGATTTCACAAAAGTCTCCTTTTTTTGGCATTAAGGTGAGCACAGCCCTCCTGCAGCTGAGAGGTCACACCCCTCTTCATATGCTGTCATTGAGCACCTCCAGCAGGTCTTCCCCTAATGTGGACCAAAGGACTTTGTAATCCTCAGACCATCAAGCCCCGGTGCTTTGCTGGTGCAGTGGACGCTCTAAGTTGGTATTGGATGGTGCTAAGTCTTGTGCGAGGTTGGTAAGGTACTGTTGCGACCCTACAGGCTATCCTCTGTACTCACATTCAGAGAGCTCCAAAAATAATTTAGTAATAATAATATTTCTACAGAAGTCCTCCTGATGTCAGAGGACTCTGTGTACTCCTGCCCATCAGTAGTTTTTAGACAGTGAATAAGATGGCTCTGACCATTCTTTTTCTCTAAATAAAAGAAAAATCTAGTCGGAGCATCCATTTCCAAAATATTTTGGAACCTCGATCCGACCAGCTCCCTGTTCCCCAATCCCCAACAGATCTGCCAATGTGGCTTTTTTATCTTTGAGTGCCTGAATGTGGTCTTGATTTCCTCTGGATCCACTTAAAACTTTGAGTTCCACAATATCAATCTCTTGATCTGGAATTGATCGATAGATGTCTCGCGTGACATTAAAAGAGTACTGATTACAAAACTGCTGGACTTGTTTTTTACCCAAATCCCACCACTGCTGCTATGTTTTAAAATACAGTTTCTCTGACCACCACATCTTCCGAAAAACGCTTCGCCAAAATGGCCATCGTTAAGTAAAACACTAGGTTTCACCCCATTATTAAAAAAGTTTGATACTAAAAGTGAGTGGTCAGAGAAACCAACAGGGAACAATTAACATAATATGTTAATCTGGCTAAAGAAACATAATTATCTCTAGTATGGACCCAAGAAATGAGGTAAAACTTTCAAGTGTGCGAAATAAAATGTGAAAAAAAACAAATGCATCTCTCACTTGAGAATAACTGGGGAATAAATATTTTAAAGGACAAAAGCTGTGTTTTCATATTTAGCGACATTTTTTTATGTAACCGCCCTTTAATAATTTACTCACATTGGTATGAAATGGTAAAAAAATTCTTGGAGAATAAAATTGCAACTCCTCCACTCATGGAATTCTTGTAACTTAAAACCACAGTGCCATCCCACTTCCTTTGCCACTCCACCTCATTCTCAGGATTGCTGTGGGTTTGCTGAGCAGAGGCGATGAGCAACCTGAGCAACGCCCTTTGTTTTCGTGAAATCACAAACCATGTTTATTTTTTTAACATCTCTTGCACCATTAAGATTTAGAGAGGATATCTTAAAATGACTCATTGCAAAGAAGATTATATTAAAAACAAATAAAAACACAAAGCAGCGAAATGTACGGTGCATAGACAAGAAGACACACGCATGCAGGGAGTGGTGGTAGCTGAAGAAATGGGGCTCCTGAATTTTCCCAACCTGTTCTTCCTCCAGGGGCAGCGGACAACCCTTTTTCATCTGCGCCCAATTCCAGAGATCCATGTCGTGGCCAGGGACAGGACAGGAGAGCGTTCTGCATGTTTTTATTGGGGTCCTTTTTTTTATGTTGAAGGTGACCGATGTGAGCACAGGGAGAAGATGGAAACTCCACACAGAAAGGCCCCTCATCCAGAGACAACCCACCTGCACACGGTGCCAACAGAGCTCCAGGCGGAAATCAAACCCAGGACCTTCTTGCTGTGAAGCAGCAGTACAAGGACTGCGCCACCGTGGCACACAGTTATGAGAGTCATTGAAGATTCAGTTTTTGCACAATTTTACTCAGTCTATACACTTCTGTATCCACACCCCTTCTGCCTGATTAAACATTTTGCTAAGTCTATGAACAGAGACTGATTGGGGATGAAATACTCCACCACAACACCTCTTCCCCCCTTTTGTGGTTTCTAAGAAGCTACGGATCTGTTCCTGACTGTATTTTACCTGCCCATCGGGCCTAGATGACTGCGCTTGTCGCACAGCAGCCGGTCCCGCAGCAATGGCAGCCGGCTCCGCCCCCAACTTCCCTGGGCAGTTTCACACCGTGTGCCCCTCCTGATTGCATCCGTAGTACTTCATTGAGTCCATTGTTGCGTAGATTGTATACTCAAACCCTTCAATTTTAAACGTCATGGCCACCGAAAAAAGCTTCATTTTGGTTTTTAAGCACCATGTACACCTGCGTCCTGAATGAAACTACGTATTTCAGTTCAGAAGCCTTGCCCCCACATCAGCTGGCTGTGCCGTGACAGTTCCCTCTCCGCCCTCACGTCACTGACAAACTGAGGAGTACTGGACAGGGTGACCTGTTTAATGGGATAACCCAGGGGAAAAACTGCCATGTGAGAGTTCCTCAACACGACGCCCTACTCAACTACATAATTTGACTCATCAAGCGTATCCAAAAACAAAACCACGGGGCTGTTCATATATGACAGTGCTTTAATACTCCCGTATCCCATCACCTTCCCCACCACCAGACCACACTCCTCCACAAACAACAGAAACAGAGATTATATAAGTGAAAAAAAACCTGTGAATATTAAATATATACACCAAACCCCAAGAGAAAAGATTCCCCCAGTCGTCCGTTGTCGCACTCTCCAAACCACGCGCCACAGACGCTCACAAATGCGCACGAGAGAGAGAGAGAGAGAGAGAGAGTGAGTGCAGGGGAGAACAACATCTGAGAGTAAGGTGGCTGGTGCTCCCCATGAGATAGGGATGGTAGAGGTAAAGAAAGGGTGTGTGTGGTTGGTTGGGTGGTGGGGGCGTCCAGTAAGCACAAGGCTGTTAAGCCACCAACACATTATGAGAAGCAAACCCTTCCTTTTATCTTCTTTAGTAGAGTAGTCTGTAGAACAAATTAGACTTGGTGCTTGTAAAAAGGTCGCCTGGAAAAAAAAAAAGGACATTTCTCTTCCCTCATTCATATTTAAATTTCAATAGAATGGTTTCACTGTTTGAAAGATATTTCATATATTTTGTTCAGCTTTTGGACACGCTATTGGTTGATGTTGCAATCAACACGACAAAATGGAACACAAACGTGGAAAAGGAATGCACCTTTTAAATGCTTTCAGATATGTACGTCTTGAAGTGTTAACATCTTCTTTGTGCGTTTGTTTATTATTTTTCCATTGACTTCCAGGGTCTAGGGTCAGCAAACTGCAGTTTGCCGTGTGGTCTCAATGCAGTGCTAACCCTAAGTTTTAACGAGTTGGAACTTTGACCTCTTTTCTGAAAAATTCTGAAAGCCCGAACAATGATTTTATCACGAGAAGTGACGGGAGATGAACCATGGGAGAAATGTAAATCCATCCTTGCATCTTTGAGCTCCTTTAACTCTGTCTTGCTCCATTTCCAACCAGGCCATGTTCTTCATTACTCATACATTAACTTCATAATATGACCTTGTAAAAGAAATGGATACACTGTCTTATCACGCTGCTAAATTGCTTATTGTCAACAATGGGTTATTTTAGAATGACAGAGCCTGGCAATCTTGGAGAGAGCGAGAGAAAGAGGGAGATAGAAGAGAGGAGGTAAAGAGAAAGGCACCTCTAGGTGGAAGGTGTTTCAGTGCTCTGTGGGTGCCGAATGTAACACAGTAATGGTATACACACACACACACACACACACACACACACACACACACACACACACACACACATGAACACACTTTCCTTAGTGACAAAATTACCTCAGGTTTCGCAATGGCCGTATGTGTGTATAAATTAAAGGATGGAGGAGATTAAAATATTAGGTCTCATTCACTCCTCACACAGCTGGAAGAATGAGAGAAAAAGAGAAGGAGAAGGGAGAGGAGAGTGAAGTCACAAGTCA
>NC_137199.1:3264588-3279588 GCF_960531495.2 Zeus faber | reverse complement strand
TGAAAACACTGAAAATCCACTTTTCTTGTAGAGGATAAGTGCTCCTTGAAAACTCAATTAGACTGCGGGGCAGGAAGCACAACAAACAGAGCCACAAAGACACACACGCACACTCACACACAAACAGGCCAGTGTTTCAGGGATCTAACCTCCAGCTATTTTCAGTGTTGAATAGACTCAGAGGTCACGGACTCAAAAAGCACTGTATTGTGGCATGTACCTAATTACACCCTGTGTGCACCCATATGTGTGTTGGCATGTACTCATGTGTGTGTGTGTGTGTTGGTGCATTTGTGTGTATGTTAGTGAGCCTCCATTTTCCACATGCTAAAATGCAGAGAAAAGCTTTTAGCCTACTGTATACAACCAGCCTGGATTTTAAAAAGTTTAACTTGCTAAGAATCTATAAAGAGCTCCAATATGTTGAGCAAAGGCCCAGAAAATGCTTGTGTGTGTGTGTGTGTGTGTGTGTGTGTGTGTGTGTGTGTGTGTGTGTGTGTGTGTGTGTGTGTGTGTGTGTGTGTGCGTGTGTGTGTGTGTGTGAGTGTTTGTTTGCTCGTTTTCGCCGATAAGTGCTTAGATGTGTGTATCAATTACAACACGTCCTCATGTGTTCATGTGTGTTCCTAACGTCAATGCGCCTTTGTCTGCACCTGTGAACTTCACATTATCACCATATTTAGTTTTAGGGCAAATGTTACCTGTTCGGAAAGCTTCTGTTTCTGAGACAATTATTAAAAAAAGGTCTTCAAGAAAATAACTTAATTTCTCACCCGAAAGTACTTTTTTAACCTCTGTTTTTTACCAAAAGGGGTTTTCCTTAATGATGCCAACAAAAACCAGAGCACCAAAATATTTAAGCTGAAGATTAATGCATGAAGGACAGATTAAATAATATTTGAAAGTGATGAACAAGTTACTTTTATTTGGAAATTTGAGTCCTTTACTACCTTTATTTGATGAATGGAAGACCTCTCCCCTTACCAGAGAACCATTTTCCTATGGTATTCATACTTAATTCTACAGCATATGTGTCCTTTTTATGCCAATGAAGAGCCTATACACTTCATATAATGTTAATGCAATATAAAGTTTGATATAACATTCCTTAAATTGTTATTTCAATTGTTACTTATTATCTATTTAGTATTATTTCCTACTAAAATCTTTCTAATCCATTTAATATAAGATAAATTACTCATTGTGAGATGCACTTGAGATTTTCATTTTTGTTTCATTTTTCAGTTCTTGTGTTCAAAGAAAAAATGCCAACCACACACTCTTATGTGTGTGTGTGTGTGTGTGTGTGTGTGTGTGTATGTGTGTGTGTGTGTGTGTGTGTGTGTGTGTGTGTGTGTGTGTGTGTGTGTGTGTGTGTGTGTGTGTGTGTGTGTCTGTGTGTCTGTGAGTGTGTATGTGTGCACTTATGTGTGTATGCATTAAGCCCCATTCTGGTCCCTTCTATGGGTCACTTGTTATTAACCCCCAGACAGTCACCTTGACACACACACACACACACACACACACAAACAACACACACACACACACACACACACACACACACACACACACATACACACACACACACACACACACACACACACACACACACACATACATTCATTCTTTATCAGTCCTTGTTCTGAAGCCACATTGATGCCAGCCCTCCACTAATCCTTATATTGTATTATCGAGCAGTCAAAGATTAGCCCCTTAATTTAAGATTAGCCCGTTATTTCAAGATTAGTCCGTTCAACATGTGACACAAGGGTTATCGAATCTTTGGAAATGAAAAGGAATCAAAAAGGAAAATGGTTCTCTATGATGATTTTTTATGGTCTAGTTCAAAATGTACTCACACACACACACACACACACACACACACACACACACACACACACACACACACACACACACACACACACACACACACACACACACACACACACACACACACACACACACACACACACACAGTGACCTGCCACATGGCCATATAATTGATTATAAATGGGGGGGGGCGGGGGGTGGGAGGGGTTATCTGTCCACAAGTGCAGCGGATTATAAGTGTGACTGATGCATTTGTTTATTGAAAAGGGAAACTTGACATTTGCTAATTTTCTCAGTTGAAGCTACGCTAAACCCATGATCACAGAGGCCAGTGTCTACAAAGTACACACAAATAATCTCATAATAAAACACACAGAAGCGCACAGCCCACAGTTAAATTCAAGAATTAAGATATGCATAAACATACACACGGCCAGACTTAAGATGGGACATAATATTTGCCGCCCAAAAAACAATTCTTCTGCCAATAACAGCTTCCTAGCATTTGTTGTGTTGTGTTTCCATTTGTGTGTGTGTGTGTGTGTGTGTGTGTGTGTGTGTGTGTGTGCGCGTGTGTGTGTGTGTGTGTGTGTGTGTGTGTGTGTGTGTGTGCGTGAGGGGGGGGGTCAATTATCAAGAGTAAGTTTATCTCAGAGCTTGCGTGGGAAGGGAGTTGTAAAAAGAGAGAGAGAGAGGGTTGTTATTTGATTATTTGTGTGTTTGTGTGCAAGTGCGTGTGTCCAAGCAAACGTGTGAAATAATAGCTTTTTTTTTCTTACAATAATACACAAAAGGGGAAAAAAGTGTGAGGCCACACAGACAAAAGGTAAAAATATTTGGTTGGTGCGGTTGGGATAATCTGCTCAGAGAGACAAACGGACAATAGACTGGGACCCATGGCACTGTGGGGGTTGATGACTTTCATCCGTGTGTGTGTGTGTGTGTGTGTGGGCACTGGCATGATGGTCCACCTGGCTCACACAGAACCCAAACCCAGAGGGTGAAAAATGGCATGTCTCCATCTTTCCACCTCCTTTTTCCCCCTGTTAACCAAACCTCTCTGCATACTCCCTCCCCTTTACCGTCCCAACGCCATACCCCATGTTACCCCCCCATGTTTCTCACTCCGCCTCCGCCTCCCTCTCCCTCTCCTCCACGCTTGAGATCGATACAGGCTAATTGCAGCGGAGCATCATGAGTATTCTATCCCCGGAGTGCTTAATTAAGCCTGTCAGACTGCCTGCCCCCGTGTGTATGTGCATTTGTGTGAGTATCTTGAGTGAGTGTTCATGTGTACCACCCAGTGTGTGTCCATGCAAAAGTTCTTGGTACGTGTGTGTGTGTGTGTGTGTGTGTGAATACGCGCAGGTGTACAGATCAGAAACACCTGTGGGCCTGCATTCAATAACTAGGCTGACAACTGCAATCAAGAACCATTGACTCTCTTTCTCTATCTCTCTCTGTCTCTGTCTCACTCTCTTACCAGCTCCGTGTTCCCTACACCAGGCAGAAGACAAGACACTATTCTAGAAAATACTCATCCTTGTACAAGTGGACGAAACACCTCGGCATTACGAGTCCCTTTGCCAGAGAGGTGAATTCAGGGGAATTTCAGTTAACATTCACTTTTTAATGCTCTGGGACGCCTTCCACCTGTAAAGAAAATCACGGATATGAGCACTAGATCCTCTCCCCCAGGGAGCGTGAATATGTCAGGCTTTTCCAAAGTCAGGGCCTTCAGAAAGAATGCCACAGGGTTGTTGTTTATTTTACCGTCAGTGTGCAGTACAGTGTGAAAGCTTTGAGATGCAGAACTTTCCAGACATTCGTTCCACCTTTTTCTTTTCATCTCTGCATTTTTGTCTGACTTCAGAGTATGGGCAACAGTAGCGATAAGTAACGCTACAGAGGCAGCTTGACGAGTGAAGTCACAAAAAGTGTTGGGGGAACCCATCATTTAGCTGGACGGGAATCATTTTGAACCAACCGCTGAGATTCATTCATGGTGGATGAGGTCAAAATGTTCAAAGGTGAAGAAAAATAAAATCTAATCCTATCGAAGTCTGTCTGCCAGGCCCTCTGCAATGCTCAGCCATCAGTGGGTCAAGCAGTTTCCAATGTAAGAAGCGTGATGGAGGGATGCTATCACATTTCCACATTAAGCCATACTCAACCAAACAGCCACCGTCAAAGAGAATGAGATAAAGGGTTTATCAAGATTGAGGGTCAGGTCTTTTTGGGTCAACCCAAAAATAAGGGACTAACACAAGGATACCCTCCGCAATAACACCAGGCTGGAGTGAAGGTGTTATCTGGCGCTGGGCCAGGGAATGAGAGAGGGGAGGTAGGCGGACGCAAAAGAGCGCCGGTTGGCGTGTATTTAAAAGGAACAATCATAGGCTTGCTGGCAAACAGATAAAGTTCAAGAGTCCATAAGGTCGGCGCTTATGCGCGCTGGCGCAGTGACTTGTCCCGTTAGTTGTGCTTATCGCTTGTCTTGCCAGGTCGGAACACGATGGAGTTCGGAGGAGCAGGCACACCCCCAAGTGGTACCCCAGATACTGTACCTCCCTCCGCCCAACCGCACACTTCTTTGGGTTTGCGGTGAGCCCCGTGCACCTCAGAGAAGCTAGCCTTGCGCCTACATGCCGAAGGTGCTGGTCCCACCTATCGCAGTGAATAATCACGTCGTCTAAGTACGTTGCGGAAAATGCTCCATGCGGATGCGGGACGCAGTCCATGAGTCTCTAAAAGGTTGCGGGGGCACCAAATAACCCGAACGGAAGCAATCAGAACTGGTTAAGGCCTTGCGAAGTGGAGAAGGCCGATTTTTCCTTGGACTGCTGGGACAAGGGAATCTGCCAGTAGCCCTTGGTTAAATCCAGCGTCGTAAAAAGATGAGCCTACCTAACTGGTCAAGAAGCTCGTCGGGGCATCGGGTAGGCATCAAACTTCAAACCTTCCGGTATGAAGTGCCCCGGTCGGTCAGGATTTCCTTCAGAATCTGAACTCTGAAACAGCGCTGTGCCAAATTTTTGGCCATAATACTGCGCAGCGGCACTGCTTCGAGGTATCGGGTTGCGTAGTCCACTAGGACTAACACAAATCGATAGCCCCGGGAACTGCAGTCTAATGGTCTGATGAGATCCAGAGTGTTTCTTTCGAATGGCGTCTCGACTAAGGGGAGGGGCCTCAATGGCGCTCTGGGAATAGTCAGTGGATTAACCAGCTGACACCTGGGACAGGCGGCACAGTATCGTCCTGCGGCTGTTCCAGAGGGAAAACCTCCATGGGGTGGACTGAGGGGTCCGGGGAAGTTCCCATCTGGAGCTCCCCCTCCCCCGCTGTGGTGACCTGCGCCGGTGCGTCCGCGCAACACTGACATATCCCTACAGACTCTGAGCACAGCCCCCCCGCGCTTCTCTCATTAACACAACACAACCCAGCCAATTTGTACCCAAAATCAATTTGCAACAGGCAGGAACTAACCACGGCCTTTACCATATACTTTTTTGCCGAATAGCAACTTTCAAGCCGTACTATCGGATATGTGTGGATATCCCCATGCACACAACGGATATTGACACATGACGCCTCTACTAAAGCCCCGGGTCGAACCAGGTGTTGCTGAATCATTGTTTACGAACAGCCCTAGTCCAGTAAAGTCTGATGTCTACCCGAACGACCTGGCTGACCTCCATCATGGGGCAGTCCTGGAAGTCGTGGTCAGGTCGCCTGCATCACCAGCATACCTGCCAAGGCATCCGGCCAGCTTCTGGTGGTCCTTAGGCCGCTCCACTCCAAAGAATCAGGGTGGTGGAGCGCGGTAGGAGGTGGACTCCCGTCGGTTGTCGTCCCTCCTCCGGTGGGGGAAGGGTGGGAGGTGGCCCCTGCTGGGGCCCCGGAAGGGAGGAGGATGGTCCGCAAGGTCCGCAGCGCTTTTATTGGCCGGTCCTGCGATGACTCCCACGCCGGATCCAGGGGCGGGCCCCTTGGAAGTCCCCGACTGTCGGCGTCCGGTCTGGTGCGCTCCCGAAGGAAGGCCTGGATGGCCTGCTGGCTCTCCTGGAGCTTTTCCTGGTCCTGCTCACGGACCCTTTCTTTTTCCCAGAACTGCAGGGCCTGCTGCATTGTGGCGAGGGCCACCACCATTTGTTCAAAGGACGAAGGCGTCCGTGATTCTACCTCGCGCTGCTCCATCCTGTTCATCCCGCCACAGCCGGATTATAGGATGAATGTTGATGCCAGGCCAAGGACAGAAGGCATTAACAATGAGATGATCTCTGTGCAGTGCAATGGGCACATTGACTAACTACAGTATCTTTTTCCATTGAAGCCCATGAGAGCCGCTCAGTGACACGGTAGTTGCCTCATTTTCATTTCTCAAATTCATCATCACGCTCAGCTCTGCTCATAGAGCAATTTCACAATCCTTTATTATTGAGGGGGGGTGGCAAGGCAGACCAAAGAAAATTTTGTAGGTCTAAAATGAAAAATCACAAACAAGTCAAGGCTTTCTCTTTCCTGTCCGTCCTTCCTTCCTGTATATATTTTTTGTATACGGACTTATCCATCCCGTACAGTTGATCCATCTATATTGGTATTTTATACCTGCAGCCATCCTGGAAAACCACTTAGTTCCACAGCTATTGCCTTTATCGTATCCTGTGCATAGAATTGCTTTTTGTATTACGTATATTTGGCATTTTTTTGTTTTTTTTAGTTGGCTATCGTCTTAATAGATATGCCTATTTTTTTTTTTTTGTTGTTTTTCAGAATGTTAAGCTTTCTTTTGTGACAGTTGTGTTTACAGCACTTTGCCATCTTTGACATCTTTGCCACAAAAAATGCTCAATTATGAAAAAATGCACTTAGTTACAGACTCTTTAAATGAACTTGCACAACTAAAAACAACAAAACAAAACTGGCATGGCGTGACTAAATGAAATTAAACTACTAAATTGCAGTTTGCCCAGTAAGAGAGACTCGGGATTTAACTTAGCAAGGCTGCAGCTATTTGGCTGACATAGCTATTAGCTATTTCATCTAATTCCAAAGAAAGACAAACTCCGAAAAATAAGTAATTTATTTTCTGTTCCAACTACTTCAGGGCAGACATTTACAATTGACATGCTTTGTCAATATTATTATATTATTACGCAACAGTCAAAATTTTGGCAAAAAGGGCAATTTTCTACAAAGTTAACTATCAACTTGCCTCGTTATGTATGAATTTCAACTACCAGAAATGCAGTAACAATCATGTGAGAATTTTGTGTAAATGCACAACTGTGAATTTTTGCTTTAAAGCTCGTCAGAGCAATGGTGAACAAAACAGAACATTCATTCTCCTGAACACACAGTCAAAGCGGCCAATGAGCAGGATGGAAGAGAAAGGGCACAGAGACCTGAGAGAGAGAGAGAGAGAGAGAGAGAGAGAGAGAGAGATTTGTTTGGAGGGGTGGGTAGAGAGAGAGAGAGAGATGAGTGATCTGGCAGGAGAAAAAGAGGAGGTGGAGAGTGGAGACGAGAGGTATAAGCCTACAGCAGCTGTTTCAAGGTCCATTAAAATGTAATTAAGGAAAACCTCATTAGAGAGAGAGAGAGAGAGTGTCACAGTTCAAGAGAGAGAGAGATACAGAAAGAGAGGAAAGGCCACCTACTCTCGTTTGGACTGGACATGCACACAGAGTACAACAAGCAAGCAAAAATTGTTTCACTCACATTAAGTAAATACTTGGAACAATCAGTAGCTTCCAGGCGTTTTAAACACAATTATAGTGAAGTGCATTCTTTGGCATGAAGAAAAAAGACAACCTCCGTGAATTTTTCTTTTATTATTATTATGTTATTGTTTTGACTTTGATAAATTCCATTTCAGTCCAGTGCATTCCATTTTCACAAAGAAGCGGTTTGAAAATAAATGTTTGTTTGATTGTTTTGTTTCCTTATTTTGTCATTTGTGTTTCACAAACACTGTCCGATTGTTTGCATTTCGAAGTCTCAAAAATAAGGAAGTTGTTTATTCATCTAGCTTTAATAAGACCATCCCTGAGAGTTGTTTAAAAAACAGAGGAAACTGACTGTGCGAAGATGCGATTGTCCTTTCTCTAAAACGCTGTGGACACAATTCCGAAGGGTCAATCCTGCACTACAGTACCGAGCGGTGGCCGTCCCTGTAGCCATGAAAAGCAGGAGTGTAGTGGTAGTAGTGGTGATAGGTATTCTTAGAATGTGGCAGAAACGGTATCGCATAGCAGCAGTAAATCAGTGTGAAGTGGAACACTATGTAGAGTGTAGGAATATTAGGAGTATTAGCAAATTTTAGCAAATATATAACTTAGATCTGAACGCATTTAAGTAAAAAGCTCACAACCCTTCAAAAATGTGGGTTTTAATTGCAAACACTAAATTACAAAGCCCTATGGTTAAGCAACTGTATAATATTGTGTGTGTGATTGTGAACAACACAATAACAAACAACAATATGTGACACACGCATACTTTCGGGTCACATTTCTAAATTTGACATTTTAGGTTTTTAATTTGAAGGAGTTCAGAGCTTCAAATCAAGGTTTCACCTGTGGGAATCAAGCAAATATTTTGGAAGCTATGACTTAAATAATAAATAAATACTGAAGTTTTGAAAACAGACGTTCTGAGAAATAGGGCTTGAGAAGCATTTCCAGACTTTTGCAGTGCAAAATACCATTTCAGAGACATAATTAGTGCTTTAAATGGTTACATCTGGATAGTGCTTTACTCCTTCAATTAGTTAATGTTTAATGTGTTTTTCTGAATGATATTTGAATCATTTAAAAAAATATATATATTGGAAAATAACATATTCAAATTAATCCTTTAATTTTAAATTGAAGTTTATTTTTTTTTCATTCTAAGTTCATGCTCACTACTGTATACACTATACAGTGCTCCTAATCGCACCAGGTTGGGATGTGACGGGTCACATGAGACATGTTATGTTTCATGTTTGTTCGCTCATGAAGCCCTTAACTTGTGTAATTTGTGTATTTGCGTGTGCGTGCGCTCACATGTATGTTTGTTTTCCTGTGTCTGTCGATGTGTGAGCGTGCGCAAATTGCTGCGTGGCGTTAAGCAGCTGGATCTTTAAAAAACAAATACACCGTAATTCCTGTTTCCTCACACTGTGTGTGTGTGTGTGTGTGTGTGTGTGTGTGTGTGTGTGTGTGTGTGTGTGTGTGTGTGTGTGTGTGTGTGAATGCGTATTTACTAAAACTGATATTTGTGTGTGTGAGAGAGAGTGTATTTTGCCTTATTTGTGTGTGTTTCTGCATGCACTTGTGTAGAAGTCGTTTTTCTCAAAGTCCTCCACATGGGAGAACAACTACTGTAAGAAGGGAAAGCGGTGCTACAGCGTTCATCTTTTGTTCCTCCCTGGATAAGCCCAACTTCTGTGACCACGCTTTGCATCGACATCTTCCTGCAACATCCCTCGCTCTCCATCCCATGGTTGTCACGGATCCTACTCCACCCCCAAAGCACCCCCCAGCCCGAGTTCCAGACATCCTTGAATTTACCCGGGGATTAATTAAAGTCTTATCTTGACAATAGTTTTGTTATGTTTATATTTTTTCATGTGCTGTCAGCATGCTGGGCATACAACAGAGTATTTGTATGCCATTGCATCTAGGACAGAGTTAGTCTGCAAGTGGAGTTCAAGTTCTCAACCTGCAATGCAACTCTTTATTCATTCTTAAATCATCAAGAACTGCTGCAATAACTCTGTCCTGTGGATGACCTGTGGGACGACAAGAGCACAGCTTTTGGTGAGAGAGAACCACCACCAACCCCCCTCTTTGGAGAACTATGTATCATGTTTGGGTCTATAAACAACTAATCACTGCTCCAAGAGGGGGAGAATCACTACGGTGAGACAAATACGTGGCCTCTTCCTGTCAAAGTTATGGCAGCAAATGAGGGAGGAAAGGAGAGGAATGCAACCGGGAGGGTGCTGGGGTGCACTCCAAGTAGGTGTGGTGGTGTGTGCATGTGTGATGGGACCGCCTGTATGTGTGTGTGTGTGTGTGTGTGTGTGTGTGTGTGTAATACGTCCATCGGTGAGTGTACATGACTTATCCCATTTGGTTCTAATGCATAATGTCGGTATTATGTTGGGGCGCCTCCAAGCAGCGGAGAGGGCCCCAAAGCCCCCCGAACTCCGTAGCCTTGTAGACACCCTATGGCTGCAGGAAAGCCCCCAGCACCCGGCCCTGTGGCCACAGAAGACCCACGGGTCCCCAGAAAAGCCAGGGGGCCATGGAGCAATCCCCACGCCCAGCCCCGTGGAGCATTACCCAGTCCCAGGGAGCACAAGGAGACCCCACACCCCAAGGGCGCACACATACAACCAACCCCCAGGTGCAGGCACAAGATGCAGCCACAGGCATAGAACCCGGGGTGCGGGCGCCAGGCAAGGACCGCAGGCCAGGATCCCGGCCCCGCGCCGACAGACTGAAACCTGCCTGAACCGCAGGGGGGCCCAGCCGGCAGGAGGGCCCACCAGGCCACCCCCCGGCCAACCACACCCCCACACCGACCCGCCAGCGACCGGCCATCCTGGAAAACCCCAGTGATCAATGTGAGTTGTTGGCAATTGCTGTTAAAATTGCAGGGTTGGGAGTGCAAGTTCCTCAGGCAAGTCGATCCTGAATCACTCGCACCCCTCCTGCCCCGCAGACCCTGGTCCGGTGGAGTCTTTTTCAAAGTAAGATTGGTGTGCGAGTGTAGGTGTTCTAAGCTAATATTAGTGGGATTACAATTTTGTGACGGACGAGAAGCACGCTGGGGCAGGAGCGTAACAGGTGGCGCCTGGTGGCTTAAGGTGTGCTGCGACCTGGCGGGGCTGCGGAGAACGCCACCGGGTGCCTTCTGGAGCCCCTGGGGGGCTGCCTATGCATACCTATGGTGGGTTTGCGCAAGGGTGGAGGGGGCGGCTGTCGGCCTCTGCTCCCACTGTGCGGCTTCTCTGCAGCGGGTGCTTGGGTGCCGGGTTGGTGGAGGGCCCATATACAGTAACTTCCGGGTGCCCCGCACTGAGCACACCTCTGCTACGTGGATGGGCGCTCGGCGCTCGCGGCCGGGTGGGGTGTGTGGTCGGTTGCGGTGCGGCAGGCCTCACTTGTGGGGTGGGCAGTTCAGGCGGGGTGTTGGTCTGACGGCTTGCAGTCCGTGCCTGGTGCCCGTGGCCCGGGATCTGTGGTGTGGCTGCGTCTTGTGCCTACACTTGTGGGTGGGTTGTATGTGTGTGCCCCCTGGTGCGGGGTCTCTTCGTGCTCCCTGGGACTGGGTTATGCTCCTCAGGGCCAAGCGTGGGGGTTGCTCCATGAGCCTCTGGCTTCTCTTGGGGGACTTTCGTGGGTCTTCTGTGGCTGCTGGGCGGGGTGCTCGAGGCTTTCCTGCAGCTGTGGGATGTCTATGCAGCTGCAGAGCTCTGGGTGGGCTTCGGGGCCCTTTCTGCTGCTTGGAGGCGCCATGACATAATACCGACATTATACATCAGAACCAATTGGGATAAGTCCTGTACACTCACCGGTGGACACCTTACCCACAGACACACACACATACAGGCGGTCCCATCACACACACACGCACACACCACCACACCTGCTTTGAACACACCCCAGCACCGTCCTGGTTGCATTCTGCTCCTTTTCTCCAAAACTGTATATATTAATGAAATGGTTGTTGTCCCTCCTGAACACCATCCCAACACTGACCTCTTCTAACCCCTGTCGGAGATGGGAGTGGTTTCCAATGTTAAGAAAGTTTGTGAAATGCTCTCTTTGTCCTATGTCCTAAAATAAGTACAGAATTTCCATACATTTTTGCGTCCGTCGGAATTGATTCCCTACTCTTGGATGCTCGAAAAATGCCGGCCCGATCCAGCTGCCCTGTCTGTTTAGTTTGGGTCTGTGATTTGTTTGAAATAACCGTGGTCCATTTTGGGTTTACAAAACAGGGCCATATGGCTTGCGAAGCTGCGCTTAAAAGCTTATTGGTAAGATTTGCCTCACATAAAGCGCAAACCCTTTTGGTGTGCTGCTTCCTTCAACGGATGGATGTTTAAGCTGGTTTGACAAGCCCAAATCTGTTTCAGAACCTCGGACAGCAACGAGTGGACCCCTAATTTAGGAGCGGTTGTGTGCACCTGCGGGTGGACTGGTGGGCTAGTAGACCTGCTCAAAAAGACTCTACCTAGCAGCACTGTGCCATCTCCACTTCTCTCTGAAATTTGAAATGTTAATATAAGGAAAACTGGGCTTCTGGTATTGAAGTTAGAACAGCGCTACGCTAGCTAGATTAGCAAGATCAACGAGCGCAAATTAGCTTGAAATTTCAAAACTTGTAAGCAATTCAAACACACGCCAACTCAGGTTTTGTTATGATAGATGCATCAAAATATACACCTTATAAAAGCAAATGTAAACAAAACATGCACAGACACTCACGCAACATCTACCACTGCACACAAACACACAAGGCTGCGAGCACACACAAATGTCCACAAAACGCATACTGTAAGTTCAGACACATTACCACATATACAGAATAACACATCAGCCGTTTTTAATGCCCATTCAAAGCACCCCCCCCCCCCACCACCACCACCACCACCTCCCACCACCTCCCACCACCTCCCCCATTCTCAAAAACAAAACAAAAAACATCAGTCGCCCTGAGACAAAAGGCTCCCTGTCTCAAGATGGAGGAAGCAGGCAAGTGTAGAGAAACACACACACACACACACACACACACACACACACACACACACACACACACACACACACACACACACACACACACACACACACACACACACACACACACACACACACACACACACACTGCCTGTACCCCCAGACAGAGTCCGTGATACAATATAGATAGATTCATAGATAGATTAATTGATAACGGAATGGATGCTACACTGAGTAAACACAATTGTACAACTTCCTCCCTCTCCCTCTATCCTCCCCTGAGGCCCAGCCAGGTGAGCTATGGGTGGGATCAGATTATGTGTGAAAAGAAAGAAAGAAAGAAAGAAAGAAAGAAAGAAATAAAGAAAGAAAGAAAACAAGAAAGAAAGAAAGAAAGAAAGAAAACAAGAAAGAAAGAAAGAAAGAAAGAAAGAAAGAAAGAAAGAAAGAAAGAAGGGAATTGTCTTTGATAGCTTGGGAGTGCCAGGCGCTACGCCATTGCTATGGTCAAAGATATCAGAGTCACATGAGCTCCCAGAAGATTACATAACGTCTATTCGGAAGTAGCTTTAGCCCCCTTCGCCCCCGCTGTCTCCGAGTTATTTATGGATCTACTAATCTGTTCTGAGTATCTGCTGATTTGACAGGTGACTTGCTCCCTCCCCCTCGCTGTTTGGATGGAAGGACCCTGAAGACGGCAGGGTTGAGAAGAGGGAAGGGTTGGCTTCCTTCTGCGTCGCGTCCAGGCTGATCGCGTATTAGCATGCTTTCACGTTTTTTCTTAATCATCTCTCTTTAATTAAAACAGACTCCTGAACTCCTTTTTTTATCACAATGTTCGCCAGAAAAACATCAACAATTAACTCATACGGCCGCGATGCACTCATGGATATAAAAATTTCCCTAAACGAACAACTTTGGGACTTTTTATCCGTGGGAGCAGAGTGGCCGGCGGAAATCCTACGCGGGAACACTCGCAACAACAACTACAACAGAAATGGAGTCACTGTTCCACGAGCCGGCCCACGGAGGAAGCACCGAGGTAAACGAGGCGGCATTCGGGTCAGAATGAGGACGCAACCTTACCGTCCACCTCTGCCAAGCATCCTTCTTGCTAACGTCCAGTCCCTGGAGAACAAGATGGATGAACTTCGAGCCAGGATTCAATTCCAGCGTGACACGAGGAACTGCTGCGTCCTCTGTCTGACGGAAACATGGCTGAACCCACTGGTGCCGGATGAAGCCATACGTCCAGCCGAGGCCTTCTCCGTGTTCCGCGGCGACAGAACGGGAGAGTCGGGGAAATCCAAAGGTGGAGGCGTCTGCCTAATGGTAAACAACCGCTGGTGTAACGCCAACAACACCAAATTCCTCTCCCACTCCTGCTCGCCGAACCTGGAACAGCTGACCATACTATGCCGTCCATTTTATCTCCCCCGGGAATTCAGCACGGTCATCATTACAGCCGTTTATATCGCACCGCAAGCGGACACCGACGCAGCTCTGTCGGTTCTGTACGATGTGTTGTGCGGATTTCAGAACAGACATCCCGACGCGGCTGTGGTGGTGACTGGGGACTTTAACAGGGCCAACCTTAAAAAAGTTCTGCCGAATTTCCACCAACACATCACGTGTGCCACCAGGGGAGACAGAACTCTGGACCATTGTTACACTCCTTACAAGAACGGATACAAGCCCGTGTCGCTTCCTGCTTTCGGGAAATCAGATCACGCCGCGATCTCGCTGCTTCCTGTTTACAGGCCTCTGATCGCGCGGGATCTGGTGATGACGAGGGAAGTGAAGCGGTGGACGGACCAATCAGAGGCTGCGCTTCAGGACGCTCTGACTGACGTAGACTGGGACATGTTCCAAGCAAGTTCAAGTGACGTCAGCGAGTTTACGGAGGTTGTAGTGAGTTTTGTGGCTACGCTGGCGGATGAAATCGTTCCCACGGTGAAAGTTCGGATATTTCCAAACCAGAAACCATGGGTTGATAAATCCATCCGCTGCGCTCTGAATGCGCACACGGCCGCTTACAACGACGGACTTGTATCTGGTAACATGGACAATTACAAAGCGGCGTCGTACAATCTGCGGAGGGCGGTGAGGGACGCTAAACGGACGTACAGAGACACCGTGGAGCTGCAGATGGAGCGGGGGGACACAAGACGCTTGTGGGAGGGGCTGCGAACAATAACTAACTACAAGAGCAGCTCCTCCCCAGCCACGAGTGCGGACGCCTCCCTGGCCAACCAACTGAACTCCTTTTATGCGCGGTTCGAGTCTGGCAGCAGCACCGCTAGCTCGCCGGCTAATTGGAGCTACACCGCTGGGGATGAGCGCGCACTCTCAGTGTCCGTGCACGAGGTCAGGAGGGCTTTGATGCGGGTGAACACCAGGAAAGCTGCGGGCCCAGATGGCATATCTGGAC
>NC_137199.1:3224588-3259588 GCF_960531495.2 Zeus faber | reverse complement strand
TGACATCATTTTTTTAAATTTGACTTTAATGTATAAAATGACCTACTGTGACCTCTAAGGTAATCACAGCCTCATGACATTCTGGACCCAGAATTTAGAGACCTACAGCATATCATTCAGATGGGGTACTGGATGTTCAGGTACATTGAAGATAAGTTCATTTTTCTGAGCAAATTTGTCATCCAAACACAAAATCAAACAAATCTCCAATTTTCAAAAGCTATTGAAACTGCATCACAGCATTTAATTTTCTGAAGTGTTTTTCAAGATCATGAGGTCTTCAAGTGGTCGTTTGCGTCTTTGACCCTTTTTCCCCATTCTGGAGTGGTCAAAAATGGCTTGAAAGTCTATCAAAGCTGTGTAATGAATGGTATCAACCCACAATTTGGTACAGCAACTAATCACACATAACTGAGCTTGGGAATGGCCATCATATGGCATGAGTATAATGTTCAAAGCCCCTTTACACTCAAAATATTAAGAAGAACCTGCAGCGAGTAGTGAGGACAGCTGAAAAGATCATCGGAGGCCCTCTCCCCTCCATCTCAGTTGTCTACACCACACGCTGCATCCGCAAAGCAACCAGCATTGCGGAAGACCCCACCCACCCCTCACATAAACTTTTCACCCCCCTCCCATCTGGCAGAAGCTATCGAAGCATACGGTCCCTCACATCTAGACTATGCAATAGCTGCTTCCCCCAGGCCATCCCACTCCTCAACGCTCAGGGGCTGATCTGAACCCCCAGCTTTGCTGCTACATAAACCCCGCACTGTACTAAGACTCTGACCACTGCACTACTGTTTACCGCTGATTGACAATGCCACTATCTGACCCCCCTACACACCTGGTTGTATAATCTGCACTCTGTTGAATGATGATGTCTGCTGTCTTGCATTGCTGCTTTGTACTTTTCCAGTCACTTAGGCACTTTACTTTTCTACAGCCCCTTAACAAGATGTTGTTTAAGTCACTTTATTAAGTTGTTTCTTGCACTCTGCCAGACTATATGTAGCATGTCGTCCAACCGTGTTCTATGTTGCACCGAGGTTCTTTGGGAAACGTTATCTCATTACACTGTGAACTGTGTATATGGCTGAAATGACAATAAACCCTCTTCAATCTTGAATCTTGAATCTTGAGTATTAATAATTCTGTCAGGCGCAATTAAAAATATTATGTTTATTATCTTTTTATTTATAGGAAATATTGACATGCGGTCTAAAGCTGCATCTCAAATATTTCCTTAGGGTCTCAGCTTTCTGATGGTGTAAAGCACTTGAATGTGGTGCCAACTGCTGACCCGGTTATGGGCCGGTCATCACTCCAAAATGTCTAGCTCATTGAGCATGTCTTTGTTTTCTGTCCACCTCGCGAGGAGTGCTGAGCAGTAGAGCCTAGACACCCAAACTCAAACAATGCTAAATAAATAAAGATGTTTAAATTAAATCTAAGAGCTGTCTGTGAGAACTGCAGTGTCCTGCGAGATTCTCAGTGGTTCACTCGGCGTTTGTTAATGAATTTGATTTGGGGACTCGATCCTGCAGAGCACTGACCTCCCGCGGAGTTCTGGCCAACACTCCACAGGAGGTCCAAAAAAAAACAAATCTTGATCGAGTCTGATCAGCTTCATCACTCGTGGTATTCATTTTTTCACTTCTTTTCACTTTTTTCCATGCTTTCTTTTTGCCGGAAAGTTGCTCATTTGAATTATCTCAGCTCTGAAACACACTCTCCAAACAGACTCCATTGACCCGTTGACGCTTCAGGACTTTCCCACTAATGTGAGAAAAAATTCTTTGCTGAGCTGCTTCAGCTCAAAATGCTCCAAAAATATAAATACATTGTTAAATTAATCATGACAATTTTCTCGTTTTTGATAAAGAAAACTCTGCTTTGTCAATATCACGCTAATTGAAAGCAAATGTGCCACTCAGTGGTAGACTGAATGCCAAAACCATTGAGACAGTAAATAATATATAATTAGCACTTTACTTTTCCGATGTGCTTTGTGTCTGTTGGGCAAACTCATTTTTCATTTTAATTTTTTTTTAAGTGAATTTATATATATTTTTAAAATTACAAATTCAAACTCCATTTCCGAATATGCTGTGACTATACAGTTGGACCATGTACTGTGCTGTACAGCCCTGGATGGCTGTTTATAGGCAGAGTGTATCATTCAATATTGTAATTAGAATGCAGATAGCAGTGGCCTCAAGAGTCTGTAGGTCATACACACACACACATGCTTCCACAGACACACACATACATTATTCACTGGTAATTACAATGTCAATACCCAGCACCGTGGGTGCTCACACTAACAACACTTTGAACAAACACACACATGCACAGAACTGCACATACTATCCTTTAATTACTCTTCACTCAACTGCTTTTGCACTTATATTAGGTTGAGCACATTAAAACCCCAAACCCCAACCCTTAAGGGACCCTTAAGTGTACCCCAGATTCGGCACTTTGTTGGGCGGGGGGGGGGGGGGGGGGGTTAGGGAGTGACTGATGAGCGCCTCCCTGTTATGCCTGGTGCTTTTTAGAGGCATGGGAACACGCCGCATTCAGGACCCGCGTGCACATGCACACCCCTGAAAACATGGGATCTTCGTGCATGCTCTTTTCTGATTGCCTCTATACAGTGCTGAACACAACGATAATATTATTATTATTTTATTTGTGCTGATGAAAAGTGGGACAACTTGGGAGTGAATGTTGAAAACCGGGACATTTTAGTGTTTTACAGATATCTGTCTGAGATCGTAACCGGGACAGTTGTAGACAAAAGTACAATAGTCCATGCCAACTCCCCATGGAGAGTATCTGCCAGACCTTTTAACACACTCCACTGTGCCATTGAGACACACACACACACACACACACACACACACACACACACACACACACACACACATACAGACATACACACACACACACACACACCCACACACACACACACACACACACACACACAAACAAATATCACTTGGCCAAGGTCAAAGACTGTGAAAGGTTCATCGGTGTCAAATCTTGTTTGCCCTATTTTATAGCATCATGGTCATCTATCTCCTCTCTCTCTCTCTCTCTCTCTCTCTCTCTCTCTCTCTCTCTCTCGCTCTATTCTTTCCTCTGGGACTCGGCACGGACAAAAAAAAGCCATTTACTCTCTTGCCTAACTAATGCTCTCTCTCTCTATTTTTGCTCTCTCTTTGCCTCTCACCCACCCCATCTCCACCTGATTTTAGATCGTACTCTCCCCATTTTCCTTTGCTTAAATGCTGTAAAATTAAAATGTTTTTCCCTCATTCTGCCTCCATCTCTTACTCCCTAACTCTACATTTCTCTGTCTCCCTCTCTCTCCGGGCCTTGAGAAAGTAAATTCCACAATTAGTTCTCACTCCATGACCTATTACCGTAAGAAACAAGATAACAGCCCTGAGATAAAATGGAAACAAATAGGACTGAAATAGAAAAACCTATATACACTTACACACACACACACACACACACACACACACACACACATACAGTACACCTACACACATGTGCACACCTCATTCACTTTATTTGTGCTCTGAGTGAGTATGACTCTGAGCGTCTGTTGGGACATGAAGCGATATTTTTACCAACCAGGTCAAGCAGACTCAGCCATGTCTCCATTAGGGGGTCAAGCAAGGTGAGCCTGGTTTCTACTTTAGGGCCAAGCAGGTCAAAGCCTGATGGCACTAAAGAGCTATTTTAAGCAGGGCCATGCGAGGCAAGCCTGGTTCCATGATAATATATCACATAGAACCAAACACCATTAAAGCACTAGCACTTTGTCTAGCCTAATGGAACCTGTTTACTGTGTAGTATTCACTGCCAGCAAATGGACAAAAGAGGGATGACTGTCAACATTACACAGTCAACATTGAACAGTTTAACTATTAAATGGTTTAAATATGACTGGAAACACGATTTAAATTTAACTTAGGTAACAAAATGCATGCCCTCTGTGGACTTTGCAGAACCGGTTCTGAAAGTGCCCATTTACATCTCTCATCTCATTATAAGCTAACGGAGGTTACCACGGCGCTATCACGGCGTTGACAAAGTGGTCAATTTTGACTGTGAATCCAAGTCCATATATGTATAACGGAGCTTCAAAATTGTCCGATATCATTCAAATCTTCCTCCATCACAGATTCTGCCATTTTTGATTTGAATCTGTTTGAGCCAGGTCTGGGCAATATGGGACCACTCATGCACAACATGCAACTCAAAGTGCTTTACATTAATAGAAGGCAATCAAATAGTAGTAATATTTGGGATGCTTTCATAGTTCACATATATTTCACAGTATTTCAAGAGTCTGACTGAGATTAAACATTGTTATATTTCGGATCCTATATATTATCTATTATCATGAGGCCAAAGGATGATATTGAAAATCGAGTTTGAGCCCTGATCTACAATCAGTGGTGTAACATGATGGTGATAGGACCCTGTGCAAATATTTTTTTGGACCCTCCCACCCAGCTCTAGCAATTTTGCCGCTCTATGCATCTGTCGAGGGGGGGGGGGGGGGTTAAGAGACTGTTCAGTCCACTATGCACACTGCTTTTTTTGCTTTGTTCAATGAGAAAGGAGTAAAATAAGATAGCAAAAATCCAAAATAAAAAAATACTTTTTTTTATTTGGATGGTCCGGGAGGTCCGGGACAAGGGAACAATCGAGGGTATGCTGGCCTCTGGGCCACGGTGCCGCTGCACCAGTTTCATCGGTGGTAGTTGCGCCACAACCCACCTTATCTTCACTATATAGTTTGGCTTTGCATTGACTCTTTCTCTGCCGTTTCCTCTTCATCTGCTCTTTCCCGCTGTGCCCTCACCGCAGCCCTCGCCGTCTCCCTTCCACCCCGCCACCCACTCCACTCCTCCCCTCTCCCCTTGTCCACTGTTCACTTCCTTTGTCTCAGAGACTCAGTTAAATTACCAGTTCTAGCAGAGCAACGTTGACACAGAGCAGAACTTAATTACACACTCACTGACAGCCTGGGCTACGTATTACATCTTCCATTTCTTTCTCTCTCAATCTCTCTCTCTCTCTCTTTCTCTCTCTCTCTCTCTGCACGCTTTGAGTTGGGTGTATGGTTGCTGAGAGCAATATTGTTCTTTTCCCCAAAAAATACTGTTTTTGCATTTTGTGTATGTGTTATAGTAGTATACAGTTGATTGTTGATTGTTGTTGTTGTTTTTTGGTTTGGAGTTTGGACCTGTGAGTCATGGTGGAGGAGGTTCTCCTGGCCATGGGGGAAGTGGTTGGACACAGCAACCTGTCATTCGCATCGACAATGAACAAAGCCGTTGTGGCTTTACTGAAGGTTGAACGACTCGTAACTCAGTTGATCGAGAACGTTTTTATAAAAGATATTTATTTGCCCGCATCCCCCTTGGCTCTGCCCTCCACCTGGGTCACTATCTCAGGTGTCCCCCCGTTCATCCCCAATGAAGCACTGGAGCGAGGCTGCAGCGCTTCGGGGAGTTGGCCAGTCTGATCCGCCCAGTGGGGCTGGGCTGCAGGGACAAGAAGCTGACGTCCAATCTCTCTGGAGACAAGTGTTTATGTTTTTAACTCCCCCCGGACAGTCACTGGAGGAGTCTTTTAGGGTTAAACATGACGAGGGTTATTATATGGTGGATGTTAATTCTCTAATAAAGTTTGAAATGTTTTGAATGCGGCGACACCGGTCACAAGCGTTGCGCTTGTCTGCACCGGCAGCCTGCCAGATGAGCCTGCAATGGGGAAGCCGTGACTGGGCTTGTGACACCAGCGGTGATGGAGAAATCCAGACAACGCGATCTAAGCCCAAAGTGGTGGTGTGAGTGTCCGGAACGGTGCTGGAGCTTCTGATCAGCAGGCCGAGCGGAGTCGGAGCTCGACACAGAGCAACAGGCAGGGTGCCAGGAGGCGGTGAGCACTGATGGTTCCCCAGGTCACTGAACATGCTTGGATTATGGATTATGATTCTGACTCAGATAACTTATCAGTAACAGACGTACAACCTGTTGGAGATCTGTACAGGCTAGAGGAAGTTTTCTTGATGAAACTTTTGGAAAATCGGTTAAAATCAGTGATCATTTTCCAGATACTGAAAAATGCATCATATCTTTGCAGAAAGAAGTTAGTTGTGATTTGCTGGATAAAAAGAAAAAAGACTTTCAGACAATAATCTGGTCACCTTGGATTTACATCTCTCACCTGGCACAAAATCAAATACTCATACATTTTAGCACAAATTTGCTACAGGATATGGCCTTCTGTGATCATTTTAAATTGTTCCGGCAGATTTGGAAAGGGGGGAAAGAGGATTTTTTTTCCTAAAGCCAATGGTGGGAGCTAGGGAAGACCCATGTTCGTCTCTTCTGCCAACAGTACACTGCACACTCCACCACCAGGGTTAGGGAAACCATTGACACTCTAGGGCAGGAAATTGCGAACATTGAGAATAAACAAACTTTAAATCGAGACTCTGACAACATGAAACTGAAGGAGAAAAGACAGGAGAAAAGTTTATTTTTAAATGAGAGGGTAAAAGGGTTGCCCTCTCATGGTTGGTGAGGGCACGGTTTTTAAGCATTAAAACTATGGATGCACCTAGCTCCTACATTTTTTATCTGGAGAGGACCGTGTCTTAGAGGAAGCGGATGACCTGTCTTTACCTGCTAGATGGGACTGTTATGAGCAACCCAGCTCAGATGAGGAGTCACGCAGTCACTTTCTACACTGCCCTCTACAGCCGAAGGAGTGGGATGAGGAACGAGCTGCAGAACTGCTTCAAGGCCTGCCTCAGCTGACCCCAGAAGAGTTACCAAGGCCATGGATGCTCCCATCACCATGGAGGAACTAACAGCTGCAGTAATGCAGCTAACACCAGGGAAATCGCCGAGCATAGACAGATTACCTGTAGACTTTTTAAAGCATTTCGGGAGCTGTTTGGGATCTGACCCGTTGGACGGGCTGCTGCAGTGTTGGAAGACGGGTTCACTGCCCACATCCTGTCGGCGTGCAGCTCCTTAAGAACTGGAGACCAATGGCCCTGCTATGTGCAGACTATAAGTTGCTGTCCAAGGCACTGGCCAACAGACCTATAGACTACTTGAGGGATTGTAATTCACTCTAATTCAAGGACCAATCTTACTGCATCCTGAATACATTTTACATTTCCATTTAGTCATTTAGCAGACGCTTTTATCCAAAGCGACTTACAAGGGAGAATAACATTCAAGCTACATTGCGACAGAGATTAGTGTAACAACAACATTAGTGTAACAATAAATACTGCAAGGTGGTGCTAAGTATTTGTAGGTTAGGACAGGAGGTACTCACTGAAGAGCTGGGTCTTCAAGTGCTTCTTAAAGACAGAGAGGGAGGTCCCTGCTGCTCTGGTCATTTTTGGCAGCTCGTTCCACCAACGTGGAACTACAAATGAGAATAGCCTGGATTGCCGTGGCTGTATGGCCGGCAGAGCCAGGCGACGCTCATTTGACGAGCGCAGAAATTGAATAGATCAATTATGGACGATTTGTTTTTTATTCGAGATTTAATAGAAATTTGTAATGAATTTTAAATTGATGTTGGTGTTTTATTCTTGGATCAAGAAAAGGCTTTCGATCGTGTTGACCACAGTTTCTTGTTTACCACCTTAAGGGCTTTCAGATTTGGAGGGGGCTTCTTGTCTTGGGTGGGGTTATTGTACAACGGGGCATCATGCATGATAAAGGTGGGAGGAGGGTTGAGCTGCCCAATTCCTGTCAAAAGAGGAATAAGGCAGGGCAACCTGGCATCAGGACAACTGTACTCCTTGGCAATCTAACCCCTTTTAAATAGACTGAGGAATAAGATGATTGGAGTCTTCCCACCTGGATTAAAACAGAGCCCACATTTGGTCAATCAAAAATGAAAACGATAAAATTGTCCTAAATGAATGTATAAAAATTGATGAAAAAGCCTCCTCAGCAAAGGTTTACTGGGAGAAGAGTGAGGCTTTTTGAATAGGACCACGGCAGGACAGGCTAGCTCCCAGTCTGCCAGGAGGTCTCAGGTGGGGGAGGGAGGGTTGAAAGTCCTTGGTGTGTTTTCAGGAAGTGATGCTTTTCAAATGAAGAACTGGGAGGTGCAGTGGAGAAGGTGTGTGCCCGATTGTATAAATGAAAATGGTTGCTAACCCAGTTGTCATTTAGGGGACAGCTCTGGTTGCCAACAACTTGGTTGCCTCGACTTTGTGGCACAGATTGTTAGTACTACCTCCAACTAGGGGCTTAAGCGAGGACATTCCGCGGACACTTGTTTACTTTTTCTGGTCTGGGCAGCACTGGATCAAGGCATCTGCTCTGTACCTGCCAATGGAAGAAGTAGGACAAGGCCTAATAGAAATTCCATCAAGGGTGTTGGCATTCAGGCTGCAGGCAGCCCAAAAGCTACTTTACACCCAGGACTAAGCTGGCAGGATACAGCTCGTCTTTTATTGCGGAAAGCTGACCGTCTTGGTTTAGATAAACACTTGTTCCAGTTGCATCCTCAAAATGTGGACTTTACGGGAGTAACACCTTTTTATTTTTGAGTCTTAAAGGCCTGTCAGGTCTTCATGATCCACCGGGACCCTGCTGCAACACCAGGAATGTGGCTGTTTGAAGAACCGTTGTTTTTCAACACGTTCATCACATCTCAGACTTTGTCTTCTGCCAGCCTGAGGTCAAGACTGCTCGAGGCTTGCTGTATCAAGCTTGGACATTTGATGAAAACAACAGTAGAGCAGCTCACAAGAACAACTGGCATCAGGTCCTGTGCTTCCCTGCCAGGGCCCCTCAGAGCGTTTGCTGAAAAATGTACTCTTTCAGACCAGTGGGATGATGAATGTGAGTACAAGTTCCCCTCTCTGACTGTCTCTCCAGCTGCTGGGGAGTGGCAGAAGGAGATGGAGAGTTTTCTTTCCCTCACTACCCCAGTGCTACAGGAGTTTGAGTCAATAGGGAAGAAAGCTACTTACTACACATGCATTAAAATGTCACACTTACGCTCTCTGGCAGCGATGAAGTCGTCGAGGTGGACTGAGTATTTTGGCCCAGGCTTTTCACTGAAAGTCAGCTGGCAGTGTCTGTACAAAGCCCCCGTCGATAAACAGGTGATCTCCAGTGGAGGACTGTTAACAGGGCGATAGCTACGAACAGACAAGTGGCACACCTGGATCCAAGAACTCATTTCTACTCAGTCAGGGAAACAATTCAGCATCTTTTTATCCAGAGTTTTGGAGTGCATGGTTTGTTTAGACAGAGGAATGGTGCCAGCAGTTAGGGGAGGACTTTTCTTTCCAAAGTTTTTATTTTTAGACCCAAATATTCTGTGTCAAAGAGACATGAACAAAGCCTTATAAAAACAGTAGTAGGAACAGCAAAATGATGCATCTGGAAAACAAGGAAAACATTTATGCAGGGTCATGGGTCAGTGGATCCCACCTTGATGATGGCAGGACTGCTGGCAGCCTGTCTCAGGGTGGAGTATGAATTGTTCAAACTGACAGATAAAATGGACGATTTTGTGAGAACCTGGGCAATCAGGGGAGTGCTGTGCTCCGTTCAGGAGGATTTGTTGGTGCTTCTTTTTTGAAGCAATATATTTTATATTATTTTCTGATATTATCTGTCTTGTTGTTAAGTTTTCTTATTTGTAACTCTGCTTGGTCTTGTTTTTTTGATGGAGTAGATTATTAGATATACTTGCGTTAACAGATGTAAATAAAAGGTGCTTGAACCCTCAAATCTCTCTCTCTCTGTCTCTCTCTCTCTCTCTCTCTCTCTCTCTCTCTCACCCCATTCCTTCTCTCCCTTGCTTTCTCTCCTGCACTCAACCCAACCCAACACTGTATCTATCCTCTTTTGTCTTTATTTTCTTTCTACCTTTCACTTTAATCCTCCAGTGATTTCCTATCTTGTCGTTTCCCCTCAACACGAGAGTTCACCACTGTGCTCCATGCTGGGTCCATCCAGGTGTCTCATTTGAGGTTGAAGGCCTTTTCCTGAGTGTAGATGTACAGTATAGATGGGGATGGGGGTGGGCAGTTGGTATAGAAGAGTGTGCGTTGAGGTGAACAGTGTATGCGCGTGTGGGGAAGGGGCAACATCATTCCCTTTTCTTACATGGGTACCTAAATCGGCTACCTAAAGATGGATGATGATTGAGCGCTACCTGGCAAAAGCGAGTGGAGTGGGGCCGTGTCCACATTAAACATATAAAAAGCCAATAGCAAAGCTGCTTCTGCTGCATTGACCTCTAAAGGGGTGGTCCATGGGTGAGTCAAAAATAGTGCAGGCTATTAGCTTGAGAACTATGTACACTTTGTACAACTCTGTGGTGCTAAAATATATGTTGTTACACACAATGAACATGGTTCAAGATTCAAGTGATTGAAGTGAGTCATGAAGTATTAGTTCAAGCAGTAGATGTGTAATGCCATGTGCTTTACTCTTTATAACTACAAAGCTTTAGCACCGGCAATGCCTACTTTCTAAAGACCCGCAAAGGAATCTTGCACAGCCAATCTCCGTTGTGACTGTTGCCTTGGGCTTGTGAAGGCCACTTAGCCACATGCTGCTGATAATAAATGCGATCTTTGTGAAAACAACAAAGGGTATGAAGGGTATTATGTGTATATATTGTTATTAATAATAACAATACATTGGAGTATTTGACAGAAATCACTAACATGCATGACAGAAATCACAGCCTTATGCATTCAACGGCAAAATATGTCCAACCCAACTAAAAGTATCTGGAACACAACAATGACATAAGCTATGAAAACAGTTGAGGTGTGGTTTAAACCGGTATGTCACAAGCGTCTCATCGTTTAAGGTCCATCCAAATCGATCCCACGAGAAAAAGTCACCACTAAGATCAAATAAGTTCGACTACTATCGGAAATCTCTGTAAATGCGTCATAATTGACGCACACGAGACACATCACCTTCCGTGACTGCGACTGCACATGTACTTACGTACAAGGTTAGTTATAACAATGACAAAGTTTGGTTTAAAGTAAAAAATAAACAGGGGTTTTTTATGTAACGTCATGCATAAACAGTTTCCTACAGCTAAATTTAGCAAACTTAAATGAAAAGGCAGAAAGTGTTAAGTAGTATGAAGTTCTTCCATAATAATTCTAATGCCAAATGAAGGTTAAAGTTTCATTAATGTTGTCTCCATTACAATATAGACAAGTAATCTATTAAACTGTATTTTCCCATTGTAGATTATAACAAAAAAAAGGAAATGAAGTAGTAATTAAAACTAACATGTATTTATTATGTTTATGAAATCATATGTATATATTATTGTTATGCAAAGTAATTACAAAGTACTTTTTTTTATTGTTCCAAATGCCAAAAAATAGCCGAAAGTCTATGACAATATAGAAGCAATTGTCCAATTGTCCAAAAATCAGGTCCTCGAGGTCAGTCCATGTTGATTGGTCCAGAATGTTTGTAACTCTGGTAACTGGTAAGAAATACTGTTACCAAAAAACTGTAATAATACCCTTCAGACCCCGTGTATTGCTGCCTGCAGCTATATTTAACTATTATAATCTTAACCAAAAATGTTTTTTATTGTGGTTATTTGCCTCTGATCTCTGAAAATGTTATATTAATTATGATGATGATGATGATGATGATGATGATGATGATGATTATTATTATTAATATTATTATTATTATTATTATTATTATTATTATTATTACTACTACTACTACTTCTACTACTTATTATAATTAATAATAATAATAATTATAACAACAAGAATAATAAATGTTATTTATATAGCACCTTCCATAAAAATAGATAAAGAATGAACATAAAAACAGGGATATACAGTAGTGCCATAGTGCCATAGTTAATGTATAAACTAAGATGGAAGACAAAACCCACTTGATAATTATAATAAAAATAATATAAAAATAAAGATGAAAATAAAATCCATAAAATGCATAACATTAGATGGAAAATAAAACCAACTGAGTAATAATAATGAAATTAAATAAAAATAAAGTTTAAAAAATACATAGAAAAGAATACATAGAATGCAGGAAATCAAGTAAAACACAACATTTTAAAAGAAGCGCAGCAGTGCATAAGTGCGAAGCAAGTCCAAAAAAGAGTTTCAGGCCTGCATCAGGTAAGTCATAGCTAGTTAAAGAGCCAAAGTGAAAATATACGTTTTCAGCTTTCTTTTAAAAATATTTTGCGAGCTGACTTCCCTGATATCGATAGGTAGTGTGCTCCATAGCTTTGGCACATAATTGTATCTGAGAACCTCCAATAAACCGGCAGCAGACGATCACAGTGTTATTAAAGGGGGATGGTAGCTCAGGAGGTAGAGCTGGTGGTCTAGTGATCTAAAGGTTGCCGCTCGATCCCAGGCTCCTCCTGCTAGCATGCTGTAGTGTCCTTGAGCAAGACACTTAACCCCTAATTGCTCCTGATGGCTGCGTCTGTCGGTGTTTGAACAATTGTAATTGGATAAAAGCGTCTGCTAAATGTAATGTAATGTAAAGGCAAATCATTGACAAGGAAACTGGCAATGTAGCTTGGTCCTACTGTAGCCCATTAAGGGCATTATATATAAAGCGCAGGACCCCAAAATCAATTCTAAATGTTACTGTAAGCCAGTGCAAAGCAGCTAAAAGTGGACCAATGTGCTCTCTACTCTTTGTTCTAGTTAATAGCTGAGCTGCAAAGGCATGAATCAGTTTTTAGTATATTTTTTGATTTATAAATGGTTGTCTTTGACTATGTTTCAGAGGAAAAACAATGTTTTCATAACATTTTTAATGTGAGACTTAAAGCTTAGATCTCGGATAACACCAAGTCTTGGAGCCTCAGATGTGATCCAGGGAGTTAATTTCCCCAGATCATAAACAGCAATGGAGTTTATAGCTGCAGCATCATTTGGTTCAACAGACATGTACAGTTGAATGTCATCTGCATAACTATGGAAACATAAATTGCGCTTTCTAATGATATCACGATGTGGCAGCATGTATAGTTAGAATAATAATGAACCAAGGCAGCTCCCTTGTGCAACTCCAGAGTAGATGTTTCTCAGAGACATGATGTCTAAGCCTGACGTAAAACATTCTCCCGTTGATGTATGTTCGGAAGCAGTTCAACTCACACTCAGAAAGACCAACCGACTTTTCAAGACTATTGATTAGGATATTATGGTGATTTTAAAAGAGGACAAGAACTGAGACCTTATTTGCATCAGAGTTCAGTCTGAGGTTGCTGATTATCAATTGATTATTTATCTAAAGCCTGACGGAAATTCCTCCAGGATATTGTTTTCTTTAAGAAAGGAATTTATTTGCGCTGAAACTATCTTTGCAAGTACCTTACTAATGAATGGAAGGTTGTATATGTGTGTGTATCTGCCTATAGGTGGCCAGTGCATAACCATCTAGGTTGAGTTTCTTTAGTAAGTGTTTTACAACGGCTGTTTTGAAGGCATCTGGAAAGATGCCTGTTTAAAGAGATGTGTTTATTATCTTCAGAACATGACTTGAAACACTGCCGAACACCCACTTAAAAAATGCTGTAGGTACAGGATCAATACATGAGGTGGAGGAGTTACACTCAGTGACAGTCTTGCAAAGCTCAGTTAATGTATTACAGGTGAATTTTACATATTTTTTTACAGGGTTTGCCTAGGTCATCTGTGTTTACATCAGAAGTTAAACTGGCTCTAATTGAAGTTATTTCCTTATTGAAGAACAATGTGAGTTCTTCACATTTTGATGCAGAGAACTGCAGAGGAGTGGGGGCAGTGTTGAGTAGCTGGTCAATAGTGGAGAATAATATTCTTTTTCCAGCATTCTTTGTAATAATCTTGGAAAAGTAATCCTTTCTGGCCAGACATATTGCTTTGTTATCGCAGTCATGGCTTCTTTGTATACAATATATTACAGCTTCCCGACAGATTATCTTAATCTCATTAACACTGCTGTTGTTTAACCATGGGGAGATTCTGTTGGTTGACCGTTTTTTAACCTTTAGTGGAGTAGCAATATTTAAAGCAGTTGACAGGGTATTGTCAAAATGTTCAACCATTTTAATTTAAAGAGCAGTCATAACTTTATGGATCAAATGATCTCATTATATTAGAGAACTTTGCTTCAGCCTTGAAATCAAGGAATCTCTTTTACACCCAAAATCCCCTTTCAGTCTTTGTTAAGATTATGTTAGGGTCATAAAACACACAGTGAAGGCAGAAATAGCTCATTTGAATACTGAAACATTATCAATGATTAACCTTGTTTATTTTTACTAAGTCTGGAATGTTACCATGCTGATGAGTGGCTTCATTTACATGTTGGCTAAATTCAAAGTTGTCCAGTAAATTCATTAGCTCCATAGCGTTGATGTCATTCTCTCTATTCATATGAATATTCAGGTCTCAATTCAGGATCATATCTAGTGATACCAAGTGATATCAGCCCTGAGAACTATTGTAGAAATAGTGATGAATATCTTGGTGGCTGAAAAAGTGTAATGGTGAGCACTGATAATTTTGATTTGAGCTCAAGATCAAGATATTCAAATTACGTAAATTTGCCCAGGATGTCATAACACACAAACTGTGTCGGGAAAATGGCCCGTTCTCCTTGCCTGTTTTGTTTGAATGACTGATAAAAAAATATAGTTTAGAGGACAAGCCTCTATCAGCTTTGTTACACCATTAGTGCTGTTTAACCAGGTCTCAACTAAAAACAACAATGCAAATTATTTTAAATGATCAGATCATTAACCAAAAAGGATTTGATCTGACATTAAAAAAGAGCTCCTTTCAGCTCCAGGGATTCTGTGACTGGAGAGAATAATGGTTGTGGCTGAACATTGACAAATTTAAGATTACTGGTACCAGATGTTCTGTGATTGTTAGGGTGTGTTTGACCATGCCACCGGCTGTTTAAGGTCACTGGTATGTTTAAAGAAGCGACATGAGGTCTGTCTCATCTCTGGTAGACACCTGAGTTATGATGTCAGTGGGTATTGCTGTGTAATAGTTGGTCAATTAGACTGACTGCTTCAGCATGACAGTTTTACCTAACTCCTTGATTGGTGAGTGTGGGGGGGGGTTCCCTGACTGGGCCTCTGGTTGGGACAGGGACGTCCTCTGAATGTCTTGGGTGATGTGGAGCACAGGGTCAGGTGAGGGGGCAGAGATAAGGGCAGCCTGCCTGTGTGCGCTGTCGTTCGCACAAATCCCTACATTCTTCTTTGGGTATGGCAGTCCAAGAGCTTGACGTAGGTTGGCACAAAGTAATCTGGATCCAGTGATGTTTGGATGAACCTTATCAGGAAATTGTGAATAAACCTTATCCCATGAGTGAAGCATGCCGGTGTCAGCCATGTATTCAGGCCAAGGAGTCTTCTAAAAGATTTGATTCCCTTCCTCGAAGTTGGAATGGGGTCTGAGATGAATATATGTAGTGATTAACAGTCACTCAGTTTCTCTAGTAGCAGGGAAAATCGTTTTTTCGGGATCTCTGAGTCAGTTTTCCATTGGAGAATGTCAAAAGACCCAGTGTGGATAATAATCCTCATATTACTTGGATATGTTGAGATGATAACAGGCAACAGCCCTGTAAGCTCCCTGACAGACAGTTACATTTTCAGTCTTTGCCATTGTAATGTACTTGGTTATAGAGTCCCCAATCAGAATAGTGTCTGGCTTAGAATTAGCAATGTTTCGTCTGGCCCTCGGCCTAGCAGTGAGTTTCTGGCTATTTGTTGGGTCCCTGGGTTCAACGTAGTTAGTATTTTCACACATTTTGTTAAGAGTCAGCGGATCGTAGCTGGTTCGCAAGGACAATTGAGGTGGAAGAGTGGGCGTTGGTGCTCTCTTACGCTGGTGCTGTGCCAGCAAGAGGCGTCATTAGGGAAGGCTGGTTTGGTAGCCTCCACAGCTAATCCGGTGGTGTTTGGACACATCCAGGGGAACGTGTCAGCCAAGTCCGTGACGGGATGCTCTAAATTTCATGTAATCCCGTGCATGAAAATCTGTCTGTCCATTTGCATTTAGTGGCTCAGCACCTTGTACAGTAGCTGCTACAGAGTCAATGAATTTCTCACCCTCACGTATTTAATGCAGCGTTTCAATCTTCTTTTCAAGCTGGGATATCCCCTCAATCAGTCACTGGCACTCCATGCAGCTCACCGATTTTGCTGGTGTTCAAAATAAAGAAGCTGCTTGTGTCTTCATGGAGTCGTGTGCAGACATGTTTCTCTAAAGTTATTGGTAGTATTGCAGCTAGTAGCCACTGAATTTCTGAAGTTAATATTGCAGTGGCTAACTTTCCTGTGAAGTTTCTCATGATATTCGATCGGAACCTGTTATTTCTCTTATTTCAGCTTCTCTTATGCCTTCTCCTTTACAACCTTTCTTCTCCTGTGTATCCACACTCCCTCCTAACATGACTATCCTAACCGTGTGTGTGTGTATGTAAGTACGTGCGTGTGTGCGAGCGTGCATGCGTGTGTGTATGTGGGTGGGTGTGTGTGTGTGTGTGTGTGTGTGTGTGTGTGTGTGTGTGTGTGTGTGTGTGTAGAACGCAGATGTTCTAGCATCCAATTACTTTCAGGCTTATTGACCCTCCACAAATATAATCTGCTCATTCATTAATGCGGCCGCTGAAAACATGTGTATACATACATAATTCTGTGAATATGTGTGTGTGTACACTCTATGCCAATCTGTGTGTGACCAGCATTGCGCTATTTTCATGTACACAGTGAGAGGGCGAGAGAGAAGGAGTGAGCATAATTATGAATGAAATCACACAAACCTAAGTCACCCAACATTACCAATGGTGAAAAAAATCTAACTTGATCATATTCATCCCCAATCCAAAAAAATAAACTGTCCATTGGAACGTATCATTCATAGAATCTCCTTGATTTCTGACTGATAGGAAATGTTGCATGTATTTCATTCTCCACTTTTTAAAATTCCAACCAACACCTGCATACACATAGTCATGTTCATCCAGAAAAGTTGGTGGTGAATGAAAATTTAAAAAGCAGAGATGGGCCAAACTGCCTGCCAAAAAAACCCTTTAGCTTGGACGGTGTGAGTACACAGAGCTGCCACCTACAGATAAGACATCCCAACACCCTACTAATCCTCCAATGTCTGACCACAGAAGATGTCAGGGCAGCTCAGTGGAGCAGTCGGTTTAATATGCCAGTACAAATAGCCAGTCGAATCACTATAATTGACAATTGAAGGTTCCACCCGCTGAATCGCCGTGTTCGTGGCAAGCGAGGAACCGACTGAGGAGCAACGACTTCTGCAGTAATATTAACTCTAGCAACAAGTGCCAAAAGGTAGTGTCATTACTTTATATTCCTTCCTCAGCACGTAAAAAGTGAATGGTTGCGTGCCCTTTGTTTTTTGGGACATCATAGCTGGTTCGACAAATCAACCAAAAGCCTTGTTCGCACACAATATACTTCTGGATTTGTGCGTGTGAGTACGTGTTTCTGTGTGTGTGTGTGTGTATGTACGTGTTGTGTGTGTGTGTGTGTGTGTGTGTGTGTGTGTGTGTGTGTGTGTGTGTGTGTGTGTGTGTGTGTGTGTGTGCGACCGAGGAGAGGAGGAGAGAGGACAGGGGAGGAGACGAGGAAGGGAGTTAACAGAGGAAGAAGAAACTCATGACAAGGACAAATGATATATCATATCTTCATATTTATGTCTGAATTTGTGTTCTGTGTGCTTTCTAGTTTCTACGAGACTGTGACAGACAGGAATTTTTAAACCTGTGTTGCGATAATTTGGTAATTAATAAACAGCCTCATATACACCCTTTTCCCCTGACGGCCCTGTCCACATCCATTATATCAAATGCACACACACACACACACACACACACACACACACACACACACACACACACACACACACACACACACACACACACACACACACACACACACACACACACACACAGACACCAAATACAGAAGCCTGCAAAGCCTTTGCAAGTAAAATAAGCAGGTGAATAAATGGAATAAATCACCGTCTTGTACATGCGTGTGTACACACATACACACATAAACACACACACACACACACACACACACACACACACACACACCCACAGACAGACACCAAACACAGAAGCCTGCAAAGCTTTTGCAAGTAAAATAAGCAGGTGAATAAATGGAATAAATCACCATCTTGTACATGTGTTTGTACACACACACACACATAAACACACACACACACGCACACACACACACACACACACACACTGACAACTGTAATATTAGTGCTGATAATGTAAACAGCCATTATTACCCTGCAATTACAGTAAGCACTCAACGATGTCAACACACATGTGCATACACACACTACACATACACACACACACACACACACACACACACACACACACACACACACACACACACACACACACACACACACACACACACAAAGAAAGCAGCAGAGCACACATGGAGTCTGCAAAGATATGGACACCACAAACACCCAGCCGTCTTTGTTCTGTGGCTCGATTTACTCCAATTGCCACATATATAATTGTCTATTACTATTTAATTTATTTTGCATTGTATGCGTATGTAGGCGTTTTTGTTATCTTTAGTGTATATGATTGAGAGAGGCCGACTGAGTGTTTGTGTGTGTGCGCACGAGCCTGCTGCTGCTGTGGTTCTGTCTGAATTCCTACACTTGTCAAAGCTTGCGTGTGTACAATATAATGTTAACTTTTGCATGTGTGCCTATGTGTGTGTGTGGGCCCCTAGGTGTACAAAGTCAAAGCGGTGTCAGCCTTTATCAATATTTGACTGCAGAACCACAGAATGGATGAATCTTTAATATGACCTTGGAACACGGCAAAGATGGTGAGAGAGAGGGAGGGGGGGTATGAAAGAGAGAGAGGGAGAGAAAAGGAGAGAGGGAGAGAAAAGGATTGGCGTATGGGGAAAAATGATGATGATGTGGATACAGACAGAGATGAAAGTAGGACTTGGGGAGCAATATAAAAGGAAAGAGGGAGAGGCAATAGGCCACTGGGTCAAATTTTCAATTCCTAGCCTGTGTTTCTGACTGTCCATCTGTCCATCTGTCTGTCTGTCTGGCTGGCTGACTGTCTAACTGACCAACTGGCCGGCTGACTGACCGGCTTTACCCATTCTAACTTCAACTTCAGCAAATGTATCTCAACTCACACATCCTCCAACCCTGTCTGGCAATTCAAATATGTATTAACCCTGTAGAGTCCACATGTGGGCTCTACAGGGTTAATTCACTTTTAGCAATCCTACAGAACTCTCTGTCCATTTTTTCCTTAATGGCTACATTTAAATTCTGAATGGGTCCTATTGTTTTCCCTTGCGTTCAATCCGGGAATTTGGTCATGAACTCAATGCCAACTCTCTTCTGAAGTCATCTCTCTCACTTGTCGCCGGCATCTGTCAAGATTCATACTCATTAGAGCGTCTATAACGTGCAGATATTTATTTGTGGGAAAACATGAATTAAAACCTATTTTTGGGGTTTAGTCTCTGTCTCAATAGCATGCATGTTGCAATATTAAACTCAATATAACATTAGCTTCCAATCGTTCAACTATGGGAAAAAAAACACCCACTGTGATGTATTTGATTATTTAGTCCTTAATGCGTTGTAAATGTCTGTGTTTCTGGATTATACATTTGAGTTAAGACCAGAATTAACTCATTCATATCAGTTGCAGTATTGATAGTAGTGATTGTAGTATTGATCAGTTTCAAAACCATACAACAACACTTTAAATTACTTGTTCATGTTAACTGCCAATGTACTGGTAACATGTTACTTCTTGGATTCCAGTTCCAACATTCCAAAATTGCTCCAAATTGCTGATTTTGGTCTATTAGAAGTTTGGAAACCAAACTTCTTACTGAACATCAGCTAGTAGTTGGAATTTGTGTGCAAATGTGTTTTTAGTACAACAGTTCAACAGGGGCTGTATAGACCTCAGTTTTGTTTATCTGCATTGTTAGTTTATATGTGAAAAGGACAATTTTAAATATTCATTATTATTCTCTGCGGTTTCAAAGTTGTCTTTTTGATGATTCTGATGACAACCGCTCGATAGCGTAACTCCAACGTATGAACATCAGGGTTTCCCCCAGAAAAATTGTTAGGCCCCACGTCTTTTTTCATGGGGGCCCAGCGCAGGCCAGCCACAGACGGATGGCAGCATTAAGGTAGGGCCATATAGTTTCCTTGATAACAGAAACAAAAACTTGAACAAGGTCCTGATTGGCTTTTGATTCTTACAGTCTTGAAATGCTGGGCACATTTCAACAACAATAAAACAAATCAAAATAGATAATATCAAAATTTTCACTTGTATTCAAGTTCTGATTAGCTGTGCTAGCTCAACCAAGAGATCCAAACTGATCACTTTAGGGCAGAGGGAAAATCGGCACTTGGTCAAAAAAAGGACTAGGTAGGTGAAAGCAGGCAAGTACTATTGCTAACATGTTGCATTTTTTTTTTAATAGAAATAAAGTCTATTCAGTTTATTTTTGCATATCAGCACCCACATTAACCAAAAAAAAAATGAATTGGTTACTTTTGATACTAAGCATGTTATCAATATTTATGCTGCATGAGCATTGAGCACAGGGTACTTTCAGAACGGCCCGGGAGCGTAAGGGGGAGGTAAGAAACAAGTGTGAAAATATGTTGCTATGTACAAAGAATAAAATATATTAAACTCAATTATGTCTGTTGTTATATACATAAGAATTTATACAAGTAATAACCTTGAGCTGAAACTCCAGCGCAATCACCGGACCAACTGCATTATGCGAGACCACTGCATCCAAATATTCCATCTGCCTCCTCGCTACAACCACCAAACAGCCTCCATGCAAATAATCAATATAAAAAAAAGTACTTTTTTTTTTTCAATCTTTTCTATCAATATTGAGCATGATCTTATCTTGTAAAACGTACTATGATGCCGGTAACACCGGTGTTGTCATAAGTTTATTAACCGGTGGGAAAAAATTCCTCACCATGGCATCCCTAACCATTATATCTATGTTTTCAACCCACTGTGACTGTAGTTTAAAAACAATATTGAAAATACATTGGAAAAAAAAAAAAAACACAGTTGGGGAAGAATTGCTATGCCCTGGGGGAAACCCTGAACATCTCCAGGCGAGGGAGCACATCAAGACCTCAGACCCTGTGACTCTGCCTATAAAATCTTTTAATTTTTCCATCTTTTCATTTTTCCAGTCTGAAGTGTCTGAAGTGTGTCGTTCAATCTTTTGACTGGACTTGAATTTTAACTTTTTTTTTCTTATCAGACTGGCACACTGTCTGGCCCCCCTCATTGGGCATATCAGCTGGCACAGCACGCGGAGATCCACTGCAAAGCCGATTACAGAGAGAGAAAGAGAGAGAGAGAGAGAGAGAGAAAGAGAGACAGACACAGAGAGAGACAGAGAGAGAGGGAGATGGGAAGGTAGGAAGGGGTAAAAGGAATGAATGAGGGAGGACACGGGGTTGAAAGAGAGAGACTTGAAAGGAGGAAAACGAAAGCGTGAACAGTGGGGGTAAGAACAAGGGAGGGACGGGAAATGAAGGAGTAACAAACAGGAAAACTTAGAAATAGCCCCAAAAAATAAACAAGTTTAACAGAAGAGAGGGAGAAGGACATTTCCAACGGTCTTTCAAAGGAGGGAAATTGATTTATTTTTCTCTTCGGAAATTTATGGGCCAAGATTTACACCAGGGTCGTTTCAGAAAAGAGTCCTTCCCCAACCCAACCCAAAAAGGCTTACCAGATCCCCAAAACTGTGAATATCCATTTTTTAGAAATTAGTGCAAACAAACCATATAATTTACAGCGGAAGGCCTAACCCACTGTATTTCTCCGTGTACACTAGACGCTTGTGGCAGGGGCTGTGGACTATTATGAGCTAATATGAACAGCACCTCCTCCCCAGCCACGAATGTGGGGTTGAGTCTGGCAACCGCACCACTAGCTCGCCAGCTAATTGGGGTTACACCGCTGGGGATGAACGCGCACTCTCAGTGTCAGAGCATGTCGTCAGGAGGGCTCTGATGCATGCGAACACCAGGAAAGCTGCGGGCACAGATGGCATATCTGGGCAAGTACCGAAGACCTGTGGTAGCCAGCTAGCCCCGGTGTTCACTAGGATATTCAATGCCTCCCTGGCTGAGTCGGTGGTCCTGTCCTCCTTCAAGAGGTCCACTGTCATTCCTGTCCCAAAGATCGCCTCTCCAGCCTGCCTGAATGACTACGGTCCGGTGGCCCTTCTCTCGGTGGTCATGAAGTGCTTAGAGAGGCTGATTAAGGATTACATCTGCGCCTCCCTCCCCCGAACCTTGGACCCAGTGCAGTTCGCATACCGGCCAAACAGATCTACGGATGATACAGTCTCCCAGGTACTGCACCCCACACTCACGCACCTGGATGGCCGGAAGGGGGCCTGTGTGAGATCGCTGTTCATGGACTATAGTTCAGCTTTCAATACCATAATCCCCACCATACTGGCTGTCAAGCTGCGGGAGCTAGGACTGAGCACTCCGCTGTGAGCCTGGATCCTGGACTTCCTCTCAGCCCGACCTCGGTGGTTAGGGTAGGGAGGCACATGTCCAGCTCTCTCACCCTGAACACAGGATCCGGCCAGGGCTGCATCCTCAGCCCCCTACTGTACTCCCTGTACACACAACTGTGTGGCCAGGTCCAGCTCCAACACCATCATCAAGTTTGCTGACCATTGTGGTGGGCCTGATTAACGACGACGCTGAGAAGGCCTACGCTGAGGAGATGGCTGACCTGTCACTCTGGTGCCAGGACAACAGCCTCCTCATGAACGTCAGCAAAACCAAGGAGCTGATTGTGGACTTTAGGGCAGGATAACAACCGAGGACACACGTCCCTTGGTGATTAATGGGACTTCTGTCGACAGGGTGAGCAGCTTCAAGTACCTGGGAGTCCACATCATGGAGGATTTATCATGGACTTTACATGAGACACTCTGGTGAGAAAGGCGAGGCAGCGTCTTTACCAACTCAGGGAGCTAAAGAAATTCAGGGTCTCGGTGAGGATCCTCAAGTCCTTCTACTCTGGAGTGGTGGAGAGCATCCTGACAGGCAACATCACTGCCTGGTTTGGGAACTGTACTGCTCAGGACAGTCGGGGCCTGCAGAGGGTGGTGCGTTCAGCCAACGTACCACTGGAACTACCCTCCCCTCCCTGCAGGACTTATACACCAGGAGGTGTAGTATTTATACACCAGGAGGTGTAGTAGCAGAGCCCGCAGGATTATGAAGGATCCTCACCACCCCAACAATGGACTGTTCCAGCTGCTGCAGTCAGGCAAGCGCCTCTGCAGTCACACAGCGAGGACAGAGACTGAGACAGAATTTCTACCCACAAGCCATAAGGACTGTCAATGCTGACCTCACCAGGGGTCCTGACAATAAGCACTGAGACACTCACACAGGCCCCACTGCCTTACTGTACTGTATGTAGCAAACTGTACTGCATACTATATCACTGTTCTGGGTTACTGCTTACTGTGCTGTATTGCTGTTCTGTTCAGTGTTACTGTATTGCTGTGTCGTACTGTTGTATACTGTACTGTATATCTCCATACTCACTACCCCACTTTATTCACATGCACTTTACTGCACATATCTGTATATAAAAATAGCCTATCCGATATACAGTACATAACTCTATTCCCCTCTATTTTGTACCCCCACTTTGTTTTATCTTTTTGAGTCTTATTTTCTTTTTCTTTTCTTTTCTTTATATTATTCTATCCACTAACTGCATTATGTTTTAAGAATCAGTTAGTTTCGGTAGTAAGCTATTATGATTGGTTTAGTAACTATTGTGCATAATCTCCAGGTGCGTTGCAAAGACATTTCACTGCATATATGTATGAACGTATGTATATGTATGTGACAAATAAACCTCTTGAATAGTGAAATCTTGTATATGAATGTATGTGTATATTTCAGGTTACCCATTTATATTTATTTACAGTAAGTTACATTTTTACACATTTCTGTCTGCGTTTTTGTCCATATCCTTATTTGTGTTTATATATCTACATATTTTTTAATCCCCAAGTCTCCATTTTAGGTTATTTTCACATTTTCATTTCAATAAATATATTTAAACAGCAATCTTTACTGAAGGAATCTCTTACCCACGGATACGGGTTCAGGGAGGGAGACTTTGTGGGAATGAGGTGCCGACACGGCGGGGCTTTTATTTTTATAAACTAATAAACAAAAGGCTCGCAGGCCAAAATGTGAACATAAATCAATATTTGAACAATCAGAGTTCAGGTCCGTATGCCCCAGATCGGGTCCGTAGGGACACGTCTCGTGCAGCACGCACTCTCCTCTGCAAAACAAAACAACACAACATACGAGACAACAACACAGAAGAAAACTCTCCTACACACACATACACACATCCTCGACCAATCAGCGCTGATGAAGATGATTAGGCAGACCTGCTACAGCTGCGCTGCGGCAGAAAGAAGCCAGCACCGTCACCTGAAGACCTGGGCTAAACCAAGCCCCCTCGTCTGTCATATTAACATTTGTCTATCATTATTTTCGGTGTAACTTTTATTGTAATTTTTAGGTTGCCTAATATATATATAAATATATACTGTATCTATATATACATATGTGTGTGTGTGTGTGTGTGTGTGTGTGTGACAGCAAAACAAATGGGAGTGGGTGGATCTGAAATGATCACATGAAAATCAAACATGAAACCAAATATAATAATAATCAAAATACTGTACTGGGAGATGAGGGAGGATTTATGACAGTTTAATATGTATATATATATATTTATATATATATATATATATATATATATATATAAATTTTACAAAAACACACATTGTCTTTGATGTTCCTCTGATTGTTGTAAATTTGATATTCTATTCAATGAAATTCAATGGGCTTGGCAAGGGAAACCAAAGCAAATGGAAAAAAAATTCAAATAGAACGTAATAAAAACAACTGAAATGTGTGTGTGTATATAAATAAATAAATGTATATATATATATATATATATATATCTATATATATATATATATATATATATATAATGTACGACAATTAGAGGATCAGAAACGTGCCCACTAGAACTTGTAGCAGTTTCTACTGCCACGAGCTTTGTTGTTGTTGCCGTTGTTGAGGTTTAATAAGGCCGCAGCAGTGGGCTGTTATCTTTGGCCACGAGGGCTGCAAAAAGGTCAACATCGAATGAGGGAACGAGAAAGTGATACACGAAGAAAGACAGGCAAATGTGTCACATCTGGCATATGAGTAGACAGCGCACAAACACACACACACAGGCGCACAAACACACACCCACACACACACACACACACACACACACACACACACACACACATACACACACACACGTATGCATTGACACAAACTCAAAGACAAGCAAAGCACAAGCGCCGAGTGTTGAAAAGTCAAGTGAACGTCTTTCTTTTCTTGACAAAGCCACTTGTGTTTAAGTCGCCGTGACAGGCGTACAGGCTTCAAGGGTAATGTGAAATGCGGGGAATATTCTTACACCAAATGTCACGACAGGGTCCCCCACGCTACACACACACACACATACACAGTAAATACACAATCACACACGTGCACAGACTGAATTTGCATTGTAATCATATAGTTGTCAGTAAATCTAGGCTGGGGATATATGTTTGTATGCGTGTGTGTGTGTGTGTGTGTGTGTGTGTGTGTGTGTGTGTGTGTGTGTGTGTGTGCCTTGTTTTCACCAAGGGCTGTCACCGCATTGTCTTCAGTGAAGTGAATTTTTGAACCTTTAGGCCCTTGTGCAGATGGGATTGACCTCATTTTTTTCCATAATAAAAAGAATGAAGTAAAATAGCCTTAAAGGAGCAATGAGTAAGAATGGAGTGCGAAAGGAACTAATGGGAAGTATGACCCCAAACTGAAACCAGACCCTCTCACTCTCATCCATCCCTCGCTCCCCAGAAAGTATTAACTGGTAAGATATATTAAAGTTCACTAATTTCAATTCAAAAAAGGTAATACATCACCTGACAAGTTGTTTAATATGTTTAGAGAAAAGCAGACGTACACAAATTTTGTCATGGAAAAGTGGACCGACTGGCATTGATCAACATTTGCAAAACCACCGCTGATATACTAATAATGGTGAATTGGTACAAGTTAAGTATTCCAAAAAAATTAAAAAAACAAGGAAATATTCCTTCTACCTGTCTTTCATCCTCTCTCTCTCTCTCTCTCTCTCTCTCTCTCTCTCTCTCTCTCTCTCTCTCTCTCTCTCACACACACACACACACACACACACACACACACACACACACAATCTATCCACCTGTTTCACCCACAGCCCTATTAACACAACAAAAGTGTTTGGTGTAAAAGCTGAAATTGTAAACAAGTTATATTAAATAATAATTTCTCTTGGGTTTGATTTCCTCCCCAGTCACACAGGCTGAATAGAGACTTGAATCTCCAACAACAACTCAGAGAGCCCTGAGTCAAGAGTGATGCATGTGCCCCAAGTTGAAGCAATGACACCCCAACCAATACTTGAGTTGGGTTATCGCATCTATCGCAATTCCATTCACAACTCAGAGCCGACTCCACTTGCACCCATTTACCCAAAATAACACCAAGTGAAGCAAATGAACAAAGTCGAAGTCCCAGAGTTGAAGTTATCGTTTTGCTGAGTCACGCGTAAAGAGCCGAGTGTTCTAAAAAGGTCAAATTTTTCATCACTACTAATTGTACTATTTCATTGTGGAAATACTAAACTTAGGAAGTAGCGAGAACAAGTAGAAGCACTGAGATACTAAAGAGAGAAATTGATGAAGGCCCCAGTGCTGCTTCAAATGACAATACACGAATACACACACACACACACACACACACACACACACACACACACACACACACACACACACACACACACACACACACACACACACACACACACACACACACACACACACACACACACACACACACACACACACACACAGATTGCACGTCTTTATGTTTGCTGTGCTTTGCATGCAGGAGTTAATTTGAGATTAGATCACACAGAGATGTAATCTCTCTTTGATTTGAGGTATTAGCTGCATCAGAAAACATTGGCACATGCATACAAACACACACACACACCCACACACACACACACACACACACACACACACACACACACACACACACACACACACACACACACAACGGATGCAAACGACTATACACACATACACACTGGCACACACATGTACACGTTTACTCACACGGAAAGTCCTACATACTCACACACAGCTCACACACACGCACACACAGAGGCAAACAGTCAACATCAGCATGTCATGTGGTGGCCGGCAGCACGCAATCTTAAGAGTCTTAAAATAAAGAAAGGAAGACAGAAAAAACAGAGGGGGAAAAAACAGAGGGGAAAGAGAGTGGCCAAAAAACAAAAGAGAAAAAAAACATAAGAAAGGAAAAGTGGTCCCTCTGGGCAGAAATACAATTTACCACTAGGCTCTCTCTCTCTCTCTCTCTCTCTCTCTCTCTCTCTCTCTCTCTCCTCTCTCTCTCTCTCTCTCTCTCTCCCTCTCTCTTTAAATTTCATTATTTTTCCTTCATCCCAGCATCCAACATCTCCTTCCCTCTCCCTGTCTCTCTGGCTCTGTTTGTTTCTATGTATATCTCTTCATTTTCAAATTTTCTGCTCTCTAAATCTTTCTTTCCCATGCCATGTACTTCAATATCTTTGTCTGTCTGTCTGTCCCTCCTCCATATGCTCTTCTATCGGAGCCTGCAGTCATCAAGATAAGGCCTAGCCTTATCTGCCGCTGTCCTTGATAATCTATTGGTTGTGTATGAAACGACAAAGCAGTAAAGATTTGGCCTCCAGTGGGAGGGCCTGGGGGAGACTGGAGATGAGGAAGTCGTGTCTTATTATTTTGACTGTTGGGATCAGTTAAGGGTAAAGATTGAGGGAATGCTAATTTGGCACTGGAGGGTCCCCACGAGTATGATGTGTGAGCATGTGTGTTAATATGCCTTTGAGGGATGTACAATACAACACAGGGAGAAAAATAATCAAATTTGCGAATATCGAGTAGATCTCGTGTGTGTCACGTGTGTGTGTGCCCACTGAGCACTTTTCCAGTGCTCAGTGTGCTTTAATTTAGTGCAATGGGGCATATACTGAATCCTTAAAATAATATGATAAATCTCCTTTTTTGAAAACAGGATACCTACAATATTGTCAGACAACAAACCTTTCATTTTATCAGGGTTTTACTGTATTGACTGTTTTGCACTTCTGAAAATCAGCTCTTTTGGCTAGAGCCACGCAAACCTAAGAGACTAGAAACAGGAAGTTGTGCCACTTCCTACTGTTTGTTTGGATGTGCTACGGCAGTTAAAACTTTTGAACTCGAATAAGGTTTTGAATCAAACGATGTTCAAATACCCAACCTTTCTTTTAAGGATAATTTGCAAATAGGCACCGGTATAGAAACTAGGCTACAAGGTTTCATTTTAAAAGCTAAAACCAAAATGATGAACAAATAAATAATGGTGATTAATAATTGCTTTGATATAACATGTGCCCTATATAACCTTTATGTATGAGAAAATGACTCATATGCATGGAATCATCTTGAGCGTACTCACCACTTGTGAAAATAAGGTAAAGGGTCATAAATTATCAAATGGGAAGATATCAATTTAGACTATGTAACACAATAAAATAACATTTGCTATAATACGTTATGAAAATAGCACATAATTGTATGAAGTTCATTCATCTACTTAGTATTGTATAGTAATCTGCTAAATCTACTATTTGTAGAATTACAGGGTGTCACCACAGATTTATAATACATCAATTTATAACTTAAGATAGAAAGGGCCTTATTGTAAACATGGAAATTCTAGTCGACAGTGATGGGCGGACTAGAGTAGCAATTCATGAGTGATGGGTTTGATGGGTGATTTGCACTGGGGCTGATTATGAAGCCCCACCAGCCACCACAGAGAGCGCAAATGAGTGTTAAGCAACCTGGCAGCAAAAGAACAGAAACTAGACAGATGAAAACTTTTACACACAATTATCACATTTGTACTGTATGTTCCTCTTTCCGTGTGATTATGTGCTTCCTGCTCTTGTCCCTCTCTTCTCCTCTTTCTCTCTCTCTCTCTCTCTCTCTCTCTCTCTCTCCCTATAGATGCCGTAGTTTGAGCCAAATAAAGCTTTTGAGACTAGACTCACCAAACCATCTAGTAGCTGGTTCCCTCCGAAGGTTCCCTCAGGATAACTTGGTGCTCGACACTCGCCGTTTTATTTCGTAAATCACTATCTCAAACTTTTTATGTAAACATTTGGGTGGGGTTGTTGTTTGGTTTAAAAATAGGGCCTCCCTGTTGCAAATGCCAAGTCCATTTCTGGATCCCAGTTCGTCACAGTTTCAGAGGCAGCATGATGCTTGAGAAGCACATGCTGTATATTCAGTGTAGAAGTTAATCAGTTTAATTACAGAGCAACAAAGTGACGTTCAGGATCAGACTCCTGCCCACGCGTCACAAGCACCACCATCCGTCTCCCATCTCTGGGGTGTTTGTCAGCCCAGTGATGTAGCCCTCCTTGCCTGCAGCAGGTGTCGAATTGAAACACAACAGGGGACACAACCCTGTGCAACGCAAGCTCCTGTCCAATAAGAGAGAGAGAGGGAGAGGGAGGGGGAGAGAGAGAGAGAGAGTGAGACGGTGGGGGAGGGGAGGAAGATCTAACAGATCTACCCTAGCCCAACTGCGGTGGTCGCCTACATGAAAGTCGGCTTGGCTGTGCTGTGATCGTATAATTACTCTGCGTGCAGCTCTCCCACACACACACACACACACACACACACACACACACACACACACACACACACACACACACGCGGAGTAACATGGTAATGTTACGTGCATTCAAGGAGCGAGAAGCATATTGAAGCACACTTATGGAGCGCACAACGAGTCGTGGTGAAGAGAACACATAGACACAGCACTCACACACACACGCACGAACGCACACGAGCACGCACGCATGCACGCACGCACACGAGCACGCACGCATGCACGAACGCACACGAGCACGCACGCATGCACGCACGCACACGAGCACGCACGCATGCACGCACACATGCACGCACGCACGAATGTACGCACAGCAATGTGCTGAACAAAAACTCCCACTACCTCACCCACACACCAGCATGTCAAAGAGGGAGTGAGAGTGAGAGAGAGAAAAGAGAGAGAGAGGGGGGGGGGGAGCAACACAGGAAACAGTTAATAGGAGACACGTAGGAAGAGTGAGAACAGAGATGCATCGCCCGCAACAAGGGGATTTACTGGCACAAACAAACACTCACACTCACACTCACACACACACACACACACACACACATGCACACCCAAACACACACGAGGCTTCCACTAAACTGACTTGTGTTATTTTTACTGGAGTTTTCTTTTTTTTCTTTCTTCCTTTCTTTCTGTCAGATAAGGAACACAACAATACACCATTGTTCCATGAAAGCAGAAAAAACCCCTCAGCCCTGTAAAAACTCTTCTCCGTACTGCTGCGGGGCTTCCTTGCGAGGCAATGTGACGTGTTTTATTGTTGTGTTTTCATGTATTTTTATTTTTTTTGCATCGAAATCAAATAGACACTTCAACGCTGAGTGGGTGTGTGTTTGATAAGAGAGATAAGATTCTCTATTTGTCACACACATCACAACACATGCAGTTATGCGGCGATGATGACCGACATACACACACACTCGCATGCTTTTTCAAATGGTGGCAGGAACATCTTGCTATGAGGCGGCAGCTTAGTGCACTGTGCCACCGTACCCAGCGTGTGTTTGCGATAGAGTCAAAGTCAAACCCGCCGCTGGCATGACACTGACAACGATTATTGGAGACAGTCAATGTGACTCCAGTAAAATAAAGTAAATACAGATGTATTTAATCATCATAATTGCAATACGGAATTTCTCGCAAAATGGATGCATATCATATTACCCGCTAATGAAATTCAAATCCCATGTTAAAGAATCGCACTCGGATTCATCACGTTGAGCTACAATGGTAATCTAAAAGTATGATATCAAATCCAAACGCAATTGTTTTGTTGTTCCAAAAAATATTTGACCAAAAACATTCTTCAGAGACTTTTAGTAACTCGATAATGCTTTGATCGCATCTTATCATCCTCATCGATTTAGCCAGCATAATTGTCTCTCCTTGGATTGAAGTGATATCCAACTGTATCGTGCCCTTATAGATGGGAATCTCTCAGCCAAGCAGATCACCACGGGTCGCCATGGACAGGACATTGCTAATCAAAGGCTTTATCGGTGACATCTCTCATTGGGCAGGACGGCCGCAAACTAACCACGCGGACAGCTACCTCCCACGGTCGGATCAACGCCGATCTACCTACACCACCACACTCGACAGGGAAAGAAAAAGACATGCAACTCTCCGTTACAGAGAGAGATATTGATATTGAGATTAAAAGAAGCGGAGGGGTAGGCAATGATGTAAAAAATTAAGAAAACAAGATAATTAAGTCATAAAAAAAAGTAACTAGCATGTCCGGTGGAGAGACGTGTCGAATGTTAACGAGGAGTGAAGGGGAGGCACGAGAAGAGCAGAAGAGAAGAGGAGGAGGAGAGAGAGGGGGGGGAGAGGTAGAGAGAGAGACAGGGAAAAGGAAGACAGCAGATGAGGCACCCGTTCGGAACGTTGGTACAGACGACAACATTAACAAAGAAAACGTTTGAGAGGAAAACAATGGGCAGCATTAAAGGATGGCTTCGCTATTTTGCGCTATTTTGCGCTGTTCCAATACCAGCTTCAGCAGAACGAGTTTCATGACACTCAGTGTCAGTTCTTATATTGCTGGTCCGTTCGGTGAACAAACAGGCCAAATCGAACCGCACAGTGAGAAGCAGCAAAAGAGTGGTACGTTTCTTAAAGGTCTAGAATTAATTGTGCAATAAACAGTTATAAATGATGCGTACCAACATTTTTGAGCCTGGGTTGAAAATGCAACAAAGAAAAGGCGAAGGGGAGGTCAAAAGGCAAGTTAGTGACAGGATAGCAAAAGGGGAGAAGTTTGCGAGAAAGATTTCCCGCACAACAAAGAAATTCAAATTCAGCTGGAGGAGTGAGAAGAGCATTGTCAGGAAAAAAAGTCAATTGTCTCAGAAGGAAAAAGAAGAGAGGTGTATCCAGCTAAAAAGAGATTCAGCTCTGAGAGAAAGACAGCGAGAGAGAAAGAGAGAAAGAGAGAGAGAGAGAGAGAGAGAGAGAGAGAGAGAGAGAGAAAGAGAAAGAGAGAGAGAGAAAGAGAAAGAGAAAGAGAGAGAGAGAGAGAGAGAGAGAGAGAGAGAAAGAGAGAAAGAGAGAGAGAGAGAGAGAGAGAGAGAGAGAGAGAGAGAGAAGAGAGAAAGAGAGAGAGAGAGAGAGAGAGACCAGCGAAAACGAGAAGCACGAGACAATCGGGCCCTACCTGAGTTCCTTTTGGAGATGTACTTGACGTCGTCACACGCCGCTGAATCGAGGAGGAAGAGGAGGAGGAGGAGAAAGGAAGCCCTCATCTTTCTGGTCGTCACTGATAGCCTGACAGAAGACGGAGAGTATTTTTTCAAACATGAGTATGCCACATATACCTGTGTTTAAAGCTGCTTTCAGCTGCTTCAGCTGCTTTCAATGTCGGGAGAATCAAGGTTAGGCTAGGCTACTGACTTATCAGTAATTGTGACATTTTTTGTTTTGATACTGCATCCATTTAGATGTATCCACAATATAAAACCAGGTGTGAAAAAGAATATAAAGGAAAACAGAAAGGAGTACGAAGCAGCTACACTCCGTGCACAAAGATCACACTGTAGAAAGAAAGCTGTAGCGTTGTGGATCCATCCAGCAGCCTGACACGGCCACTCGCTCGCTGTGAGTTCTCCGGATAGTCACCTGCTTTGTTCACACATACCACTCAATCGGACATTATGCAGACTTTGTACTAGGGTGCTGGCTGGGTAAAGTCTGTTTAATGTCCAGTCCAACTGATTTGGACATTTGCGTTCACACATACAGCTCGTCCAGGTAATGTCCGGATAATTTCAGGGTGGCAGTGCATGTGTGAAAGCAGCTTTAGCATTTACATTTGACCCGTCTCATACACCCCAATAGTCTTGTTTTCCCCAAATTGCTTCTTTTTTTTTATGCGATTGCTACATGGACTGCTGGATACATTAGATGCGTTTTTCACTTTGACATTGATTGCGTTCTTGCCCCCCCGCTGATGGGTTTTATTTGGGTGATTAGCGGGATGCAGGCTAAGAATCGAGGAGAATTGATGCTCGGACATTGGCTAGCTTTTGTCCACATGGTTCAGAAAGTTTATCCCACGATGCACTCTGAGGTCAAAACAGTGGTAAAAGTTCCTATGCTGTGCCACCATCAACCTGTAACATGCTACATTAACATGTAAAATTCAATGGCTAAATGCCATCATTATTTTTACTCAGAAACTATGCTGGTCACGCACATGGAGTGTGTCATTAAGCAAATGTACCCAGTTCCTACAAATGGCACAACATGGTTGCACACATTTTTATCAAAAATGTTAGCATAACCTGAAGTGGCCATCTGTGTATTTCAAAACCGGTTTTAATGTTTTTTTTTCTTTCCGAATCACAAGGCAATCACCTGGGGTGAATTTTAATTCCAGGTCTAAAAGCAGTCATTAAAGCCATTTATTACCCGGTGCGAAAAGCGACGGATACCTTCCCAGACATCATTAGAATACAGCCAGGGAAGGTGAAACACATTTAGACCCTTGAATACTTCGATCTGATAAAATGTAAAATCGAGCTCACATACCAGGTTTATTTCTAACACATGCAAAAGGCAGGAGATAACCCCACTAAAGAACCTTGTTTACAACCAATGAGAGTAGGAAACAAAAGAAAGAAAGAAAGAAAGAAAGAAAGAAAGAAAGAAAGAAAGAAAGAAGGAAAGAAAGAAAAGCCCATGGTATAGCTGCGGCAGCAGAGAAAAAAATTATATCGATCTAGAACAGAGGTTTGGCCCTGTTTTACAAAAGATCAATTTTTCCACTGATTAAAACCAAAATGCTGGAACTAAATTTGATTTGACAGGGTCTCCCCGACACATGGGGAAGATGTGCTGGAAGGAACAGGACACACACATACGCACGCACGCACACACACACACACACACACACACACACACACACACACACACACACACACACACACACACACACACACACACACACACACACACACACATGTCTAACTGACATGAGTCTACGCCAATAAAAAAATCTGACTTGCTCATCACTCCAGCCCACAAACTTAACACACACACACACACACTCAAAACTACAAAGAGAAAAGGGAATGCTCAGTGTCATTAAATATAAATTAAATGCAAGTGCATGAATCATATATCTATATTGTTGTTATGTGGCCTAGTCAATTGTAGGAGACAGACAGAGGAGGTTATTCTCAATCCCAGAGGGCAGATTTATTTGCAGTGTTGGTCAAAAAGAACAGGAGTTAAGTCACAAAAACAAAAATTCCAAACACACAGGACGGCTTGTCTCAGGTTCACTGTGGATTGAAAAATCCCCCCCAAAATTAGATAATTTTAACATAATCACAACATGGGTGATGTTTGAGGCCTCATTTTGGGTTAGTCCCTCCTGGATATAAAGGGCACTGCACTCGCGATGGAACGG
>NC_137199.1:3209588-3219588 GCF_960531495.2 Zeus faber | reverse complement strand
AGGGCAGGGTGCTCGGGGCTATGCTGTGCTCATGGGGTGACTATACGGCCACGGGACTCAAGGGTGGCTTCGGGGCCTTTTCCACTGCTTGGAGGCGCTACGATATAATTCCGACCTCATATAACAGAACCAATTGGGACAAGTCCCGTACACTCACGGGTGGACACATCACACGCACACCCACAGACGCACACAAACACACATACACACACACACACACACACACACAAACACACATACACACACACACACACACACACACACACACACACACACACACACACACACACACACACACACACACACACACACACACACGCACACACGCGCGCACACGCACATATACATAAAGGCGGACTCATCACAGGCACACACACATCACCAACGCCTGCTCTGAACACACCCTCAGCACCCTCCTGGTTGCATTACTCTCCTTTCCTCCCTCATTTACTGCCATAACTATGACAGGAAGAGGCCACGTGACCAGTTGTAGTTCTAGTTTTCCTGGACCTAATTAACTCTGTTTTGTCGATACATGTTGTCATCTGACATTTCTATGTTTATGTTTTACCATGTACATGTTGTTTGGTTCTATGTTTATTTGTCTCACCCGTGGTGATTCTCTGCCTCTTGGAGTAATGATTGGTTGTTTATAGACCAAAACATGGTAAGATGGTACTCTAAAGAGGGGGATTGGTGGCGCATTTGTGTAACAAAAAGCTGTGCTCTTGTCGTCCCACAGGTCGCTCACAGGACAGAGTTATTGCAGCAGCTCTTGATGATTAAAGATTGAATAAAGAGTGGCATTGCAGGTTGAGAACTTGAGCTCTACTCGCAGACCAACTCTGTCCTAGATGCATGGCATACAAATACTCTGTGTCTGTTAAATTAGAAAAACATCCCACGATAGTAGTAAAATTGAAAAGTATGCAAAATTCCCTGATAAACTTGTACCTTTTGGGAACCTTTACTACTAAAATACTGACATAGCATATTGGCACGCCTGTATGATTTTCAGAGTTGAAGGACAAAGACTAAATTCCAGAGTCTAGTTGCTCTCAGAGAAAGAAACAGCAACAGCAGTGTATTGCATCCTCAGCCGGTTTTACGTAAGCGATGGGTTTGCAAAAAGCAGGCGGTAAAAAATAAATTGATTATGCCGTGGATTAAATCAGAGACAGGACGAGAATCCCTGGTCAATTGGTTTGTGTGAGAATAGACTCTTAACCCCAAAAACTGACCATAGAAAGAACAGAAAGAACAAAAAATTAAAAACACATTTTGAAGTATTTATTGTGTTGCGTTTTTCCCCCATTGAATTACTGGATTCATTTCTCCACACTATAAAGGACAAAGGGCACAATCTTTGAACCTGAGCAAACACAGATATACAGGCGATCAGGTGATGGTAGGTAGGTGTGAAATGAACAAAATTACCAATTTAATGAACATGGAAATGTATCATTTACTTGTAACTATTTGCTCTTGTTCTTTTTAGATTCTTGACGTAAATTTCATTCGTCCATTCAAATTAACAAGCGCTTTGAACGCTCGCACACAAACACACACTCACACACACGCCAGCACATACACATGCACAAAAAGAGGCACACAGCAAGGGGTGCGCGTCAATGAATGCTGTAACACCTGTTCAGAGAATGTTCTAATTGCTCTCCGCAAATACCCATTTCCTCACCGCTATGCCATTTAATAGCACCGTTTAACAGACATAAAAGGTTGCAGTTGAGGCATCCTCGCTTTTTCTCTCTCTCTCTAACACACACACACACACACACACACACACACACACACACACACACACACACACACACACACATACACACACACACACACACACAAACACACACGCACAGACACACACACACACACACACACCTTGAAGCTCTACTATCGGGAAAGAAAGAGGAAATCCACTTTCTACACACACACACACACACACACACACACAGACACACAGACACACACACACACACACACACACACACACACACACACACATACACATACACGCCATATCACACCTCCAGCAGATTGGCTCACTGGCGTAGCATTAAACGTTGTCTCCAGTCGGGTCAAATAGCATTTAACAAAAAGCGCTTCAGTGTTGCAAGGGGAAGTGTGGAGAATATGAGAAGATGCAATCAATTAAACTCTGCTTCAAATGTGGCTGTAAAAAATGTGATTCACACAAGCACACAGAGTGAGTAAATGCAAGGAGAGTAAAAGCGACTTCTACATTACATTCAGAAATGCATTGTCACACGGACACCACTGGTATGAATCGAACAGCAGAAGGACTCACGCTCTACATTTACAGTCAACTCTTGAATGGGCAGCTAGCTTCCTGTAGATGGATAAGCAGGTTTACCTGAATGAATATTAATACAATAACATGGGCATGGATAAGATAAATGAGTCGGTATAAATAATTACTATGTTATGACTAAATTATTACAATTCCTACATGTTACAGAATTATTTCAATATTAGATTTATGTGTGCATGTATGAAATCCCTGTACAACTTTGGATGCCCTCATTGTCTCCATCTTTAAGAATGGAGACATGACAGACTGTGGAAATTACCCGGTGTTTCCCTCCTCTCCACCACAGGGAAAACTCTTGCTCGGGTTTTGGCAAAACATTCTCCCCGAGTCTCAGAATTGATTTCACCGAAAACAGCCAGCTACAAGAAAAATGACGGGAACAAAATCAACCACTATACATGGCCTTCAAGGACCTCACCAAAGGTTTTGACTCTGGGAAATGGCCCTCTGGTTGGTTCTTGCACATATTAGCTGCCCAGACAATTACATCTGGAAATTGAAAGGTAAACTCACAAAGTGATTGTGCCGCTTTTGCGGCCGCAAAACCGGTGTAAATAACTGAAAAAGCGAGCATCTAATTCACATAGCACCCACAAATGGTGAAATGCTCCGCTCACTGCGATGCAATGCAAATAGCGCCATGGTGCACCAGTGCTATCTGCGCATTTTTAAAAGAAGTTGTATGCATACATTTGGTGCAAAACTGGCCCCATTTTAACGCAAATGAGCCTCGTTGCAAATAGCATCCAATTCACAAACTGGCACTAATAGCCACACGTCGTTAGAGCTATTAGCGTCTGTTGAGAGCTGGTGGTAACTGCGCAAAAAGGCAGAGGGGGCTAACATTCCCACCATCAGTGCCACAATCACCCAACTCCAGCTCAGATGGACTGGTCATGTCATCCGGATGCCTCAAGGCCTTTCTCAATCTGCGTTCTTGTCTGTACTTGTGTTCTTGTGGACTTGTGAAGCATCATTGGTCGCAGCCCAAGTACTTTTCCAATTCAAAGTCCGCATCAAGCCAAGTCCAGTCCAAATGCCCGGATGTGGACTTGCTCCGCCCATTTTATCGAGGATGCATCGGTGGTGACTTGGGTGGACTTGGGACAGCCAAGTATCCCACAATGCATTTCGCACCAAGCGGTGGTAATGGTATTGGTCCCCGGGAGTCTTTACTTCCGATTCCAACTTGCCAAGTCTGAACTACCAAGTCCGCAAGTCCGGACTTCGCGTACTTGGTATTGAGAAACGACCACCCTCTTGCTTTACAAAACAAGTCCTATACTCCTGGCTTCTCATAGGACAACGTGACCTGGGTCAAAGGAAAAGCTATGAGGACAATATTAAAGTGAACATCAAAAAGTGCCAGATAGACCTTTACACACAGCAACCAATGGGGAGACTTGTAGAAAACTTGTCTGGGAAGGTGCTGTACTATATAACAATAATCTCTGACGTACTGTAGAAGACAAGACCAGAGTCACTAAAGGAGAGAGCTTCCACCAAAAAGGCCCAAACTACACCCAAGGCCCAAGCTGCACCAAATTATGCAGCTCCAGGATCAGCCTCTTCGTTCGCCTGAAGACCCACAAGGACCAAGAAGTAGGACAGTCATACTCGACCCCAAGTGACCGCCGATGATCATGATCACGTGTTTGTGTGTGTGTGTGTGTGTGTGTGTGTGTGTGTGTGTGTGCATTAGAGGCTTGTCTTTCCACCAACAGCAGCCAGGTAAAGTGTATTTCATTTCACATTTGTTGTGTTTGTGTCCTATCACCTTTCAAGATAAATTCTGCAAAAACACCAACTCTCCTGAGAGCAAAGGGGTATTTCAAAATGTCCTCCAAGTTCAAAATAAACCAAATGTTTTCTCCTCCCCACTCCCAGGCCCGGCACATAGCATAAACACTATGTGGTTGATTAGGGCAACAACCGCTAGGGGGGCCACATGATCAGTGTAGAGGCTCTACGATGAGTGTGACTTTCTATCTCTCCTCTCCTCTCCGCCTCTGCCAATTTGCTCCCGAATTTCTCTTTTCCTTTTCTTTTCTTTCTCCAAACAAAACAAAAAAACCCTGTGTTTTTATTTTAGATCATGTATCTATCTTCCTGTTTCCTAATTTAAAGAAAAAGAAACCCACAGTGCGATCTTGCCACGTCACGCATGACAACTTAAGCCCCCCACACTCCGCCGCTTAGGGCCACATAAAATCACGAGCCGGCCCTGCCCACACCGCCTCTTGTCGATGAAACATTGGGGTTCCAACACATTGGACACTATAAAAAAAAGACCCCAATGAAAAGCATGCAGAACACTTCCCTGTCCTGTCTATGACCACAATATGGATCTACACCTGGTCCCCGGGTGCAATGGTAGTGAGAGTTGCCCCCTGGAGGGAGGACGGCTGGGATAAGATAAACGCAGTGGCTGAATTTCTCCAGCCACCACTCCTTGCATGCATGTGCGTGTGTGTGTGTGTGTGTGTGTGTATGTGTGTGTGTGTGTGTGTGTGTGTGTGTGTGTGTGTGTGTGTGTGTGTGTGTGTGTTACATACGCAGCTGTGAGATTAATACAATTATTCTTCAATTATTCTTCTTGTGCTGTGGCTCCGCAGAGGTCGTGTGATTAAATTATATTGTTATAATTATATCTTAACTCACAAAATCAATAGGAGGAACACTTTTTCCCACAAAAGTCTGGACTCTTTGGACTGACTCTCTTATTTATTATTTAATTTCATGGAAAATTATATTGTACAACAAAAATAAATTAAACTCACTCGCGGCCAGTTATTATTGGTGGAAACAACCAAAAACTGTGATCACAAACTAACAAATCCAAACAAGTCAAATGTTGCAACCTGTCAATCATGTCATTGTAAGGACTTCAACGGCAGAATGGATTCCATATATACATGAAAATACATTTCTTTCAACTAAACATCTCCTTTCCTGGAGCATCACAAACATCTCCGTAGCTCTGCCAAAAACCTGCGTGACTCGGATGCCATTTCAAACTTTGTCCTTTCCCATTTGAATTTGAAATCTCACCTCGTGCATGTGTGTGGTGTGTGTGTGCTTGTTTACTTTAATAAGGGGAACTGGGGAGGGGGTGCAGGGGGTCTGTGTGTTTCTAAATGGGGGTATTTCAATATGAATAACTGCCGCCACCCCATCACATCATGAACACCCGCCACCCCCAACCCACACTGTAATTATGCCATCAGTCAGTCAAGAGGGAATCTTAGTGGTTTTGACGAAGGCTGTCGAGTTAGACTGTGTGGCGTTCCTCTCCTCCTTTTTGAATCCGTATGCCCTCCTGCCCTGCCCCTCCCTCTAATCCATACAACCCTACAATGCATAAGCACCCTACCCCCGCAAACTGTGACATCCGTCCGGTTGTCACATCTCTCTCTCTCTCTTTCTGTCTCTCTCATATACATGGGTAGTTTTATATATATATATATATATAGTATACACACACGTATATATTCTATACTCCTTTAGTGTTTGCAATGCACTAGCCAGACCCACCCCCCTCTCTCTCCCTCAATAGCTGCTGTCAGGTTAGAGGCAGGGTGCTGTCTGCCGTCCGCCCACACAAGGCACCAGCCATGCTGATCTGGCCCACGACTGTCACACAAGAGCACACACACACACACACACACACACACACACACACACACACACACACACACACACACACCGCAGTGCAACATTCGGTATTAAATTCACACTGTGAATCCGCCTAAAATCTCAATGTAATATAATATCAATAGTAATCCAGAATATATACCTGTCATATGCACTATGAAGACACATTTGGTCTCTCTCTCTCCCTCTCTTTATAGAGAATATCTCTCATTCTCTATATATATAGACTGGATACAAGTTTAACGTCACTGTGTTTTGTGTTCAGCACCAACAACCCAAATCTCTACACAGTCTTTACATTTTTCCAGAGAACTATGTAAAAATCCAAATATGCATTTCACATACAGAGGAAATTGCTGAGGCAATTATCGCATCTCAAGAATTTGACCACAGTGTTGGTGTAGACTGTGGATGTTTCTCCCTCCCTCTCTCTCCCGCTCTCTCTCCTCTTGATCTCTCTTTCTGTCTCTCCAGTATTTGCCTGTGCATTGTAGTGGTTGCACATGAGTCATCGATATTACAGAAATACAGCGAGTGACAAATGATTGGTGGGATTCTGTCTGACACCCTGTGAGCAGGCAATAAGAGGATAACATCAGGATTAATTTCATGTTTGAATGATGAGTGCAGAGAAAATGACATATTACCATTGATTTTTTTTGTATTAAATGAATCTGGGATGGAGGGGGGAGGGGCTATTTCTGGCCAAGAATGTGATAAAACTGTATCAAGCCTGTGCAAAGCAACATTGATGCACCTGCTCTCACACACACACACACACACACACACACACAGACATACAGACACTCGAATTTGTGCTCGAGAGTGTGTTCCTGTGTGTGTTCGGCATAACTGCATAGTTTCAAAATTGTATTAGTGAAATGCACAACATTACAGCAAGTGTCATGTCAGTGACGGAATTCTTACTCTTTGCGCCATTTCTCAACAATGCAGATCAAATGATAGCAAAACAAATTAAAGGGACTGAATAAGGTTAAAATAATAAATAACAAGTGAATACATTTTTTTTTTTAAGTCAACAGTGCACATACATGTAATGTTTACTGTAGATGTAGCTTATGGGGAGTGGAATCTGGGTATTGAGAGTAGTAAACACGAAAAAAGAAAAACAGTTGGACAAAAATGTACATAGCTTTTTTTTTACATTAGTTCATCTTATTTCTTGTACTTAATTGATCTTGTGGATTGGAGGTTGATTCTTAATTGACAGTTATCTTTTTTTTTTTTTAATTTTCTCCATGAATTTGTTTTATCAGTATCCTCTTCAAAATAAAAATCAGTTTTGTTACCGATACACTGGAGATTTGTTCAGGTACTTTTTTTTTTTTTTCTCACAAAATTGTGAGTAAAAATAATATAAAATAGAATGAAAATTGAAGTAAGAAAAAAATATTATAATAAAACTATTATTGTCAAATACATACAAATAATGAAAAATACAAATCATGAATAGTCAGATATTTAGAGATATACTAATATACAAAATGGGATACCATGCACACAATAAATTATTGCTACTCTTGATATAGAAATGGAATTGTGTCAGATAGTGTATTGTCTGCATATTTTATACCTTTGCTTGGTATGACCTGACATGCATTAATACCACAGCGTTTATCAGATTTTAGCAGTGTTTATCAGTTTATTGGGTTTGTTTATGAAATATTTTTTTGTTTGGTACAAGGAGATGACAGTCGTTCACATTTTCACATACAGTACAAGTTTCAAATACTCACACAGAAGATAGATAAGATTGGGAGGCCAAACCACTCACTCCTGTATCTCTACAGATACATCAGTCAAGTCATGCCAAATTTATATATAAAGTACATCTAAGACCAGCATCCACGAAACATTTGCATTGAATTCATGTTTAAACCAAAATTGGTTTTGGCAAAGGTTCAGATGGAATTAATTTGATAAAACCTTTAGATTTGATCAAGTTATTTTACTATTTGTATTTACGTGTGAAAAATACTGTTTTATCCCTGTTCTGCACACAAAAAAACCTCACTATAGCACTTGTTTTATTTATTTTTTATCGTGAAATTTTTTAGGAATATTATAAATATGAATAAATTAATAAATATTAACAAAATAAAAAAGCCTGCTTAGGTAGAGTAACATGCACACACAAATAAAGAACGAAGAGCGGCTCTCGATAACAAACACACCCATAAGATCCAGTTCCGTTCTTAGAGACGTAATTCCCATCACTACTGTGCAATTTTTTTCTTACTGTTGGTGTTTTCACATACTTGGACAGGAAACAAAAACAGCGAGGTTTAAATTTGAGAAGGAAAGGTGGGCTTATTTTTTCAGCGTTGTTTTTTTCCCTCAATTCAATTTTTTTGTTTTGCCTTTTCTTTGAGAAGCCCAAACAAGGAGAGGCAAAACACCACACCACGTCAGCCAATGCTTTGAACAACAGCCTTCTGGTGTTCCAAAACTGCCAGTCTGCGGCATTTCATCCGGTATTAATGAGCAAGACACCTGACAGAACTCAAGTCAAGTCGCAACATACAGTGGAATTGTAGAGTCGTCTTAGGGTATGGGAAGTGTTCTCTGAGGGTTTTTGTTTCACTTCAGTGGAGGAGTCCCTCCCAACCCCCACGCCGCATGCCTTTCTTTATACAGTATATTTTCTACTTGAGGTTGCAAATACACATTTGCCATGACAACGTGTAGCGGAGAGGCACTATCGCAAGCCACCCTTGCATGGTAGTTTCATACGTGTAGCCGACGCGGCCAAAGTCACACAGTTCCTCAAGGGCGGCGCGTACAACCGCAGCTCATGCGCATATACTGCACATCCGACACACACACACACACACACACACACACACACACACACACACACACAAACACTCTAATTGGGTAGGGCTACACAAATCAGCCACTAACTCAGCAGTCAATACTTTTTGTTAGAGTGCTAAAAGGGGGATCGATGGAGAAATGATGGCATGAGGGTGCTTATATGGAACACCAAAAGGGCAATTTCACTGAATTCCGGTGCTCAAAGATGACTTTTCACTGCTGTGGCTGCATTGTTTCTTCCTTTCGCTTGCGCGCTTAAGATTTACAGCAACCACCAAGTAGCTTCTCTGCTACATGTCGCCAAGTGTCGAATCCGAGACTGATTTAACTTGGGTGCACATTTCCAAACAATTTGCTTTTTTTTTTAATGATAACTGACAGTCTGAGAAGATTTTTTGAAAATAAAAATAAGAAGATAAAATAAACGAATATAAAATCAAATAGAATAGAGTAAAAAGTAAAGTAACAATAAAATAATATAAAATCAAAAAAGATATTTCTTAAATATTCAATTATTTGACGTTATCAATTTGTATAGAATTTATGATGTACAATTATGCAAGAGTACAATACTTGAGATTAATAATCCACTGAGTAACAATATATTTCAATAACTACATAGCTATATTTCAGTGAAAGTGACCTGTTCGACTTATTGGATAAACAATGGCCTCACATAGCATAGTGTGGTTTGGGGCCATTTGAAAAAAAACAAAACTCATTGTTTCAGCTTTAAAAAAAACAGTTCAGTGTCTTCTGATATGATGGGAGAACCTCTGCCATCAAATCAAAAGGGTGGAGGTTTAAGGCGCTCACATCTTGCCTTGTCAGCACGGCAGATTTAACTCCAGATAAAAGAGAGGGATGGAAAAATGGCCAGGATGCCAAAAGTCAACGGTTGTGAACGACATCTCCCACAGGCCACTGGGAATTCACTTTCAATTTGGCTGGACTTGGAATTCTGTTTGGATTTCCCTCAAGCGTATATTACAGATATAAGGCTTTGTCTACAAGAAAAGGAATACATCGAAAACAAACATGCGTGACTTCTACGACTTCTTCATGTTAACATAGCTACAGGTGAAGAGTGACCTTTTGGCCAAGCAAGAGGGAGAGAGAATGAAGAAAGAAGCAGGCAGAGGGAGGGTAAGAGAAAGCGAT
>NC_137199.1:3197088-3207088 GCF_960531495.2 Zeus faber | reverse complement strand
ACACACACACACACACGCACACACACGCAAATAGCATAAACCAACACACACAAACCCATGTCCACGCTATGAATGCATCTGTAGCACATCTGTCATCACTATACCGAGATACCCACAAGATTACATCTGCAAAAATACAGATCAACTCAAACACAGTGTACACAGACAGACCCCAAACTGTGTGTGTACACAGCCATACACAGGCATGTGCTATATTAATTTTTCCAGCGCAGGCAATGAAAGCTGAAATATCTGCATGTCGTCAAGATTCAAGATTCAAGATCTTTTATTTGTCACATACATATACATACTTTCATACATATATGCAGTGAAATGTAATGCAACGCACCCGGTGATAGCACACCGGGTGCTATCACCTAGGAAAAAAAGAAATAAAAGTAAAGAATTCCTTTCTAATAGACCGACTAACTGACTCCTAAAACCGATCGTCACTCGCAAAAATTAATATCGCTTCCACCACAAATTTCCACTGAAAGTGTCACTCCAAATACTATTTTGTTTTTTAATGAGAGATGTACTATATATTCAACATTCAACGTGTTTTGCTCCCCAGTGGATACATCATCCTCTCACACTTACTAAGGTCAGACAGGCTGTGGGAGAAGATAAATATCTTGCTGAGGGGCACTCGGATACGACCTACGAGTTTGCTGGTGCCAATCAGATCAACCACTTTGCCAAGCTGATAACCTAGCACCCCCCGGGTGGGGTTTCAGGGTACTGAACAGGGTAGAAATGGATACGACGCGAAAAGGCCAGCTCCAGCGAGACTCCCTGAAAAAAGCAACAATTCTCTTTTTCCTCTGCTTAAATCTTGAATAGTGTGTCAGTTTGTTGTTATTATATAATAGCCTATGGTGTCGGGAAAGAATCCTGCAGGACGGAGGCAGTTTAAGCGCAACCTCTGGCTACCTGAACCACCCACCCCCCACTCCCACTCCCCAAATCCCCGATCGCCCCATTCAGCTGAATATCGTATTCCAATACAATCCCATTGACGGGGCGGTGCGCTCCAATTACAGAGGGGACCAATGTGATAATCTGGGTAAGGGGAAATGGATTTTCTCTTTAAAGTGGTCACAGCCCTGAGGCTGTTGCAGGTGAGAGAGATAGGGAGAGAGAGAGAGAGAGAGAGAGAGAGAGAGAGAGATGGAATTATGGCAAGAGAGAGAGAGAGAAAAAGCAGGGAAAGCCAGGGAGAGAAAAACACACCAGGAAAAGACTGAGAGAATAAGACCGGAAATTAGAAAGACATGAATAAAGGGAAAAGGTGTGTGTGTGTGGGGGGGGGGGGGGGGTATGTTTAAAACACACATCAGCGTGGAGAAACTGTCAAATCGATGGCTTATTGTTCGGCATTCAGCCAGGCATAAATCACTTGATTAACCAGTCTGCCTGAATTACAGAGCACAGCTTACAATTACCCAAGCATGGTCTTCACAGCACACACACACACACACACACACACATACACAGACACACACAGACACACACAAAACCAAAATCAGCCGATTTCATTCTATCCTTTGTCTCGTTTGTCCGTTTCCGCTCTTGACTTGCATTTGAACTGTTGTCATTACCAGCTATCGGCCACCATAATTACACAGTCAGTGAATTAGCCAGACGGCTGGCCGTTGGCAGTGATACAGTTTCTGCTATTCTGTTATGAGCAGAATTCATATACCCCACCCACCTCTACGCCCCCTTGGGATTTTGCCAGGACCGATGCCAACAACAAACAGTCAGCGTATCGGTGTATTAAAAGGACAGCACACTTTAAAGTTACACGAGCTCGGCAAGGTGTCTGTCGCCGTTGACCGTCTCATTGTTACCTTATGATGGGGGGCGGCTGGAGTAACTTCCTGCATGAATGTGATATTTTGTTCATGCTTTATGTGTGTGTGTGTGTGTGTGTGTGTGTGTGTGTGTGTGTGTGTGTGTGTGTGTGTGTGTGTGTGTGTGTCAGGAGGAAGGCCAGAGTATGGCACCATTAAGCCACTTCTAATAACATCACATTCAGAAGCCTCTTAGACCGGAGCACTGTATGTGTACATGTGCATGTGTGTGTATTAAGTGTGTAGTCAACCAGTATGTGTATCCTCTGTGCTTGGTCCGTTGTGCTTATTGTGTTTCATGTCAACGCGATATATACGCGGTATACATACAACACACATCTGTGTGTTTCTGTTGAATCCGTGTAAAGCTCAGTGTTAGTAAGTTAGTCGTGTTGCTCACAGAACACCACTTCCAGTGGGATAATTTAGCTCAGTTTCAAACAGGGCGTGTGTGTGTGTGTGTGTGTGTGAGTGTGTGTGCTTATCTGTCCATGATTCTTGTCTTTTATCGGTTGATCTTTAACTACATTGTCCGATGAATATTAGTCGGAGGGTGTTTGTGATTGTGTGTGTGTGTGTGTGTGTGTGTGTGTGTGTGTGTGTGTGTGTGTGTGTGTGTGTGTGTGTGTGTGTGTGTGTGCATGTTATGCATGTATGCTTGCATGCTAGTCCACCTCCACACAACGCCAAAGCATATGAAATCCTCCAAACACACACTCACACACACACACACACACACACACACACACACACACACACACACATACACACACACACACGATCAAGTGTAAAGTGTATTTTTATTTTCTAATTATTCCCCAATAATTGTTGGTGAGATCACATTGCTTGAATAGATATTCACCATCAGCGATAATAGGGTAGAAATTAACCAGCTATTTATGTTGGTCGGACATTCTTTCTCAAGTCATAGCCCCAATATGAAGAGATATAAATTAATTCAACCACAAAATAACCTAGTACACTAGAACCTTGTAAATCTCTTCTTCTTTACATTAGCTCCAAAGTTGGGTCCACTGTGGAACACGCTGCTTTCAGTGCATTCATTTCATTGCGTATCATTGGTGTGTCACCCAGGTGCTGCGCTGCTAAATATTTCATCAGACATCCACATATTTGTAGTTGGCTAGCCACGGCCTCTCTGTGCCATGTTTTTCATTCAACAGACATTCCTGGGACATATTCCTCAAATCCCCTTTTATGAAGAACTTACCCGGACATACAGACCTTCAGCTCCACTTCGTCAAACAAGCTATTGGAGCGCTTTGTTTGTTTATTTAACACAGTTGAATTTCTCTGAAAACGTAAATTGCAGGAGTAAAGGATTCGGTACAGGAACATTTTGACCTTCACTGGAACAAGTATGGTGTCTCAAAAGCCCCAAAAACTAGTGCAAAAACAAAACTACATCAAGGGGTGGGATGTAATCATTGCAAACAGAAGAGGTGTAAACGTGATAGGAGGGGGCACAGCATAGCAAACATTAATGAAGCACCTCGACCCTTGGCCATCAAGATTATGTGTGCAAGATTTCCTTCCTTTCCTTTAATGTCCCATCTGAAGGATCCTTTGAGTTCCCTCTTTGCACCGTAAGTGAAACAGTTAACCGTACAGTATCTAGAGAATCGCTTCAGAGTGCAGACGCCGCATTGAGTCCTCACAAAGTGTGACACCCCCATATGGAAACACCATATGTCTTCATTAATAGAACATGTTGATCTATAATGCATGCATACGCACACATGCACACACGCGCGCATATATATATATATATATATATATACAGTATATATATACTGTATACATATACAGTTATACACACACAAAGAACATGGAGGAACCAATGCAGACATGTGTGCAGAGGACACACAGTTTAGTTGGTGTAATGACCCATTTGGCATTAAGCAGCATCTGTTGCGCAAATGAAGACTTGTAGTGGGATGTCAGTAATTCTGTGCCTAATAACGGCATTAAAGCACGGCGGCTGCGAGGGAAGGGTGTCATAAAGCTCTTCCCTCTTTAGGATCCACTCGTCTATGGTATGTGAATGATTTTATTTCACTTTCTCACTCTCTCTCACCCTCTTTGTCCCATTTAGAATTTTATTTCAGCGCTATCCACCATTAACCAAGTTGTTGGGCAAAAAGGCCTTTTATAAATTGCATAAAAAGAATAGAGGATGAAAAAAATAAAATACATACTCTACTCATACTCAGACATCAACAGCGGAGATGGAATCAATCTTTCGTGTTTCATCTGTTCTCTTTCACCGAACCGTTGCATAAAGGGCCGTGCAGTAACAGCCTGTACTTTCCAGGCTGCGATTATCGCAAAGGAGGAGGAAAAACAACGTCTACCGCCGCCCCCCCCTGCGGAGGTAAAAGACATCGGCTCCCATCCCTTTCAATTATTCTAAAGCCAACAAAACTAAAAACGAAACAAAGAGGACATTCCGAGTCCTGTACCAACATCCTTAACGATGTCCACCAGCAGGGGTCTTGCTATTATGCATCTTCTCAGAACTCTAAAATGCATTTGGATCAGAAGAACCTGTTGTTTCTCTGTTATTTCTGTAAAAAAAAAGAAAAGAAAAAAAGCGGAAACATTTTATTTGATTAGAAAATGCAAGCTTATACCGATTTGGTGTACTGGGAAATTAATTTGACAGTTGTTGGAAAAACGAATTCCAGTTCCAAGTGCAACTAAATGTTATGAAGAAAACACAGACTATCACAGACAGCCAGCCAGACAACTGCTCAGCCAGACAAGCATTCACTGAAGAGGACCTCAAGGCCAAACGGAGCTGGAGCCAGCTAGGCAAAGGTAGTGAAAGAGGCAAACAGTAATTACTGGTCAGTGGTTCATGGATGGATGGGTGGATGGATAGATAGATTGATAGCTGGATGGATAGATGTCTCTTCAAGCATGGGCCCTGCTCGGAAGCTGCAGTTTGTGCAGTTCAGTCAGAGATCAACTCGGCGCAAAATACACCTTTAATTGACAGGGATTGTGTAACCTTTCCATTGGCCCACACACACCCACTCGCACACACAAAGCACAAGCATGCTGGGTCACATGGGTTGTGTGACACCTGAGGCCTGAGGATTAAATTTGCAGCCAGGATAACCTGTAAGAGCCTCGCCCGAAAATAAGTAGCGCATTCTAATGCAATATTTGTGTGTGTGTGTGTGTGTGTGTGTGTGTGCGTGTGTGTGTGAGTGTGTGTGTGTGTGTGCATGGCCAGCGCAGGGGCTCTTGATTTTGTTAAGTTCTACATTTTAAACTGGATTTCAGTCCAATCCAAACTTGGCAATAATGAGAAAGCCAGGGAGAGAAGAGAAAGAGAGAGAGGAAGGGAGGGAAACACAGATATAGTTATTGTAGCTATCTAAAGTAGTGATGATGAAGCAACTTAATTAAAAAAATACAGCCATGCTGCTGCAATATGGCGTTACAAACGTCTCACTTCCAAGGCATTTGGAAAATGAAAGTGAAATTTGACAAAATTAGATAAAGACAGGGGGGGATAAAGACACCTTATGTTTATAATCTCAGATGTCCAGCCCTTTTCCTCTCCCTCTGAACTCGTAACCTTACAGCAGAAATGTAATTAATCACACTAATTTCATTTCACTCTCACTCTGTTTTCCTCCTCCCTTCTGATGAGCCGACATGTCTCTCTCAAGCTGTATTGCCTTTTCTCCCCGTTTCCCTGTGATCTCACCCATCTACACCCCGTCCCCCTGTCTCACTATCTGCCCTTCGTGATTAGTTACAGTCGGCTGCGCCGTGATTTTCTGATTATCTAGCAGGTGGCACAAATGATTATGAATTATGGCTGCCCGCCCACTACTTAATATTTGCGACACTTCACGTGGCCAATGGATGAATCAAGAAACCCACAAAGCCTCACATCAGATCGCATTCATATCTTCACTTTGATGGGATGTCACCGTACGCCACGTTACCTGCTGCCCACGAGGTTTTGCTGCCCCGGAAATAAAAAGCTGCTACAGGCAAGATTGTGTGCTCAGTCAGTTTTCCTGTTGGACCCTTGAACAAATGTCGCTGATTAAATAGCATTTGTCTGCTCAAAGGAGAATCTAGCAATATTCCGAAAATGTGACAATTCTTTCCTCAACCAAAAGACATGTTGCTGTCTTCATTGTGAGTAACAAATTGGGATATTTGGTGTGTGTGATTTTTGTACTTCTTAAAAAATCAATTCCTCCCTCTCAAGAAAAATGCCTGCCCGAAACGGTAAGTGGATTAAGTATGCGTTATTTTAGATTTGTGAAATGTGATATTGAGGGATTTGTTTGTTTTATTGTCCAGGGCTGAATATTTGTCACCTGTTGCCTTCTTGCCTACTACCTGGCTTCATTATTATGTAAATAAATTGGCTTAAGTTGAACCGGCCCCTCTGAACTAAATCTTGTTCACCTGGTCTCACAGAGGTTGGATTGACACATATTGCGCTTATCTGGAACCTACGGCTGTTTATCATTTACCAAGAGAGAAATTGACATAATAATATCCAGTAAGTACACTGTATTGAGGTATAAGGTTACTTTATTATTCATTGAGTGCCCTTCTCACATATGTTGCATAAGTCTTAATACTCACTGGGAGGACTTATTGGTTGTCAGTACAATTTGATGAAGACCATGAAGACCAAAGAAACTAAAGGTGGGTTTTATTTCTCAAAAGGTAATCGATAGAAGATCTTGGGGTGGATTACTCTGAAATTCGAGAATTCCACTGCAACATTTTTTTGCTACATCCGGTTTTACCCCGCCTTCACTCTAAAATGCAATGCAAAAATCTTCTTCTTTGGGCTGCTCCCGTTAGGGGTGGCCACAGTGGATCATCTGCCTCCAATACCTTCTGTTCAGCGCATCTTCCTCCCTTTCACCAACCGGCTGCATGTCCTCCCTCACCACATCCATAAACCTTCTCTTTGGCCTTCCTCTTTTCCTCTTGCCTGGCAGCTCCATCCTCAGCATCCTTCTCCAAATGTAACCCTCATCTCTCCTACACACATGTCCAAACCATCTCAATCTCGCCTCTCTCACTTTTCCACAAAACTGTCCAACCTGAGCTGTCCCTCTAATGTACTCATTTTTAATCCTGTCCATCCTTGTTACTCCCAATGAAAATCTCAACATCCTCAACTCTGCCACCTCCAGTTCAGCCACCTGCCTTTTTGTCAGTGCCACCGCCTCTAAACTGTACAACATAGCTGGTCTCACTATTGACCTGTAGACCTTCCCCTTCACTCTTGCTGGAACCCTTCTGTCACAGACCACTCCGGATGCTCTTCTCCACCCACTCCACCCTGCCTGTACTCTCTTCTTCACTTCTCTCCCGCACTCTCGGCTGCTTTGGATGGTCGACCCCAAGTACTTGAACTCATCCGCCTTCTCCACCTCCACTCCTTGCATTCTCGGCTTTCGCCACCCTCCCTCTAATTCAGGCACATGTATTACCATGTATTACTTATGTCTTACTCCTGCTGACTTTCATTCCTCTTCTCTCTAATGCACGCCTCCACTTCTCCAGGCTCTCCTCAACCTGCTCCCTACTCTCGCTACAGATCACAATGTCATCCACGAACATCATAGTCCACGAAGACATCTGCCTGATTTCATCTGTTATGTCCATCACCACTGCAAACAAGAAAGGCTCAGAGCTGATCTTTGATGCAATCCCAACTCCACTTTGAATGCCCTCGTCACACCTACTGCACACCTTACTACTGTCTGACTGCACTCATACATATGCTGTACCACTCTTACGTACTTCTCTGCCACCCCCGACCTCCTCATGCAATACCACACTTCCTCTCTCGGCACCGTATCATATGCTTCTCTAAATCCACAAAGACGCAGTGCAACTCCTTCTATCCTTCCCTGTTCTTTCCATCATCATTCGTAAAGCAAACATTGCATCAGTAGTACTCTTTCCTGGCATGAAACCATACTGCTGCTCACTGATCCCCACCTCTCCTCTTAAACTAGCCTGCACCACCCTTTCCCATAGCTTCATGCTGTGGCTGATCAACTGTATTCCCCTGTAGTTACTACAGCTCTGTACGTCTCCCTTATTCTTGAAGATGGGTACGTGTACACTTCTTCTCCACTCCTCCGGCATCCTCTCCCTTTCCAGGATGGTGTTAAACAGTCTGGTTTGGGACGCCACTGCCATCTCACCTAAACATTTCCATGCTTCCCCAGGTATGTCATCTGAGCCAACTGCCCTTCCACTCTTCATCTTCTTTAATGCTGCTCTCACCTCATCCTTGCTAATTTGCTTGCATTCATCAATGCCTCAAAGTACTCCTTCCAACTTCTCAACAACTCTCCTCACTAGTCAGCACAGTCCCATCATTATCCTTCATCACCCTAACCTGCTGTACATCCTTCCCAGCTTGGTCCCTTTGTCTTGCCAATCAGTACAAGTCCTTTTCTCCTTCCTTACTGTCCAACCTCTCATACAACTCGTCGTATGCCTTTTCCTTTGCCTTTGCAACTTCTCTCTTCGCCTTGCACTGCATTAGCTTGTAATCCTGTACTACTTTCTTCATCTCTCTGACTATCCCATTTCTTCTTCGCCAACCTCTTCTGCTCTATGCTCTCCTGTACTTACTCATTCCACTACCAAGAGTCGTTGTTTTCCTTCCTCTTCCGGCATGGTACCTTCTTGGCCGTCTCACTCACAACTTCTGTAGTTGTTTCCCAGTCATCTGGTAACCGTTCATTTCCACCTATTGCCTGCCTTACCTCTTCCCTAAATTGAATGCAACACTCCTCCATTTTCAACATCCACCATTTTATCTTTGGCTCTTCTTTCACTCTCTTTCTCTTCTTGGCCTCCAGAGTCAAACTACAAACCACCATCCAATGCTGCCTAGCAACAAACTCCCCTACCACCACTTTACAGTCACTAATCTCTTTCAGATTGCACCTCCTGCATAAGATGTAGTCCACCTGTGTGCTCCTTCCTCCACTCTTGCATGTCACCCTGTGTCCTCCCTCTTCTTGAAATACGTATTCACAACAGCCACTTCCATAATTTTGGCAAAATCCACCACCATCTGTCCTTCCACATTCCTCTCCTTGACACCATACCTACCCATCACCTTCTCATCACCTACGTCTCTGATCCCTTCGCCAACATGCCCATTGAGATCTGCTCCAACGATCACTCTCTCCCTTGGGGATGCTCTCCACCACTATATCCAACTCACTAAAGAATTCTTCTTTCTCTTCCATCTCACACCCAACTTGGGGAGTATATGCCCTGACAACATTCATTATCACCCCATCAATTTCCAGCTTCTTGCTCATCACTCTGTGTGACACTCTCGTCACCTCCAAAACACTCTTGACATATTCTTCCTTGAAGACTATCCCAACCCCATTTCTCCTCCATGGTAGAACAGTTTGTACCAGGCTCCAATACTCCTGGCCTTACTCCCCTTCCACCTGGTCTCTTGTACACATAGTACATCTACCTTCCTTCTCTCCATCATGTCAGCCAGCTCTCTCTCTTTACCCTTCATAGTGCCAACATTCAAAGTTCCTACTCTCCACTCCACTCTCCTACCCTTCTTCATCTCCTGCTGTATACGGACACGCCTTCCCCCTCTTTTTCTTATTCTTCTGCCAACAGGAGCAAAATTTCCACTGGCACCCTGTTGGCTAACGACACCAGTTGCGGTCATTGTTAACCCGGGCCTCGACCGATCCGGTATGGAAATCAGATTTGTTGTCATGTTTGATTTGGCATGGTTTTTACGCCAGATGCCCTTGATGTAACCTATTAATCTATTCATCAGGGCTTGGGGCCAGCACTGATGTTACACTGGCACGTGCACCCCCAGTGGCTAGATTAAAAATCCAATGCAAAAATAAATATATCTCATATATACGTATATATATATGAGAAAAATATCCATGAGAACAACATTAGTGTGTATATAGAGTATGCAATGGGGGAATACATAAAGAGTTGGGGGTGTTGTCCACAGATGCAATTCTACAAATTGAATATAAAAATACAGTCTATATACTGACTAGGTATGTGCAGCAATTTTGCCTGCCACATGCCAAAAACAGGGTTCC
>NC_137199.1:3182088-3192088 GCF_960531495.2 Zeus faber | reverse complement strand
CGGCGGTCTGGGACCCACCATAAGACATCCACAGCCCAAACGATAGTCGCTCGACAAACAGAGACACCTGGACGTGATAGCGGATCCGGCAGAGACAGTATGAGGTCCTGAATAAAATAAGGTGAGAACACACTGAGACTAACAGAGTCCGGAACTCTATGCTAATGTCAATCACTCAGGCTGACGGGCCACCACTCATGTGAAGTAGGAAGGATCGTACCAAGTGTGACGACGAAACGTGTAAAGGAAAAGATTGATCAGAGAATTAAATTACATAAAGAATATATTTTGATTGAATTAATAACAAAGTAACCACAATTAAATAAATAATTATTATAAACATATTTTAAAAAGTAATTCTTATAATTAATGAAAAGGTCTGAAATAATGTGAAAATTGCTAGAGACAAAGAGACAATGTGTGAGTGGAAAATAATCTGATTGACTAACTCATGTTTTAAATTTTTTCCAGTTCCAACATACACTGAAATGAAGAGGGAAAGAAGAAAAGAAAAAGGAAAGTAGACTCGAAAGCGTATGTTGTGTGGGTGGGGAAGCACAGAATAGAGAGACAAAGCAAAAAAAAAGTAATGCCAATCATCAGCTGGTTAACGAACCCCCAGCATGGAGTGAAGAGCAGAGAAAACTTCTCGCTTGTCGCTCATGAAACCAAAAGCTAGGACTGATATGCCAATGTTCAATGGTTCCCTCACTCTGTCGTTTCTGATGTAAATGACAGAGTACATTTTCCCTATGGTGGAATGTCCCAATCCCCAGGCGGTTTGCAATTCAGTCCTGGTCAACTGGCCGTGGAAGTTGTGAGAGATGGCCCTGGTGGTTGGAGATCTTCCCTCGGTTGCTAGAAACAGAAAAGGCTACACCAACGCCAGCCAGTGGTTGGCAACACTGTCCCACACCGTATGAGTTACAACACAACTTCAGGAAACGATTAGGATGGCAAGATGTAAATGCTGGATGGGAAGACAGTGGAGTTTTTAATCTCGTTGTTGTGTCTCCGTACATGCTCCAACTCAAATTACTATTAGGATGAATTGTCACAGCCCACCCCACTACCATGATCTGTGAAATAAATAGAGCTTGCAAACAAAAAGACGATCAAGGTCTAGACTATTAGCTTGAGCGCCTCGTGCTTTTCTTCAATCAGCACAGTGGTCTTAGACGGCCCCCCGAAGATGACAACAGCTCGTATGAGCGACAGCTAAAAAATGCTGTTATAGAAGATCTCCAGCCAGAAATCATAAATACGGCCTGCACCACCTGTATAGGGTGATGAAGGTCAGGATAAAGAGTTTTAAAATAAATGGTTTAAGGAATTCATAAATGTGCATTGATCTGGAAAGGGAATGCTCTGCTTGCCACAATATTGTGCATAAATGGTCCGATTGACCCCGACACAAGGTGCCTGCTATCATGTATATAATTCCCTTCCGCATGTGTCCCAAAATTACAAAATTTATCATGGCAATCTACATGCCCTTAGGTTTCAAAATGTGTTAAGCATAACGGATTGCCAGATGCGTCCTGATGGAACTAAATTTAGCCCCAAAGGTAATGTTTGGTGGTTTTAATATAAATCCAACTTTAGAGGTTTGCTGTCAATCCATCTCTCCCTGTTAGGGTAGGGATTTAGGGATTTTTGTTAACTCTAATGTTGAGAAAAGAGGATGCCAGCGACACTCTGGGCCACAAATAAATATGACTAATACACAATATCCTGGGTTACAGTAGTAATGTGCAATAAGGACAGTCAAGAAAATCCCTGCAGCATGATGACGGAGATACCAGGCTCTACATAGTTCAGGTATGGATCCCAAATTTTATAGAATTGGTCCGATTTTGAGTGCAGTATGGATGTGAGGTACTCTAATGGCACTACATCACATCTATCTTTGCCAGCCTTTAACAGTTGGTGATGTTTCCTTAATCCACTGCAATAAAATGTTCTTCCCCACAGCATAATTAAGGATACAGTACAGACTCCTATTGTTTTTGATGTAACATATCTGCTTGGGAGGCACAGGAATAGAGACACTATGTCTCTTATCAGGGGTACTGCCCTGCTGGCCGATAAGATATATGTCTTATCAACCCAAGAAGTGGCAGCGACGTCCAACGTTGTGATGCTGGCGGCCTTGCTCTTCCGCCTATCCACATTACCTACCTCTACCTCGGGAGTCATTGATGCCTTCCAAGGTAGAGGAAGTCTCTAAGGCTTCAGCAGCCATCCTCCACCTCGCCCACGCGCAGGCCACATGCAAGGTTCATTCTGTGATGTCAGTGGTCAGCCACAGGCATCTCTGACTGAATATGACTGCCATGTGTGAATCTGAGAAAATGGCTTTTACTCAACAGGGCCATCTTGGAGACAGGACTCTTCGGCGATACTCCGGCCGAAACCACCAAGCACCTCAGGAAGAGGGAGGAGTAGAGATGGCAGCTCTCCCTGACGCTGGAGCACGGCTCATCATCCCTGGTCACCGAAGCCCCTTCTTCATTTCTGCAACAGCGAGGCGTGCCGCAGGGTCCCGTGAAGCACCACCCCCACCGCCTGCAGTGGCCACTGAGATCTCCGTCCAATGTCACCCCTGCCTGCACGCGTGCTGGACTGGCATGCACCTGGTCGATCCCACCCCTGGGGGTCCCCAGGAAGAGATGGCAATGACGGTGCGCGGGGGGAAGCACAGAATAGGACAGACCTTCAGATGATGTGGCTGCAGAAGCACAAGCCACTCCGGTGGCTACTTCCCTGTGGTGTGGTTTACAGCCACAGGTGATTGGTCGCAGGATTAGGGTGGCTCGTTAGAGTACTCAAACAGAAAAAGTTAAAACCCCCATCCCCACACACACACAGGAGAGGAGCCCTTGTCATAACTTGCTTTCCATCTGCTCCGGACTTGTTTCACCTTGCCCCCCCTCTCCACAATAAAAGTGTTTTTTTTCAACCCCATTGCCTGTGTGTCTGTACCTGTGTGTCAAATGGCCCTGAAAACGCTGCTCAGGTGGTGTGTTGCAGGAGAAACTGCCACAGTGTTTATGCAAGTTAAAATAAACAACTGTTATTTTTTTCCTATCCAATTGTGAATGAGTGTTCTTCTACTGATTGTCAGGGCTCTTTCCTCTCTTCTTTTCTTCTGTGCCTTCCATGCCACGAGGGGCTCCGGTACAGATTGTGCACAGTAGCCCCTGAGCCATAGTGACATCAACTCAGGGTAGTGGTTGAGTAGTGTTGTCCCCCGTGATGCCAGGTACCATGGGGCTATCGTTGAGGCTGTAATAGCCGCCCCTCGTGGTGGTATCCGGGACGCAGAACAGAGTAAGTGACTCCAGACTCACACACACAAGGTGAGCTCTGAGTCCTCGGACCCACGCCCATATAAGCGCATTAAGGCAAGCAGCTTCACATTCCTCCATGTACAGAGGGAGCAGGGAGCCGTTCCCTAATGAATGGAATAAAGTTTCATCATTCTCCACTTCGCCCATTTGAGGAGGTGATAGAACTGGAGGCTGCTTGCACATGATACCTCACCGTTGAGCTGCATGAGGGCAGTGCCCTTCGCAGGACATGCTGTGCCTCGGCCAGAAGCACACAAGCACCTGAATCCCCGGAACACCAGTGAGGCCGGGTTCCGGGGACATTCGCACACCATGAAGATGGCTGCATTATGTTCCTCAGAGACACACATGTTCCTGGAAGAGGTGATCATCCCATTTTCAGCGGGCCCCCCTTTGGGTTGTGCCCCCACCCATCAGGCTGGGGAGTGCTTAGCCAAACCCCCCCCCCCCTGGCCGGCCGTCCCTTATGCGAGCGCTATGCCAGATAACGTCTCCTCTGTGTTCTACCCGGGTGGATGGAAAGGACACTGTGAGGGGGTTATGCACTGCAATTCCATCAAACCCCACCACCTTTCTAAGTTGTGGTGTAGACAATGATGACGTCACCGGCTGCAGCTCTGAACGCAAAGATGGCAGTTCTCCTCAGCAAAGTAGCCACGACAGTGGTGCCCACAGAGCTTCGGAACAGATGGTTATATTCAAACTACTTCCTGGTTCAGAAGCGTAAGGGTGGTGTGCGCCCGATCCTGGATCTACGCACACTGAATTTGCCACATAGTGACTTGTCCATTCTGCATGATCACCATGAAGGTGCTGCTGGGGGCGATCCGCGAGGACGATTTCTGCACAAGTGTCAACCTGAAGGTTGCCTACTTCAATGTTTTGATAGCACGGAAACAGAAGGTCTCTCAGTTTTACCTTCCAGGGAATAACCTACGAGAATCGCAGGGTACAGTTCAGCTCCAATCTCGCCATGCGCTTGTTTTCCCACTGCATCGAGTCGGCATATTTGCCACTGCATCGTCAAGGGGTCAGAATTCTGATGTATCTCAACGTCCTCCTGATCCTGGCTCCCTCTTTGGTTCTAGCAGTCTCTCATTCCAAGCTCGTGATGACATACCTCACAGACTTAGGGTTTGTGATAAACTGGGAGAAGAGAACTCCCGTACCCAGTCAGCCGGTGGTCGATCTGGGTCTGAAGTTGGACACTGTGCAGATGAGGGCCTGGTTTTCCAAGTGACAGAGAGCGTACAATATATATATATACTGTATATAAATATATATATATGTAATGACATTGACCATCATGAAACGTAACGCTCCCTGAAAATGGATGGCGCTGGAGCATCGGGCTCATACCCGGCTGTCGCTGGTGAGGACAGCCACAGGGGCAATGCCGCGATGAGTAGGAGGGCTGCCGTGGTGAGCACGGAAGCCTAGGGCATGGGCATGGGTGAAGTCGCCGTGGGTGCAGATCTTGGTAGTAGTACGAGAACTTTGAAGGCCTTTGAACTTTGCCTTTATTTCATCAAAAGCCTTGAGCCTCTGGAGCACCTCCACCGAATACTGTGCGGGATTGTCCAGGTAAGCACGTTGAGCCAACGAGCTGCCTCCATTAAGTGCCGCTTGTCTGTGAAGTTATGGAGCTTGAAATTATGGGACGTTGATTGGGGCAGAGTTTCGATGCTAAGGACCGGTGAGCCCAGACAAGCTTCAGCGGCTCCACTTTGGTGCTCATTTGGAGGTAATGAGGAATCAATTTTTCGAAGAATATCACCCACTCAGAGTCTTCTGAGCCCTTGGTAAAGCCAACTAAAAACATGTTGCAAGTGCAACCTCGGTTGTCTAGATTATCAATGTGTTCCAGCATGTCTTGCATTTGTTTCTCAAGAAATGCTAACCAAGCTTCCGAGGACATAGCCATGGCCACTGCATTGGCAATCAGTTTCTCTGCTTCTTCCACTCAGACCGCAACCATTTGCTATTGTGAGGTCTGTTCCTTAATGGCTTCCAGAAGAGTGGCAACCTTTGTGTCGATGACTTCAGCGGGGTTATAACTGATTCTGTCCAGAGCATGGATAATACTTTGCTCAATTGGACCAGAGAGGATTGCTAGGTGCTTCAGGTGCAGCACTCTCCCTCATCCTCAGCATTGACAGGGATTTTCTTCAACAAGTTTTTCTGGGCATATTGTCCAAAGCATTCCTGAAATAGTTGTCAAAAGCTTATGTTAAAGCATATCCCTTTCAAAATGTCTCACTTTTACCATACAGACACGGAGAATGAAGGCATAAACTGCTAAATGCAACCAAAGCTCACTCGGCTACAGTGTTTACTCTACCATGCTAGCTTGTCCCCCTGACTTACGTTGCTTAAGCATGAGTTAGCTCTTGATTATCTCCTAGCCAAAACCGGCTGGGTATGTATCACCCCTAACCTTACAGATGAGGCTTACCTCACATTGATTCCTGATAACTCAGATAACCTTACTCTCCTCATCACAGCTTTGAAAAATAACTGGACGTTTTTGTGCCTTCGGACTCGACTGGCTTCAGTTTCAATAAATGGCTTTATGATTAGTTTGGCCTTTGGTGAGCTATGCTTCTCCAAATCTTTATCCCTGTGCTCCTAGTCTTTGGCCTTTCTCTAAATCCACAAAGACGCAGTGCAACTCCCTCTGGACTTCCCTGTACTTTTCCATCTGCATTCTTAAAGCAAACATTGCATCAGTAGTACTCTTTCCTGGCATGAAACCATACTGCTGCTCACTGATCCCCACCTCTCCACTTAACCTAGCCTCCACTACCCTTTCCCTTAGCTTCATGCTATGGCTGATCAACTTTATTCCCCTGTAGTTACCACAGCTCTGTATGTCTCCCTTATTCTTGAAGATGGGTACCAGTACACTTCTCCACTCCTCCGGCATCCTATCCCTTTCCTGGATGGTGTTAAACAGTCTTGTTAGGAACGCCACTGCCATCTCACCTAAACATTTCCATGCTTCCACAGGTATATCATCTGGGCCAACTGCCTTTCCACTCATCATCTTCTTTAATGCTGTTCTCACATCATCCTTGCTAATTTGTTGCACATCTTGATCCACTATCCCTACCTCATCCACTCTTCTCTCCCTCTCATCTTCTTCATTCATCAAATCCTCAAAGTACTCCTTCCAACTTCTCAACACACTCTCCACACTAGTCAGCACATTCCCATCAATATCCTTCATCACCCTAACTTGTTGTACATCCTTCCAATCGATAGAAGTCCTTTTCTCCATCCTTGCTGTCCAACCTCTCATACAACTCATCGTATGCCTTTTTCTTTGCCTTTGCCACTCCTCTCTTCGCCTTGCGCCGCATCAGCTTGTACTCCTGTCTACTTTCTTCATCTTTCTGACTATCCCATTTTTTCTTTGCCAACCTCTTCTGCTCTATGCTCTCCCATACTTCCTCATTCCACCACCAAGAATCCTTGTACTCCTTCCTCTTCCTGCATGATACACCGAGTACCTTCTTGGCCGTCTCCCTCACCACTTCTACAGTTGTTTCCCAGTCATCTGGCAACCGTTTATTCCCACCTATTGCCTGCCTTACCTCTCCCCTAAATGGCATGCAACACTCCTGCATTTTCAACTTCCACCATTTTATCTTTGGCTCTTCTTTCACTCTCTGTCTCTTCTTGGCCTCCAGAGTCATCCTGCAGACCACAATCCAATGCTGCCTAGCAACACACTCCCCTACCACCACTTTGCAGTCACTAATCTCTTTCAGATTGCACCTCCTGCATAAGATGTAGTCCACCATGTGTTCCTCCCTCTACTTGAAATATGTATTCAGAACAGCCAATTCCATCCTTATGGTGAAATCCATCACCCTCTGTCCCTCAACATTCCTCTCCTTGACACCATACCTACCCATCACCTTCTCATCACCTGTCTCTGGTCCCTTCACCAACATGCCCATTGAGATCTGCTCTAACGACCACTCTCTCTCCCTTGGGGATGCTCTCCACCACTACATCCAACTCACTAAAGAATTCTTCTTTCTCTTCCATCTCACACCCAACTTGGGGAGCATATGCATGGATCATATTCATTATCACCCCATCAATTTCCAGCTTCATGCTCATCACTCTGTCCGACACTCTCGTCACCTCCAAAACACTCTTGACATATTAGTCCTTCAAGACTATCCCTACCCCATTTCTCCTGCCATCCTTTCCATGGTCGAATAGTTTGTACCCGGCTCCGAAACTCCTGGCCTTACTCTCCTTCCACCTGGTCTCTTGCACACATAGTACATCTACCTTCCTTCTTTCCATCATATCAGGCAGCTCTCTCTTTTTTCCATTCATAGTGCCAACGTTCAAAGTTCAGACTCTCAACTCTACTCTCCTACCCCTCTTCCTCTTCTGCTGTCTCCGGACACGGCTTCCCCCTCTCTTTCTTCTTCTGCCGACAGTAGCACAATTTCCACTGGCACCCAGTGGCGGTCGTTGTTAATCTGGGCCTCGACTGAACTGGTATGGAAATCAGATTTGTTGTCCGCTTGTTTGATTTGACATGATTTTGTCGCCAGATGCCCTTCCTGATGCAACTCTTTCTCTTCATCTGCCGGGCTTTGGACCAGCACTGATGATATACTGGCTTGTGCACCCCCAGTGGCTAGATTGAAAATAAATCATTACTATCAGGATCAAATTGAGACCCTGGTTAAGTTAGATATAACAAAAATAATTTAGCAAAATAGGAGAAACATGAAGTGATACACATTCTGTTCTGTTCGGAACAAAAGGAAGGAGTGTGATAGAAAAATGCAATTACCGATGTTTTGTTCATATAACCTATGCTCACATAACTAGAGGGGTCTCACTATCCTTTGATTAATTGATCTTGTTATTTTCCAGCTTATGAAGGCTGTACCACATTCCTACTCCTCTGTGTGTGAACGCAAATGTCCAAATCAGTTAGACTTTACCCTGCCAGCACTGTAGTACAATGTTTGAATAATGTCCAATTGAGCGGTATGTGCAAACAGAGTGGGTGCGTCACGTGTTGGTGATAACTCTATCATGCACCAGTCATTTGCCTTTCTGCGGATCTTTGTGCACAGAGAGTAGCTGCTTTGTACTCCTTTCTGCTTTCCTCTATATTCCTTTACACAATTTCTTTTATATTGTGGACACATCAAAATACATGGAGTATCAATGCAAAAAAGTTACAATTACTGACCAGACGGTAGCCGCGTCTGCTATCTTGGGTGTGCTAAAACTCTGCGTAATGCATCATGTGTCATTGCCTCACGTCCTGCCTCCTGCATGCTCTACCCAGACTCCGCCCCTTGCATAAACCAAAAGGAGTATTTCCAGGTAAGTGTAAATGTGTCTGACACGGACAATCTCCAGTTGTGTGCTACATGTGTGAAAGGGCAACTCCGCACAATATCTGGACCTGATTATCCGGACATTGTCCGGAGTTCATATGTGAAAGCAGCTTTAGATACAGATGTACCTGCCTTATCTTCTATGCTTATCTTGCACACGCACAATAAGATTATTAACTGTTAATGCGCATGAAAGTGCTGGGACTATAACTGCTGATCATTGTATGAAGAACAAGACAGGTGTTTGGGGGTGTGGTCACAAGGAGACGCCCGACTTTAAGGAAGTATAAGAACTCTCTCCAGACAAAGGTATGGAGAGAAACTGCCGTGTCACTGTTTCGAAAGTGTATCACTTTGTTTCACATGTTTCTCCTATTTTGCTAAATAAATGTCATTCAAGCTAACTTAACGAGGGTCTGATCCTGATAGCAAGGGTTTATTTTCACCGACCACACAGTGGAATTTTCATAACAGGAGGCAATTTCGGAATTTTGTATGTACTAGCTTGGGCGATGACGCACAATGTATCTTTTGTTGTTGTCATTATTATTTATTTTATCTTGTCATACTTGCATTTTATTTAAGGCATTTGTTCCATTAGAAACAAACCACAATAAGCTACCCTATCTGCTATGCCCCTGTCGTCGTATGCAAGTCTATGAGGCTAACCCTAGAGATCAACATTTTTACCATTTATTACCACTCAGATCTACTGTGAAAGTGAGCGACCGGTTGGGTTCCTCAGGACATTTTCTTTTCTGATTATATTGTTATCTTTTTTTTTCTATTGGTTTTATTTTGTATTGTCAATTGTCATTTGACCTCTTCATATGGAACCCCTTCATTTCAGTGGTTAATAAAAGGGATGCTATATTGAGAAATGTAATGCAATTTAAGGTTATTTACTGAACTACTAGCTAGTAATCTAGTACTCCTTCAACCGACTGACATAGATGATGACCTGTATGTTCAGAAGTTGAGTACTGTCCAACCCAGTCTCAAGAGATCGTTGTTGACGTTGACAGATATAAATAGATAAATAGTTTAATCTCACACAGCCCGGACAGGATTGATATTTACTGTTCCTCTATTCCATAGATAATTGATTAGGGATTCCACCATCAGCAATGTCTTGACAAAAATATTTGATATGATGCACTTGTTAAATTCAATACAGATTCAATTATAACAAGACGTCGCATCCATTTTTAACATTTATCTGCTTGTCTCATCGGTGTCATCATGTGACGGCAATTATGAGAA
>NC_137199.1:3164588-3177088 GCF_960531495.2 Zeus faber | reverse complement strand
CTCCACTGTAGAAGGACTTAAGGATTCTCACCGAGACCCGGAATTTCCTCAGCTGCCTGAGGTGGTAAAGACGCTGCCTCGCCTTTCTCACCAGAGTGTCTGTTTGTAAAGTCCATGTTAAATCCTCTGTGATGTGGACTCCCAGGTACTTGAAGTTACTCACCCTGTCAACAGAAGTCCCATTAATCACCAAGGGCGTGTGCGTCCTCGATTGTAATCCTCGCCTAAAGTCCACAATCGGCTCCTTAGTTTTGCTGACGTTCAGGTGTAGGCTGTTGTCCTGGCACCAGAGTGACAGGTCAGCCACTTCCTCGCGGTAGGCCTTCTCATCGCAGTCGGTGATCAGGCCCACGACCACGGTGTCGTCAGCAAACTTGATGATGGTGTTGGAGCTGGACCTGGCCACACAGTCATGTGTGTACAGGGAGTACAGTAGGGGGCTGAGGATGCAACCCTGGGGGTATCCTGTATTCAGGGTGAGGGAGCTGGACATGTGCTTGCTAAGCTAGCTACTTAGCACAGGTTTTCAGTACTCGCCCAGATATGTCGTCTGGGCCCACAGCTTTCCTGGTGTTCACCCGCATCAAAGCGTTCCTGACCTGGTGCATGGACACTGACAGTGCGCGCTCATCCCCAGCGGTGTAACTCCAACAAGCCAATGAGCTAGCGGTGCTGTTGCCAGACTCAAACCGCGCATAAAAGGAGTTCAGTTTGTTGGCTAGGGAGGCGTCCACACTCGTGGCTGGGAGGAGCTTCTCTTGTAGTTTGTTATCGTCCGCAGCCCTTCCCACAAGCGTCTTGTGTCCCCCCGCGCCATCTGAAGCTCCACAGTCTCCCTGTACGCCCTTTTAGCGTCCAAGACATACAAGAGATACAAGACCGTCGTTGTAAGCAGCCATGTGAGCATTCAGAGCCTACGGATGGATTTATCAACCCACGGTTTCTGGTTTGGAAATATCCTAACTTTCACCGTGGGAACGATGCTATCGGCTACTGTAGTCACAAAGCTCACCGCAACATCAGTAAACCCGCTGACGTCACTTGAACTTGATTGGAACATGTACCAGTCTACGTCAGCGAGTGCGTCCTGAAGCGCAGCCTCTGATTGGTCCGTCCACCGCTTCACTTCCCTGACCACCACCAGTTCTCGCGCGAGAGGCCTGTAAACGGGAACAAGATCGGGGTGTGGTCAGATTTCCCGAAAACAGGGAGCGAGACGGTCTTGTATCCGTTCTTGTAAGGTGTGTAGCAGTGGTCCAAAGTTCTATCTCCCCTGGTGGCACACGTGATGTGTTGGTGGAAATTAGGCAGAACTTTTTTAAGGTTGGCCCTGTTAAAGTCCCCAGTCACCACCACAGCCGCGTCGGGATGTTTGTTTTGAAATCCGCACAACACATCATACAGGTCCGACAGTGCTGTGTCGGTGTCCGCTTGCGGTGGGATATAAAAGGCTGTAATGATGACCGTGCTGAATTCCCGGGGGAGATAAAATGGACGGCCTAAGATGGTCCAGGTTCGGCGAGCAGGAGCGGGAGAGAAACTTGGTGTTGTTGGGGTTACACCAGCGGTTGTTTACCATTAGACCGACGCCTCCACCTTTGGATTTCCCCGACTCCCCCGATCTGTTGCCGCAGAACACGGAGAAGAACTTGGCTGGACGGATAGCTTCATCCGGCACCAGTGGGTTCAACAATGTTTCCGTCAGGCAGAGGACGCAACGGTTCCTTGTCTCGTTGGAATTTAATCCTCGCTCGAAGTTCATCCATCTTGTTCTCCAGGGACTGAACATTGGCAAGAAGGATGCTTGGCAGAGGTGGACGGTAAGGTTGCATCCTCATTCTGACCCGAATGCCACCTCGTTTACCATGGTGCTTCCTCCGTGGGCCCGCTCGTGGAACAGCGGCTCCATTTTGGTTGTTGTTGTTGAGCGTCTTCCCGCGTAGAATTTCAGCCGGCAACTCTGCTTCCACGGATAAAAAGTCCCAAAGTTGTTCGTTTAGAGAAGTTTTTATATCCATGACTCTATCGCGATCGTAAGAGGTGACTGCCGATGCTTTTTTGGCAGACCCTTGTACTCTTGTACCCAATAGAACCTCTCAATTTTAATGCACACACAAAGACATATAAGTGGAAATATTTATGGAACAATAAATAATCATGAAATTAAAAACTTGTCTTAGGGCAAGATTTGATGTTTTAAGGCACTGGGAATTGCCTGAGACCCAAGGAATCCAGGCAGGAGTGTTTTTTTTTAGATAATAGGATCTGAGATCATCTCAAAGTCAAAGTCAATCAAAGTCAATACAATGCAGTGCAATGCCAATCTTGGATTTGTCTTATTAGTTGTTTTTACAGATACAGAAGATATTGGAGGCAGGTGATCCGCTGTGGCGACCCCTAGCGGGAGCAGCCCAAAGACCTATAAGTTGTTTTTACAGATAATCTAGCCACTGAGGGTGCACAAGCCAGTGTTTCATCAGTGCCAGTCCCAAGCCCAGATGAATAGAGAGGGTTGCGTCAGGAAGACCATCCAGCATAAAAACCATGTCAAATCAAACATGCGTACAACAAATCAGATTTCCATACCGGATTGGTCGAGGCCCGGGTTAACAATGACCGCCACTGGTGCCATTAGCCAACAGGGTGCCAGTGAAAATTGCGATACAGTCGGCCGAAGAATAAGAAGAGGGGGAAGGCGTGTCCGGAGACAGCGGGTGAGGAAGAGGGGCAGGTGAGTAGGAACTTTGAACGTTGGCACTATCAAGTGTAAAGAAAGGGAGAGATGGCTGACATAATGGAGAGAAGGAAGGTACACTCTGTGTACAAGAGACCAGGTGGAAGGGGAGTAAGGCCAGGAGTATCGGAGCCGGGTACACACTGTTCTACCATTGAGTGGATGGCAGGAGAAATGGGGTAGGGATTGTCTTGAAGGAAGAATATGTCAAGAGTGTTTTGGAGATGATGAGAGTGTCGGACAGAGTGATGAGCATGAAGCTGGAAATTGATGGGGTGATAATGAATGTGGTCAGTGCATATGCTCCCCAAGTTGGGTGTGAGATGGAAGAGAAAGAAGAATTCTTTAGTGAGTTGGATGTAGTGGTCTCCAAGGGAGAGAGAGTGGTTGTTGGAGCAGATCTCAATGGGCATGTTGGCGAAGGGACCAGAGACATAGTTGAGAAGGTGATGGGTAGGTATGGTGTCAAGGAGAGGAATGTTGAAGGACAGAGGGTGGTGGATTTCACCATAAGGATGGAATTGGCTGTTGTGAATACGTATTTCAATAAGAGGGAGGAACACAGGGTGACATACAAGAGTGGAGGAAGGTGCACACAGGTGGACTACATCTTATGCAGGAGGTGCAATCTGAAAGAGATTAGTGACTACAAAGTGGTGATAGGGGAGTGTGTTGCTAGGCAGCATCGGATGGTGGTCTGCAGGATGACTCTGGAGGCCAAGAAGAGGAAGAGAGTGAAAGAAGAGCCAACTATAAAATGGTGAAAGTTGATAAAGGAAGAGTGTTGTATGCAATTTAGGGAAGAGGTAAGGCAGGCAATAGGTGGGAAATGAACGGTAACCAGATGACAGGGAAACAACTGCAGAAGTGGTGAGGGAGACGGCCAAGAAGGTACTCGGTGTATCATGTGGGAAGGAAGTAAGACAAGGACTCTTGGTGGTGGAATGAGGAAGTACAGGAGCGCATAGAGCAGAATAGGTTGGTGAAGAGGAAATGGGATACTCAGAGAGATGAAGAAAGTTGACAGGGGAAGGCAAAGAGAGAAGTGGCAAAGGGAAAGGAAAAGGCATACGACGAGGTGTATCAGAGGTTGGACAGTAAGGAAGGAGAAAAGCACTTGTACCGACTGGCAAGGCAACGGGACCAAGCTGGGAAGGATGTACAACAGGTTAGGGTGATGAAGGATATTGATGGGAATGTGCTGACTAGTGTGGAGAGTGTGTTGAGAAGGTGGAAGGAGTACTTTGAGGAGCTGATGAATGAAGAAAATGAGAGGGAGAGAAGGAAGAGTCTTTATTCGTCACGCAACACACCACACTACAACACATGCTTGCACACACACACACACACACATGCTTTGATGGTGGCCGGTGAAATGGATCCTATGCTTTTGACCCATCCTGGCTTGTCCTTACTGCGGGGGCACAGTCAGGAGCAGTGGGCAGCATACGTGGACGCGCCCGTGGACCAGATGATAAGTGTCCATCGCTGGTCAGACGATGATGGGTGCATGTTTTTAGTGGGGGTCCTTACTGACGTGAGGTGGAGGAAACCCCATGTGAGCACGGGGAGAACATGCAAACTCCACACAGAAAGGCTCCTATTTGGGAGATAACCCGCCGGAGCACGGTGCCAACAGCGCCCCAGGCGGGAATCGAACCCAGGACCTTCTTGCTGTGAGGCAGCAGTGCAATGCACTGCGCCATGTGGGGGGGGCTGATGTGGGGATAGTATATCAAGAAATGCAGCAAATTTGCAAAGAGGATGTGAGAACAGCATTAAAGAAGATGAAGAGTGGAAAGGCAGTTGGCCCATGGAAATGTTTAGGTGAGATGGCAGTGGTGTTCCTAACGAAACTGTTTAATACCATCCTGAAAAGGGAGAGGATGCCGATGTAAGTCTACCTTAAGAATACGGTAGACGTACAGAGCTGTAGTAACTACAGGGGAATAAGTTGACAGATGACATTGTGATCTGTAGTGAGAGTAGGGAACAGGTTGAGGAGAGCCTGGAGAAGTGGAGGCATGCATTAGAGAGAAAAGGAATGAAAGACACTAGGAGTAAGACAGAATACATCTGCATAAATGGGAGGGAGGGTGGTGAAAAGCTGAGAATGCAAGTGGAGTGGAGGTGGAGAAGTTGGATGAGTTCAAGTACTTGGGGTCGACCATCCAAAGCAGTGGAGAGGAGTGAAGAAGAGAGTACAGGCAGGGTGGAGTGGGTGGAGAAGAGGGTCCGGAGTGATCTGTGACAGAGGGGTTCCAGCAAGAGTGAAGGGGAAGGTCTACAGGTCGGTAGTGAGACCAGCTATGTTGTACAGTTTAGAGGCGGTGGCACTGACAAAAAGGCAGGTGGCTGAAGTGGAGGTGGCAGAGTTGAGGATGTTGAGATTTTCATTGGGAGTACCAAGGATGGACAGGATTAAGAATAACTACATTAGAGGGACAGCTCAGGTTGGACAGTTTGGTGAAAAAGTGAAAAAGAGGCGAGACTGAGATGGTTTGGACACGTGTGTAGAAGAGATGAGAGTTATATTGGTAGAAGGATGCTGAGAATGCCAGGCAAGCTGCCAGGCAAGAGGAAAAGAGGAAGGCCAAAGAGAAGGTTTATGGATGTGGTGAGGGAGGACATGCAGGCGGTGGTGTAAGGGAGGAAGATGCTCAGAACAGAAGGTATTGGAGGCAGATGATCCACTGTTGCGACCCATAGCGGGAGCAGCCGACAAGGGGAGAAGTTGTTTTTACAGATAATCTTTTACATTTTTATGTCTAAAAAAACTTTACAGTCCAAAAAAGAAGAGTGTGGTAGACTGGGGTGCGTGGTTGAGTGTGGTGAGGGGAAGTCAGTTTGGTAGTCTAATGCTCCAAGCTTCAGTATCAGCTGTGTCTAGTTGAGCTGACTGGCCAGTTACGGCAGCTGCAAAGTTTTCTTATGTGTCTGTCTTTCAGTGAGGAAATCCACGGGCAGGGATTGTGATGGTGCGCTTCAAAACCAGCCATGCCACGACCGACACTGGGAAAAGACCCTGAACGTTTCTGTGTGTGTTTATGTTAACCTTTATTATTACCTCCTCACTGGAGTGCTTTCTGTTCAACCATTGCCAATAAAACCTGGTGTTCCAGTTAACCTCTAGCCAAACCCACATCTCTTTCCGTCCTTCCGTCTGAACCAGGGTAACAAGCCTGCTACAGTGGTATAGTCGGCAGGATCGGAGGCGACCCGAGAGCGCCGGATAGAGCGATCCGGGCTGGAGAACCTGTCCATCCGCCTGGGCCTGATGCAGGAGGTGCAGACGGTGGTCCTACAACAGCAGACCCAGATGCTTCAGGCAATGGTCCAGACCCAGGAAACGGACCGAGACGTCCTGCAGGAGCTGTTGCGGGACCGCCCATCGATCCAGGCCGATCGACGACCAGGCACCCCATCCCCATTTGACTCGTAACAGATGACCAGCGAGGAACGCCAAGGCCTTCCTCACCTTGTTGGAACTGTCGGCGGCTGTGGGTAGGTGGACTGGAAACAGCCCTGCCACTACTCCCCTTACTCATGGGGGAGGCACAGCGGGCGTCCACAGCCCGCCATGATTACATGGTGGTGAGGAAGACCATCCTGGACCACTCCTCCGACACCAGAGGGGCATCGGCAACACTTCTGGACCCTGGACTATGCTGGGGCCAGCCGTCCCGTCGCCTACACCCAAGAGCTAAGGGATGCGGCCCAGTGGTGACTACAACCGGAGGAGAGGACAGTAAATCAGGTGATTGACTTTGTGGTGCTGGACCGCTTCCTGGACGCTCTTCCTGCCCGAACAGGCAGCCTGGTCTGCTGCCATCGTCCCGCCAGCCATGAGGCAGGCATGGTTCTGGCTGAGCGGCACCTGACACCCACCCAACCACCGGCGACTGCGGTCCAGCTGGAGGCCATCTGGCATTGTTAGTCCTCCCTCAATTTGCATTCTGGGAGCTGTCTGAATGGGTCTCAGTGTTGGAGAAACTTTGAGGGTGACTATCTCAGAAACATTTTTTGCCGCACCCTCGTCATTAACAAGTCATAGCTTATATATATATTTATATATATATATATATATATATATAAATATTTGCTTGATTCGCACAAGTGACGCCTTGATTTAAAGTTCTGATTCTTCACTTTCAAATGCTGCTGCAAAAAAAGTCAAAATTGTCCCACATGTATCTCAAATCTGAGACGTCTGGCCGGTTGCGGTGGGGTGGGCCTCGCCCTTACGCGGGGCATGTGTGGGCATGGGAGTCCCGCCGGCATGCTGGCGGGGTGTCGGTCGGTCAGTGTGGGCCTGCGGCCCAGGTTCTGTGCCTGCAGCTGAGTCTTGTGCCTGCACCTCTGGGTTGGTTGTATATGTATGCCCCTGGGGTGTGGGGTCTCCTTGTGCTCCCTTGGACTGGGTAATGCTCCTTGGGGCTGGGTGTGGGGGCTGCTCCACGGCCCTCTGGCTTCTCTGGGAGCCCCAGGGTCTTCTGTGGCCACAGGGCGGGGTGCTTGGGGCTTTCCTGCAACCGTGGGGTGTCTACAAGGCTGCGGAGTTCCAAGGGCTTCGGGGCCCTTTCCACTGCTTGGAGGCGCCACAACATAATACCGACCTTCTACACCAGTACCAATGGGGATAAGTCATGTACACTCACCGGTGGACATCTTACACACACACACACACACACACACACACACACACACACACACACACACACACACACACACACACACACACACACACACACACACACACACACACACACACTTGCACACACACACACACACACACACACACACACACACACACACACACATACAGGCGGTCCCATCACACACACACACGCACACACCACCACACCTGCTTGGAGTGCACCCCAGCACCCTCCTGGTTGCATTCCTCTCCTTTCCTCCCTCATTTACTGCCATATCTATGACAGAAAGAGGCCACGTGACCAGTTTTCCTGGATCTAATGAACTGTTTTTCAATACATGTTGTTGTCCAATGTGTACGTTTTTGCGTAAATGTTGTTGGTTCTATGTTTATTTGTCTCACCCGTGGTGATTCTCCCCCTCTTGGAGTAGTGATAGGTTGTTTATAGACCCAAACATGATAAATAGTTCTCCAAAGAGGAGGGTAAGGTGGTGGTTCTCTATCACCATAAACTGTGCTCTAATCATTCTACAGCTCATCCACAGGACAGAGTTATTGCAGCAGTTCTTGATGATTTAAGAAAGAATAAAGAGTTGCATTGCAGGTTGAGAAGTTGAACTCCACTTGCAGACTAACTCTGTCCTAGATGCAATGGCATACAAATACTCTTGGGAAATAATCATGGGATCATGTTGGCTAAAATGTTGGTGACATTGTTATGTTAACAAACACGCATGTATACACAACGGGCAATAATCCACGTCAGAAAATATTTGGAAGTCATGTCCATAAACTGCTTGATAAGTCGATATAGTAATTATTGCGACAAGCCTAATTGGAGTACAAAGTTCTGGCATCATTGAGGCCGAGCCAAAGATTCTCAGCCTACTCTGCCATGACGCATTACAAAAACATTGACAAGCGAACAAGACATGTGCACACACGTTAGGAGATCTAAGTCGTGTAAGTAAATTGAAAATGTAAAAAGAGGTAAATTGTTTTGCAAGATTAAATGTATCTTTGTGCCATTTTCAAACCAATTATTTTTCACATTTTCTATAAGGTTGCATTGTTAATTGTTCCATTACCGATTTTGGTCGAAGTTACTTACCATATTTTGAATTTCTTATTTCTATTAGAAAAGGCAAAAGCATCATTGCTTTAAAGCTATACTATGTAACTTTTTTTTTACCTTAAAATATCAGCTTTAAAATGATTTTGATGGTACACTGACACGTAATATGGAGAACGGCACCTTTTTTATTTTCCACCCACCATCCCTGTTCTTGTACTATGTAACTCTGTGTTCAGGTACGAAACTGCAGGAAAAGTACGCTTTAGGTATTACGCTTTATGGCACTACGTCACTTCCTTGATGTTTAGCTCCGGTAATAAAGGTTTTTTTGCCTAGTAAAATAAAAAATAAATACCCACAAAATGATAGACTTGCCAGGCAAAATGTCCGGTAATAATGCTCATACACTATGTAGCCACTGCACCTCCCCAACCATGGGTCAGACGGGCCAGTGGTACGCCTGGCCCCAGCAAGTCAGCCGGCGTGTGCCGGCACTCACTTTCTTGCACCATAGGGTTTGTTTCACTCTCTGACTAGAGAGTGCGAGCCGAGCACTCTGCCAGGCCGAGCACATCTGCAACTCGTGGACTCGAGTACTCGCTCTGGGAAGTGGCAAGGTCTGTGCAAGAAGCACTGTATCCTAGGTGTACATTATATCTGCATTTGTAACATAGACTAGTTATTGAAACCAATAATGTTCAAATTTGTCCGATAAAATAAATTATTTTCGGACAATTTTTACGACAATGATGTAAAAGTGCAATTGCACCAGAAACTGTCAGGTGCCAAATCCCAAATACTACAAGTTACATAGTGCTGCTCTAACAAATACAAAATACATTAAAATGAACTCTAAACTTTCTCAATCAGTTACCGCAAAAAAAACAACTGGAAAAAGTACCCAGTGTAACATGTTTTTTCCCCCTAAATGTCCATCTAATTGAAAAATAAATACATAAATAAATGTCCTCATCACCATCATTTTATAAAAATCCCAATATCTTTGTTAAACCCAAATAGATCCAGAAGTCTGGCTTCTGAATCGGCCCCTTTCAAAGGTGCTAACAATTAACTAAAAGCGTAAAGTAATGGAGTTTGGGGAAAAAGGATCACTCTCACCAGCCTCCTTGATGATAAATCAAGCTTTCCTCTGCTGTGTGCAGCAGTTAAATGTGGTCGTAATTGAATGTTCCAACCAGGTACAGGGCTAAAAATCAGTTATTTTCTGGGTGATTCCTCCAGAAAGCAAAGGCACCTGAAATCCTGTATGTCCGTGAGATGATTCCTACATATTATGTTGCTCCATCTGCTTTACTCAAAATTGCCCTTAGAAAAGCTTCACGTATGTCACAACAACTGTTGATATGCACAATACCAGCATTTATTTATATTATTATTAGGAATGGAGAAAAGCTTCCGAAGTTCCATGTTATTTTGTTTTCAACATTTTGGACAATTCAGCCTTGAGAGTGACAGTAAAAGTATGATTCTCAAATTGAAGCTTAAAATGTAACGACAACAAAATCAGCAATATCTTGACACATAACTTTGCAAAATGGAACTTCTGTAAAGCTGGAAGAAATACTTACAAAATATCCATTCCCGCCAAAGCTTCCAGTCTCTTCCATTCTGTCATTCTGGGGGGGGGGGGTATTTTTTCCCTCCTTAATTGACTCCGCTCATTTTGTCTGCCGCAAATTTCCATGGCCAGTCAGTAATATGTAATTTCTTCACAGATTTATTCTGTCATTTTTTTGCTGCTTACTGCTAATAATTCCATTCTGTCCTGTTGCACTTAACTTTGGTGCCTGGTTTGCACTAATGAGCGAGCTCCCCCGCAAGAGAACACCAATTACACACACAACAATATGTCTATACGCACTGGCTCCAGTCTCTCTTTCTGTATTTCTCCCTCTCTCTCTTTCTGTGGGTCTGTCTTTCTCCCCCGGCCATCCCCCTCTCTCGTTTACTATTCTATCTGACCAGATATTCAGTCTGCTTCCTCTCTGCCCCTTCTCTGGATCTAAATCTTCCCCTCTGCCTCTTCTTCCTGCACCCAACCCTATCCTGGCGGTGTCCCCCTTCTCATATATTTCCAGCATCTCTTCACGCCTCGTCATCCTCCCACGATTTATGCCGCCACCGCACCCCCTCTCTTGGTCTCCCTTGATCTCTACTCTCTTCTCCTTCAAAATCTCCACTGTCCTCTTTCTCTCACCACTTTAGCTCTTCACCCTCTTCTCCGTTTCACTCTCCCATTATTTGTCCCTTGTCTCCGTTGTTCCATATTATTTACCTTTGCCACCCTCTGGCCTGTGCGTCTCTCTCTCACTCTCTCTCTCTCTCTCTCTCTCACACACTCAGTGCAACTGAAAAAAGGCTGTAAAAAGGATACCGATTGGAGGATTACGCCAATCTAAGATGGGTAATACACTGCTGTGAGAAGGTGCTCTGAAAAATGGGGGAAGTAAAAAAATATTTAAAAAAACTAATCCTAGGCACTCTTCATAAAATAAAAAGAATTTATCAAAGGCTAGTTTGTGATAGAACAGATAAAATCGTCTCAACATGTTTTGGCCACACACAGCCTTCGCCAGGGCGTAACAAAGGCTGTATTGGTATGTGAAACATGCGTTTACATTGCCGGGGCAAATGGAAAACAAAAAAAAGGTCAAATATATAATGTAAAATTAAAACAGGAAAATGTCAATGTTGCAGTCAAAGACTATACACAAATAAGTAAAGGTTGCCCTAAATTAAAAAAGTACGTATTAAACAATGCGGTTAAAAATATATAGATACAGATAAGTACAGAAAACCTCAGATTGAAATAGAAAAATTTGGAATTTGTTGATAAAAATGCCTACACGGATAAGTGGAGATAAGCATAAAGAACACAACATGTTTGATATGGAATTTGACATTTAAAGGTTTCTAAAATATATGAATACAAATAGGGATGCAGACTAAAATGCAGATGGACCTGTGTGTAAACATTGCAGTCTCACTCTGTCATTTTATTTCTTCAGTGGATCTCAGTTTACTTTCAAACTGGAGTCAACATCATCAAGCAAAGGCGTAGGAGATGGGACTGCCCGATAAAGCCTGAGAGACTTTATTAATCCAGGTGGAAAATGTTCAGTATGTGGCCACAGCACGAGGAGACAGAAGACAACATTCAACCAGAATCAGTTAAGAGTAATAGTAAAAACTGAATAATAATACATTAAAGCCCTTTTGATGACTACAATGTCCAGTGTGGGAAAACTCCTGGATAATAAACAGCGGTAGGTCTAAACGTTCCAAGGGATTCTGGGTCTGATATCGTAGCTGCTTCACATTAACAACTGGATTTGTCTAAATATGATTTTGTGATTTTGCGATATAAAGTATCGCTAGATAGGGTGTTAAAGTCACAATGATTGCCATAATAACCTCTACTTAGTACACTGCAGAGATGCATGTCTATGTCCTGAATGAAGCAATTTATGCCCAAAGTACAAAGATACACGATCAAGACTCACCACATTGACTTGTTAGTTGACTTAACATCCTAATAGGTCAGGGGCAGTTGAGGCTGATCTCAGGGCTCTAGGGGGCCAGTAGCCTGGGGCTGGTCATATAAAATGTCATATAAAAAATGAATATGTGTCGTGAGTGTTAAGGATATGAATGCATATACAGTAATTATGTTGCGTGGTATGTTTTTTTTGACTGTGCCAATAATGTTTGTTAAATGTGTTAAAGGACTTGCTCCGTCTCTGATACACACACCCACACACACGCACGCACTCACACACAATCTCTTGTTTTTTTTTCTAAAAATACCACCTTTTCATATACAACATGTAACTCAAAGTGCTTTACATTATAGAAGGCCAATCAGAGAATAACAATTGAAGCAAAGCAACATGCATGTACAAAGTAGAATAATAAAAAAATGTAATTAAATCATAAACGGTAAGAATAAACGAAGAGTAGTTGATTTAAGTAATTGCATAGAATACAAAAGTAAAATAAAATACTATACTAAA
>NC_137199.1:3079588-3162088 GCF_960531495.2 Zeus faber | reverse complement strand
GTCTTACAAACCGGATCCGTAGAAACCGGAGACACTGGACTATGCCGCCCTTGTTGCAGGCGCGTGTGGGGTTTCTGACAAGCGCTTCGCATTCGATTCTATATACGATTGTTTATATTTTATTTTATTTTTATTCTTATCTTTTCAACTCCTCCTCTTGAATTAGTGGGCGAAGGCGGGAAGAAGTAGAGAGAGAGAGAGAGAGAGAGAGAGATGGACTGAAAAAGGAGCTCAGGGTTTCAGCGAGATAGGGAGTGAGGGAGGTGGTGGTGGTGGGAGTTCGTTGAGCTGATATAGACTGTAACGCACGCCTCTACTTTTCCATTTCAATTTTCCAGGGGGGGGGGGATCGAAACAGTTCCCGTCCTTGCTATTTCACGTCCTTATCCGCATGCAGACTGCATCAACAAAAGTCTTAACTCAGAAATATGTGGAGGGGGCGGGAGGTGTTGCCAAGTGCCACGACAGCCTGTTTTAAAAGGACTGATCGTTCAGTCTGTCGCTGTTCTTTCAGCACCACGCAGAGTAGCAGCTGAAGCAGAGAGAGAGAGAGAGAGAGAGAGAGAGAGGGAAGGAGAAGGGGTGTGGAGAGAGAGACAGAGATTTGTTTTTTCAACTTTAATTTTAGGTGACATATACAACATTTTGTAGGTGTAGTATTTTAAATATGTAATACTTATACACATGCTACTCTCGAAAAATCTAGTTTTGATAAACCTGTAATTACAGTGGGAGTTACTGTAAAACCAGAGTTAAATTCTTTACATGTGTAAAAGCAATAGATGGAGGGGGGGAAACCAGAAACCAGGAATGCCATCTGCGTTTCCATGAACCAAGTTGCAATTTAATGGTTCGATGAAAACTGAAGGATGACAGACAAAACTATAGAGTACAAGAACGAAATGACTATTTTGCAAAGTGCGAAGGTGTACGTAGGGGGAGAAAGGCACACTGGAAAGGAGGACTAATGGGCTAAGAAGTCAATAAGAGGTCGAAAAGGTTGGGATGGAAACGAAAGGAATCAGGTAGAGGATTGCCGAGAAAAGTCACTGGATGTTGGTGGCAGGATGATGAGCTTGGTCAATTTCAGAATGGTGAAAAGTGCTGCTTTGTTGCCCCCTCTTGGCAATGGAGAACACTATTTGAGGACAAGTGAGTTTGAGGCTTTCAGGATGGAGGAAAGGATAAAAGAGAGGCATAAAATATATTAAAGAAAATACTTTTACAGTTTATTCATGTATAAATTAATTGATTAATTTGTTTGACAAACAGAAAATCATACGTGTAGAGGATTATAACAACGCAGTAAATTCCAAAATTGATCTGGAGAATCTATTCGGTGGCATGTAATTTGATTTAACAGGTGCTTTTGTATAAAACGTCTTGTAATAAGTAAACTCATGAGTAGTGTTTAAAATGGCTGTACTATATACTCATAGCCAGCAAAGCCTTCAACAAGAACAAGTGATATTAGGGGAGAACCAGAGTTAAATAATGTTTTTTTAAGGAGTGGTAGAATGTGTAGAAGTAGAATGTTTTTTGGTTGAGAGTGGCCAACTGGAACAGATTGTGTTCATTTTAATGGCCATTTGACAGGTGTGCATATGAATGTTAATATAAAGCACAAGGGGTCAAAAAAACGATTGAAATTATTTCAAATAAAGTATCGACAAATACTGACGTTTAAGCAGCAGACTTAAGGAGAGAGAGAAATTAGAAACAGAGAGAGAGAGTGAAAGAGAGAAAAAAATGTATGCTCAGAGAAAGGCATAGGCCACTACATGAATAGCCCTGGGGGCCAGATTTTCAACCTGTTCGCTACTTAAAGTAGGGGCCTGCCAAATCAAACAACATCTGTCAAACAGAGAAAAGGAAAATCCAAAACCACCTTCATATTCCTCAAACGTATACATTTCTTGATAGTATTTTACATTTATATATATATATATATATATATATATATATATATATATATTTATTTATTTATTTATTAATGATCGGCACTACAGTTTGTTGCTAACCTTCAAATTTATACGAAAGGCCAGTCAGCTCAATATGTGGGCCACATTTGGCCCACATATTGAGCTGGGCCGCTAGTTAAATAGGCCTGGCATAGGCCACGACATTATTTTGAAAATATGAAACGGCCAAACACGGTTTGCAGGATCCTACTCTCTTATTTAAGATTGAATTAAAAAGAATGTCAAATATTCCATTGGTTAGTATACCCCATGTAACCCTTGAAATCACATATTCAACATATTTCTCATATTTAGCCTGTTTAAAGGTCTTGTAAATGCTTTGCCACATCTCACCGGTAATACAATGTTATGTCTTTTGTGGAATTAAATATTCTGTCATGAATAGAACTCAAATTTTGCAACATCAACTCAAGTCATGGCTACAGTGATTAGCCAAGTAATTTTTTGTTTTAATGTGATGTTTCTTCACAGCTTCTACTTGAATCTGACTTTGATCAGTTCCTGTTCGACAGTTAAGTCTGCATGCAAAAGTCCCACCAACACATAATCATGGTGCTTTTTCAACTGTCAATAGTCTACTAAAAGTAAATACGTTACATATGGTGGCCTTGCTTATTCTGTGATGCCCTATTCTTGATTTTTGAGGGGCTGAAACTGTCTCACAAGGAGAAATATTTGACTGTCGTCAGCTGGACCTGGAACCAGGGCAGCTGATCATTGTGTCCCAAACAGCATTACAAAACAACACACAGGTGTGACATGTGTCGTTGATTAATCTAATCGTGATCTACAACACTGGATTATTACACACAAAAATACACAAAACTATATGATGTTGTTATGTTGTTCTCACCCCAACTAGGAGTAAAACATTTTTAAATTCCCTCCTGGCTTCAAGTGAGGGTTGTCAAGCAGAAAAGTTTATTTTAAAGTAGACCATACCATCTAGGATGTTAAGTCGCAGATTTTACCGGCACATCAATACGTAAAGCCGGGCACTATTTTCCTGTCGCCTCAAAGCATCGTTGCTGACAGTGAGTCCCACCACAGTGTTATTGTGGTAACTGTTTTCTTACATAGAAAAGGTCCGACACTTACTTTACCAACTGTGAAAATCAATCTAGAGGTCTGCAACTAATGTCAGCGGGTTTCGGATAACACACCCAACTTCACAGCAGCTTGTCAATTTGGACATGGACTGTTGTAGCTACTTTGTTGAGGAGATCGAGCTTTGGGCTCAGAGGATCTGAGAACCGTTTGGGTGGGTAAGCCCATGGTTGACGACAGACACTGGCTTTTGAAGGAGTGTGAATGGAGTATCAAGACATTTAAAATTCTCAGAAGAGGAAGTTGCTAGCGGTGATTTCAAATTATGGTGACTACAAAGAATGATATTTTCCGACGGACCTTGCTTTGATTCCCCATTTGGCTATCCTCACTATTTTGTTCACATGCTGAAAACCATCTAGTCCATTACATGAGTAAGACTAGAGGAGCCGTGAGAATGAAAAAAATTATTGCTGGAGTGAAAGTGGATCGGGTAGATTCATGTAGGTTCAAGTTGTTGGTTCACTTCCCAAGGCACCATTAAGGAAGATGGCAGAGTTCAGTGTATGAGTTTCCCTGGGGGGTATACACAATGACCAAAATTAATGAAGCAAATTCCTGACTATAAGGGCTTTAAGATCCAGGTTTAAAGAACATAAAGTAATTTTATTCTCCAGTCACATTTGAGTGTCACTTTTGCCTCATATACACCGATCAGCCACAACTTTAAAGCCACCTGCCATTGTGTACTGTAAGTCCCCCTCATGCCGCCAAATCAGCCCTGACCCGTCGAGGCATGGACTCCACAAGACCTCTGAACTTGTGGTATCTGGCAGCAGATCCTTTAAGTCCTTTAAATTGCGAGGTGATCGGGTTTGTTGTTTCAGCACATCCCACAGATGCTCGATCGGATTGAGATCTGGAGAATTTGGAGGCCAGGTCAACAGGTGCCATTGGCGTGAGATGATCAATATTATTCACTTCACCTGTCAGTGGTTTTAATGTTGTGGCTGATCGGTGTAAAATCACATGCAAACCACCTCCCTCTTGTTTTCATACCACACAGCCATCGAGAAAAACGTTGCAAACTTACAGCCTACTGAGCAACACACACAAATATAGACAAGACACCCTCAACACGTATAGCTGGATGGATACAGATACAGTATATACAGCTAGGTCATTGATTACTTCTAGAAAGAATAAAAAATAGAAAGATGACAGAAAAATTATGAAGAGACACACACACACACACACACAGGAACACACATGTAAAGATTAAATGTCTATATTGAATCTGCTGTGTGACTAGCCAAGGAGGCTTGGTCAAGCTGCCCCTGCAGACAGGCGGTGCAGACTCCCATCCTGGGGCTGCTCAGCTACTGCAGATCGGGCGAATGAACTCCGCTGATTCGTCTGATCCAAAAACCAGAAAGTAATATTATTTCTTCCTGGTTTTTAAGAAAGTTCATACCCAAACCATATATTATATGGTTTATTGTCCCCGTAGTGAGGATCAGCGTGCTTGCAGGAAATGGTACGCCCGGGCGAGACAAGCCCGCTATCCAAGCCACTGGACACAGGAGCATGGCTAAGCACAGATCTAATGGACTATTTTCATACTGGCCTGCGAGCCTTTAATTTAACATTTTGGCCCACGAGCCACATTGTGTTTAAAAGACTGTGAATAAAAACACCCCAACTGGCACTGTTTCACCTCCGCTTGCCTCCTCTTCCTCATTCCCTGGCCCTGCGCCAGAACACACCTCTACATGCTGTTTCAATCATTTATGTTTAAACTAACCCACTCATAACCCCAAAAGAGAGAGAGAGTGTGTGTGTTATATATAATATATTCCATTATTATTTGTCTTATGTGGAATAATAATGTGTTCTGTCCAACTAATGTTTCAACCCTCCTATTATATACAGTACTGTAGATCAAGACACTTAGACCCTCCTCCATGCAAATGCTGCCAGAGAAATTGAATCTGAGTTAGCAGTATAGACGGCCAGTTTCAAATGGATCTGGTAGATATGAATGATTATGCAGATGACTATAATGGCTTACGTTTTTTGCTGACATGTAGAGACTTGTTTTCAAAATATGTGTGTGCTTGGTCTTTAACTTCTTAGAGTGCCAATGCAGTTATCAAGGCATTTAAAGACATCTTGAGCGAAGGACGTGTACCAAAGAAGCTTCAGACTGATGCCAGGAAAAAATTTTAGAGTCAATCTTTTCATCGCCTAATGACATCTTACTGTATTAGATTATACATTTTTCAACAGGTAATGAGACAAAGCTTAGTATAGTGGAGCATTTCAACAGGAGGCTAACAACACGTTGTGGTGGATGGGATGGCTTGAGTAGCCACACCTGATGCTCGTTGGTTGGGCTCACGAGCATCAGGTTTAAAAACCCAGTCCACACTCCCAGTCAAGATGGGAGCCCTGTGTCATGACATGTTCCATCTGCCCCTGGCTAATGCCACCTAGCCTCATCTCTACAATAAACTGGTGTTCACAACCCCCCCCGTCGTCTGTGTACCTGATCATGCCACTTGTGTGGCGTATGGTGGTGAATCTGCCACAGTGGTGGAGAATGCAGGTATCCGTCACAGGGAAGGGATACAGAAGGGCCGTCCGAAGATGCCCTGGAGCCACCAGCGGTTTAACGGGTGGCCCCAGCACCAACCCTCTTCTGACTGGCAGCAGCAGCACCTGGGGATTCAGCAGAGCATCGGGGGAGAAGCAGCGCAGCAGCCACCACAGGTAACCGCTGGCAGCTAGCTTGTCTGCCCAGCAGACATCGCTGGAACCATCCAGCAGCCAGGCCATCCCTCCAAGCAGCCCCTGCAGCAGCCAAGTCCGACCACGCCGTCACCAGCAGCGCGGCAGCCCGAGGCCCACGCCCCAGAAGTGAGGAGGGGGCAGTCTGTCGGTGCCGTGGTGGAAGGAGGCCGGTTGACCGTGCTGCTCCGGGGAACTCAGGTCTTTTTATGGGCATTTTTTTTTTGTATGGGAAACCTGGTTCAGAGTCTAGTGTTTTATTTATTTAGGGTATAGGAACCCTGGGTCAGTCTGCATTTTTAGGGATAGGAACCCTGGGTCAGTCTGCATTTTTAGATATAGGAACCCTGGCTCAGTCTGCATTTTTAGATATAGTAACCCTGTCAGTCTGTTTAAAGCATTTATTTTCATTTTTGTTCTCTGCTTGGTGGAGGGGGTAGGCTTCGGCCAGGAATTCTTCCTGGCCTCAGTTTGGTGTTGGGAGTATGTAGTGGATGGGGTTGCTTGAGAAGCCACACCTGATGCTCGTTGGTTGGGCTAACAAGCATCAGGTTTAAAAACCCGTCCACACACTCAGTCAAGATGGGAGCCCTTTGTCATGATGTTCCATCTGCTCCTGGCTAATTCACCTAGCCTCATCTCATAATAAACTGGTGTTCACAACCCCCTGTCGTCTGTGCCGGAGGTCCCTGAGCATGCCACTTGGGTGGCGAATCGGCAACACACCTATGTGGAGATACTTAACGGCTGTAAATACGAGACACTATGTTTGACATCAAGGACATGGTGCATACTTGAAACCACACATGCCATAGATTAATGCCACTAATTAGTGGCACCACTAATTAGTAGTGCCAGGGCACCACTAATTAGCCTCATGGCAGTGTTAAGCACATCAACACAGGCTGTATGGCTGCTGTGACTCCATGCAGGGGTGGCATACTAAGCCGTGGAGTATGCGAGGGCAAGGGTAGAAGTTTGCACCCCATCCAGTGCCAACCAGTCTCTTCAGGAGGTTTACACGGGCAGCGGTCTTGGCAGCAACTAGTTGGATGTGTGGCTTGAAGGTGAGGCTACGGTCAAGTGTGACACCGAGATATTTAGGGTTGGGGTCATGCATGATGATGGTGCCGTCGAGTGTGATGTTTAGCATGGTATTTGCACATCGATTGGCAAGATGGAACACTGAGCAAACTGTCTTGGTTAGGCTTAGCTTGAGATGCCATTTGTGGAAGTACCTGCTCAGTAGCGAGAGATCTTTCTCAAGGGCATTCTCAACCACACTAAAGGCTTTGTCACCAAATCCAATGGCTGAGTCGTCGGCGTAGGTGTATTGCGAGCACTCTCCAACAGGCATGTCAGCCTGGTGGCATTCAGGTACTCCTTGTACAGTTTCTCAGTCTTTATCCCAGCAAGGTACATGTGGGTCCCTGCGGCATCTTGAGATGGAGAGCTTGGCAGTCTTGTTGAACAGGATGCAGAAAGCATTATAAGCTCCATTCAAATAAGCTGATGGGTCAGGTAGGCTTGCTGTTAATTTCCTGGTGAGTTCTGAAAACTTTTGCCAGTTAGCCTTCCTGAAATTCCATCTTCTTCTGTTGAGGGAAGAGATGGCTAGCTTGATGTCACTGGAGATGATGATGGGCGAGTGACCAGATCTAGGGAACTTCTGTAGAACCATTCTGTTGCAGCGTCTGCTGATGTTGTTGGAGACAAAGGACAGGTCAGGGCATGTCCAGGTGCCGTGTCTGCCAGAGTAAAAGGTTCTGGGGTCCTTGTTGTCGAAGAGCAGATGAAGGTTGTTAGTTTCTGCCCAGTCGCTAGCAACAGAGCCATTTCTGTCAGTGTTTGATTACCCTCATTTGATGTTCCTACAATTAAAATCACCGCAGACAAAAGAGTTCACAGGGATGGTGGGGAGGAAGAATTTATCCAACTCAGCAGGTGGTGGTTTGTAGATGTTGCAAAAGGTGGTGCCCAGAGCTTCCATGGTGCACCATTCAATGGCAGAATTGGCTGGAGGTTGCTGGAGGGCTCTTGCATTTATTCCCTGTTTGGTGTAGCAGGCAATGCCGTGTTTGTTGTGACCTATGAAGCTGAGGTTGAAACCATCGATGAGTAGCTTGTCTTCAGTGACACATTGTGTCTCTTGTAGCAGCAGTTTGTTCACCTGATGTTGGTTGGCAATGTGCTGGATGAGATCATGCTTCGACTGTGTCAGGCCCTCTGTGTTCAGTTGCAGTAGACGCACTTCAGTGTTTGCCATGACGGTGGTCTTGACAGACGCGTAGTGGGTACTGTACTCTTGAGGACGGAGGGCTGCTGATGTAGAATCTGTGTAGTACTAGTATGACTGGTTTTGTTGGATTCTTTTTTTGATCAATATAGAAACACCTATTGTTTGAGTTATGCGGAAAACATCTAATTAACCCATTTAACGTTGGGTTTGAAGTGCTTGGATGCAGTCAGGTGAGTTTCTTGCAGTAGACAGAAGCTGTGGTTCATCTTGGTGAGGTGACTTAGGATTTTACTACATTGAGCTGGAGAGCCCAAACCTCTCACATTCCAACTAACAAACTAAAGAGGTGTCATTAAGTTTAGTTAGGTGGTGATGGATGTGGATTTGTAGTTTTCCCATGCAGCAGCACAGTGCATCCAAGGCAATAGCTATACTGCTGTGCCCATGTTTTCCTATAGATAAGTCTGACTTTTACTCCTTTCCATTCCTTTTTACTGTCCAAGTAATGCAGGAACTTTGTAGGGATAGATATCTACACAAACAAATGATGTGTAGACAAAGATACATAGAACATCGCACAGTCAGACATACATTGAGTGAGAGAAGGGAGATGATAAGAAGGTAAGATGATGAGAGTGAGCAAAATGTACAATCTGGTCATAGAGTGCTTATTTCTACATCTTGCATATCCGAATAACCAGGGTGTGGTGGAGGAGTCTCGGAATAAGAGCCTGTCCATATAGTTTATCAACAATCAGCGGTACGTGTTAACCCTTCTGCCGGTTCTCCTTCAGGATGGGGTACAGCACCTTCCATTGGTCATTGATCTCGTGGGGGAATTGATCGTTTATACCCAGCATGGTTCCTTTCAGCTCCCGTCCTTTGCTTTTAACCAGCTCTTGGCACTTGAAGTGTTCAAATTTAGCAATGATCAAGAACTGTTGCAATAACTCTCTCCTGTGGATGACCTGTAGAATGACAAGAGCACCGTTTTTGGTTATGGAGAACCTCCACCAACCCCCCTCTATGGAGAACAATTTATCATGTTTGGGTCTATAAAAAACTTATCACTACTCCAAGAGGGGGAGAATTCCACAGGTGAGACAAATAAAAATATTATTTATATCAATATAAGGCTGGCTTTCATCTCAAATATCTATCAAGCATGTCAACCTTAATATCATCCAAGACACTAACATCTACAGCGCAGGGAATTCGATTTTCGCTGTATTGTTATGGTGCTGGTCCTCTTCCATAACGTAATTGTTATAATAATGATCAATATACTCTCAAGGTCCTCCACTTTGGATTTGTGTATTTTTTTTTATTTTTTATTTTTTTTGCAATTTGCTATTTCGTTATTTGTCTGTTGTCAGTGCTGCTGGGTGCTGCCATGTTGGATCTGTACTCCCTTCCGTCTTATTGCGAGATCAGTCTGCTCTGCATCTCACAGCAAGCTCTCAACGTTAAATGATCTTTTTCTTTCGCTTTTAAACCCATCCACAAAAAAAAACGGATGCCAAGCGGTGCAGCTGGAGATCAACGGCAGAAGTGGCGAGCGCAGCGAGTGGCCGCTACTACCCACGGACTCAACCCGGCCCAACAGCTCTGGAGAGCCACAGAACTCCTCACCACGACTCAACAATCCGTAAGGCGAAAGACTTTCAAATCTGCTTATGATATGGGTTGTGTCCCTTTCGAGAAGTCATCCATCCCTTTAACGTTTCTCGTTTTATTATTTTAATGAATCACATAACTTCCTACCTCACTATTGTTTCTTACTTAAAGTGTGTCACCATTTTTAAGTCCTGCATTCATTTTTTTATTTTCATTTATTTTGTTTTATTGTATTTTAATTTTCATATGTTTACTATTATTTAATTGCTTCAAGTAGATTAGCCTGATAAAATAAACACATTTATTGGAAAGAAGTTTGCCTGTTGGTATTTCTCAAGCCGTGAATCCATTCGTCAATGTAAATGGACCAAGAGCTCCAATCCCTTCTCAGACTGATTGATTACGCTTGATGATTGATTTACTTAAATTAAACCCATTAATTTCTCCCAATTCTAACAAAATGGGAGTGGTGCCCTGACAAAACAATTATTAAATATCAAAGTAGAGGTGTTAATGCTGCACTCCGTAACGTTCACTTATTTCAACTTATCAGTCCACCGAAAATCTGTTTCTGAACAAATTTCATGTTAAATCTTCACTGAAATTAGATCTACAAGGCCGAATTTAAAAGTTAGTTCCGACTTTGGTTGCAGTGCTCCAAGCTTGGGGGTGACACGGACACCACACTGGGACTCTCGGACGCCGAGATTTTGTTTTTTAATGTAAACATCGGAAAATGAAACAAAATTAAAGCATCTACAATCAAAACATTATATATACATGTATTATTTATATGGGTTTTATTTGTGGAAACGCACAGCAGAGCAGATGACCATATAAAGAAGTCCGTGACGAGCTGACGTCAGCTCATGTAGAGTAAAACAAAACCTTTGCAAATCGTTTTTTCAGGGCGCTCGGAAGCCTTAATGTTTGCTCACAGCAATTACTTTGTTTTTAGTTGACGTCATTATTTGACACTTTGGCCACGTCTAATATGAACATCCAAAATTGTAACATTATATATGACAGAAAATAGGAAAAGCATAATAGGTCCCCTTTAAAAGAATCTTTGTTAGTTATCCTGAGGTTTGGGGGTTATTGCAGGAGAAATAAATCACAGGGAGGCAGAGTACACACACTGTGCCGTATGCACAGTGTGTAGGAGAGTGCTGATGTTAAACGCACTGCCAAGTCTAATAGCGGGCCGTGACTTTATTCTGTATGCAGCTGTCACAATAAGTCTCTCTCTTTCTGAGAGAGAAAACAGTCTTATAACATTGTACAGAAACATTTACTTTTACCCAATATGCCCCCCCCCTCATCATCTCACCCATCTCTCCCTGTAAGGTCTTACATGCTGTGTATTCTCACTTGTAATTTAAGCAGGAGTGTCAACCTCATTTTAGGTTGAATTAGGTCATGTGCAGGGGGCACACAGGCTAGGTCTGTCTCCGAACCGGATCAAGACTCAACTGGGCTGTCTGCCTATGTTGAGTAGATATTATGAGCAAGCAAGTAGAGGCGTTGATTTGAGCAGCTAGAACAACCTATGATGTTCAGAAATTTGCATTACTTTATGGTGATGCCAGATTGTTTCCTACCTCACTATTGTTTGAGATAATGTGTTACCGTTTTTGAATCCTGATTTTGTTTTGTTTCCTTCATCCATTGTTATATTTAATTACATTTTTTATACTGTATGTTTACTATTTTTTTCATTTATTCAAGTAGATTAGCATGATAAAATAAATACATTTACTGGAAAGAAGTTTGTATGTTTGTGTTCCTTAAGAGGTGAATCCAGTAGTCAATGGACCAAGAGCTCCAATCCCTTCTTAGACTGATTAATTACACTGAATGATTGATTTACTTAAATTAAACCCATTAGTTTCTACCAACTAAAACAAATTGGGAGTGCTGAACTGACAAGACAATTATTATTAAATGTCAAAGTAGAGGCACACACACTGTACTCCTAACTTTCGCTTATTTCAACTTATCAGTCCACCAAAATCTGTTTCTGAACAAATTTGATGTGCGAAATAAACAATCCAGTGGCTGAATCTTTACTCAAATTAGATCTAGATTAGTTAACCTCATTATTTGAAACTTTGGCCACATCTAATATGAACATCAAACATTTTAACATTATATATATATATATATATATATATATATATATATATATATATATATATATATATATATATATATATATATATATATATATATGACAGAAAATAGGAAAGCATAATAAGTCCTCTTTAAAAATCTTTGTTTGTTATCCTGAGAGAGGTTGTTGCAGGAGAAATAAATCACAGAGGGGGGGCAGAGTGTACACACACTGTGCCGTATGCAGTGTGTAGGAGAGTGGTGATGTGCTGTTAAATGCACTGCCAAGTCTAATTGCAGGCAGTGACCGTATTCCATTCAACGGGAAGAGAGACTGAAAGGAAGTGAATGTGTATGCAGCTGTCGAGAGAGAGAAGCACAATGTACATAAACATCCCTGTAAGGTCTTGCATGCTGTGTGTTCTCACTTGTATCTAAAGCAGGAGTGTCAAACTCAATTTAAGTCAAATTAGGTAATGTGTGGGCGGCACAGGGGGCGTAGACTAGGTCTCTCCAAACAGGTTCAAGACTCAACTGGGTTGTCTACCTACATTGAGTGGATTTCATGGCCAAGCAAGTAGAGGCCTTGATTCGACCAGCTATAACAGCCTATGATGTTTAGAAAGTTGCATTACTTTATTGTGATGTAGACTTAAAGACATCTACTAAACCAAAATCCCAGACAATGTCTAGTCTCTAATCACAATATCAATATTGTATTGATATATTGGCCAGCCCTAGTTTCTTCCCCCTCCCTGAATGGTGTGTGTGACCCTGCGATGGACTGGCGACGCAATCAATGTCTCCCTTGTACGCTGAGTAGTTCCAGCTCTTCCAAAGACCCTGACCAGGAAAAGCAGGTAAAGACAATTGAACAATGGATGAATAGATCATGTGCATGTGGCCCACATGGCCAAAGAATGTTCATCTATTCAGAATGTTAACCTAGCTAATTAAGTTGCACTATATTAACTTATAAAACCCTGCTGATAAGATGGTCCTTACATGCAGCATGCAGAGGTGGTTGTGTAAAATTGCGCTGCAGTGGAAACATACTGAAAAATATTCATTTTGGCACAGATAGAAAAATTAATTTGAATATGGTTGTAAGAAAACACAAAAAATATCAGTCCATGTTTGAAATACCTGATCTAAAGTACAAGGGGTGGACCACATAAACAAATGCATCAGCAATGTTGAGTCATATTTGGTCGATTGTCAATTTGCACTATGTGTCAGCTATAAAAGAGGTGTGACATTAACACGTTACATGTAATACTCAAAAGTGTTAATTGGCAGACAACATACAATTGGAGAAGGAACATACAATTGTTGCAGTAGGCAACAACTTCTGTTGCCTACTGCGGGGGGGGGCTGATCGGAGCTGCGGCTATGTTCCAGTGCGGAACAGTATAGGTCCCTGCCACTCGTTCATCCATTGGACTCAGCCACCAGAAGAGACATTTCTGTCACAGTATCGTAAGAGTGAAATATATAAATTAAGCTATAATTTCAATGATTTTCATACGAACAAGTTCCCGTTTTGATTCTCTTTATTGACAGATACAAAATAAGACAGGGAACCATCAAATACATTTTTTAAAAGCCTCATTATTCTCTCTTTTGAAATTTGTGCCAAGGGAGGACAGGTGCACACAATTCAAAGAATTTTTTGAATATTATAATCCTTGTTGGAACAACTTCATCCAAGATGGCACCGTGGCCTCGGTACTGTGCTGGCTGGTATGTTTTCTGTTTTAGTTTATTTGTTCGGTTTTCAGCTCTCCCTTGTGTTGGGTATGCCACAGATGGGGAAGACTCCCAGAAGCCCCCCCCCCCCCCATAGAAAGGGATGCAGGGGGTTTGTGGAATCAAATCATCATTAACTGCATATTTGCATGAAAACAATATATAACGTATTTAGACATAATATGAATGTGGCAATTCCTTCACCCACACGCCATCCAAGTGGCTTTTTACAGGTCTCTCCGGCACAGAGACAGACGACGATGGGTTGTAGACATCAGTTCATTTTCGAGAGGAGGCTAGGTGGAATTAGCTAGACGCAGATGGACCATGTCATGACAGGGCTCCTATCCTGAGTGTGTATGTGTGAGATGGGGGTTTTCACCTGTTGCTCATTAGCCCAACCAATGAGCAACAAGTATGCAGCCACCCTGACCCAATTACCTAGATATAGGTCAGCTGTGGCTGTTCAAACCATCCCATCTCCACACCACAAACCCCCAACACTAAACTGAGGCCAGGAAGAATTCCTGGCTTAAGCCTACTCATCACCAAGCAGAGAACAAAAATAAATAAAAAAAAGTTAAGCAGTTAAGCTAAGCAGACTGACACAGGGTTACTATACCTAAAACTACTGATTCTGAGCCAGGATTCCAATACCTTAAATAATAAAAACACCGGACTCTGAGACAGGGTTCCCATACCTTATTCAAACAAATGTCAAAAACAATTAACAGGGCCCCTTCCAAAGGACCTGGGTCTCTGGAGCAACACGGTCGATCAGCCTCCATCCACCAGAGCAATACAGACTGCCCCTAGTCCCTTCTGGAGCGTTGGGCCTCGAGCTACTGCGCTGGCTGGTGACGGTGTGGCCGGACTTCGCTGCTGAGGAAGCTGCTTGGAGTGGTGGCCTGGCTGCTGGGCTGCTGGATGGTCCCGGTGGTGGCTGCTTGGTGGAGGAGCTAGCTGCAGATTGTTACCCTAGAGACGCCGATGGAAGGCTTGTCTGAGGACGACGTAGAGAGAGATGGAACATGTCATGACAGGGCTCCTATCCTGAGTGTGTGTGAGAAGGGTGTTTTAACATGTTGCTCGTTAGCCCAACCAATGAGCAAGAGGTATGCAGCAACCCTGACCTAATCACCTAAATCCAGGTCAGCTGTGGCTGCTCAAACCATCCCATCTCCACACCACAATAAATACAATGTAATGTATTTAGACATAATATGAACAATGTATTCAGACAACATAAATGAGAGTGAAAGCCTATCTCACCAAAGGGGCCTTTTAGGAGCCGGAGGAGTGTTGGTCACTTTGGGTGACCTGCAGCCTTTCTCAGAAATGGACTTGGCTTTTTCCAAAATATTTTGAACTCAGGAGTGATTGTCTCCATCTGGTGTGTCGTAAGGTCAGAAAAATAGGAGTGAGGAACACATATTGAGAGGTCCAATGTCCAAGACATTCTGAATACTAGGAGGAGTCGAATGATTTGAAAAGAATATAAGATTCCACAAGCCAAGATTTTGTTTAGTGTACTATGTAGACTTACTCAGACTTTGTTATTTTTTAATTAAAGTCTTTTCTGTGAACTCAATATTGCCTCAAGCACTGCCTTTTTGTTAAAGAATCCCAGAGTGTTTTTCTCCACATCATAATTTGTGCTGCGAGCAGGGTTGAGAAAAAGGGTCCGAAGCGCTGCTGAGCCCTGGGCACGGGTCCACATAGGGCCACACAGACAGCAGGCGGCCACCTCAACTTAAAAGCTAAGCGACATTCTTACTTTGGAGCTTTAGGTGGTTCATGTACACCGACTCTGAGGCTGAGCAGCAGGTAGATAACTCTTAAGGTAACTCAGGTAACCCTTCAAATAAAAAAGTCTACATTTAAGCAGCAGAGGTTGCTGGGTTACAGATATTGAGAATAGCATGTGCCTGTATTAAAAACCGGTTGAAACCACTTTATGGGTACAAATTAGAGGAAATGTACTATAAAGGACTATACGGGAAGGTCCCTAAGATACCGCCTCAGAGAAGGGTCTCTTGAGGGTCTGAATGGTAAGGGTAAGTTGTACTTTTCAGATACCGCTTTAAGGAGACAAGACTTGTTAAAGATCTGCTTGGTCAGAAGTGAGTTTTTGTTCTGAGATACCGTCTCTAATAGAGAGGGACTGCTTGGAGGAAAACTGAAGTCTATGATACTGCCTGAAGGAGAGAAGTCACGTAAGGGTCTGCTTTGATAGATTGATTAGTTCTGCGATAACGCCTCAAAAAAGTACACTTCTTAGAGGGTCTGCCTGGGTAGAACCACTAACTCTGTGAATACCGCTTAGCAAGAAAAGCTTGCTAAGGTCTGAACGGGTAGAGTATATAATTAGGAACTATGTGGATACTGCTTAGCAAGTTTGCTGAGTGTGCTCGGGTGGGGCATAAGTACATTTGTATAGAAACTCTATCTGGCTTGTGAAGTATGTGTTGAGACGAGTAAGAAAATAATTATAAAATCCAAGATAAAATAGGAATATATAAAACAGTGTAGAAAAAGAGAAAGGGTTTTAAGCACGCATCATAACAATAGTAATGGAATTATAATAATAATTATAATAAAGTAAGAATTAAATAAGTGAGAGAAAAAATACCTGGAAGAGAGAGAGCAGAGGGACAGAAGGGGTGTGTGTGTGTGTGTGTGTGTGTGTGTGTGTGTGTGTGTGTGTGTGTGTGTGTGTGTGTGTGTGTGTGTGTGTGACAGTAACTGCAGTGTGAGGAACATTTGTAGTGTTCCCGATATTGTGTTTGGAAGTTGCTTGTGATATTTAGTTCAAAGCTGTTGGTGAAATTGTGTTTGAAAAACTGCTTGTGGAATTATAAATATAAAAGAAATGCAGTATGTATTAATTGTGTGAAGGATAGTTCATGTTTAGTGGTTAGAAAAATTGTGATTAAAATAGATAAGAATTTGGTCGATAATGGAGATACATTTTATAAAGGGACATAAGAGGCTGAAAGGACTGTTCCCTTAGCACCCATTAAAATTCATGAGCTCTTGGAAGAAGATATGTGCACTGAGACTCAGAGTTTAGTCTCTATGCTCATATTCTACCCCCAAGGGATGTTATTGTGTGAAAAAAGTCCCCAATTGGAGACCCCTCCAAGACCCTGAAAAGTAACTGTTTATGATACATTGTCTAAATACTCGGGATTCTGATAGAAATAGTAAGTGTGTGCATGTGTGCGGGTGCACAGCTTGTCTGCAGGCTTGAAATTGAATTAGTGTCATTGTGTGTGTGTGTGTGTGTGTGTGTGTGTGTGTGTGTGTGTGTGTGTGTGTGTGTGTGGTGAGCGCCATCCCCTTGGTAATACTGCCACGAAGGTCTGTGAGAGATTAAGGTGTAGATCGTGTAACATGTGGGCTTGTGGGAGAATTCCCTGAGGAGCTTGGTTGGGAACAAGAGGTCAGAACCAGCAGTCAGAACTGGAGAAGGAGAAAGGGAGAAGAGGAGAGGAGAAACAGAGCAATAGAACAATTAAAATGTATAAAGAATAAAGAACTGACTTTGAGGAAGAGTAAACATACATAAAGGTATAGAAGGAGGAATATTTGCCGAGAAGTAAGGATAAAAATTTAATCCAGGTATGACATTTTGTTTATCAAGAATTATTAGTTTAAGGTTCTCAAATAATTCTCTAAGTGTATGTTCACCTGATTCTGACATTCCCTTGAAGAAACTCAGGTGCTTGCTGCTTTGGATCTGGCTGTTTCTCAGCGGTGATACTGCAAGGTAGCTTTCCAATCGAGGGTTCCAATTCTGAGGTCATCAAGTCCGGATTTGATCGAATTTTGAGTTTTACCTGCCTAGAACCTGGGTGTCACTGTGGTCTAGACTGGGAGTTCCAATTTGGTCTATCAGCAACGTGGGCTTTAATACACAGAACAGGTGGGACTTTGAGGTGCAGGAAGAGTGGAGCAGGCCGAATTCTGATTCAGAGACAGGGGGAGGAGAAGAAGGATTGTGAGGAATCAACACTGAGAAACAGGGAAGGGTAACTTGATCACACTGGAGAGGGAAGATGAAGAAGGAATGAGATGCCTAAGAGACAGAAATCAGATAAAACCTTAATTTGGTCAACAATACCCAATACTGCTTAAGGGACAACCATCCCAGTATATTCCATGGGGAACACAAGATATGGGAGGCCTAGTAACAAAATAGCCGAACATAAATTGGGGAGCCAGAAAATGGATTAGGATCTTCGAGGAGTATACTATGGGGAAGATGTTAGCGGTGGGTGATCCAAAAGCTCTTTTTGGCCAGAGTTCTGGGGATGACCAAGATGGAAACCGTACTGCCAAACAGTCGTCTAGACTGGATGAAAAACAACAGTGGAGTATGATGGCGTTGGTTTTGATTACGAGAGAGACGCCCTGAGGAAGGAATTCCCAACTCTGATAGATCAAGGGGCGCTACAAGGGCAGGCACTCGGGGACACAGAGAACCCTGCCTCCTACATCCAGGAGGAGGTCAAAAGGTGGTGGCTGGAAACCAAGAGCGATCAAGAGACAAATACATTAATATCTGCCATATTCAGGAGATCTATGATTGAGGTGTTACCAGGACCAGTCAGGAAAGAACTGGAGTATATGGTAGGATTAATCTCATCCAAGAACTGTAAGGAGTACTGCGACCCAAGGAGTATTGCCTCATGGACAAAAACTGTAGAGCAAGGCAAGGAAATACAAAGAAAACTGTCTCAGCTCCAGCTGGAGGAACAAACAAAAAAAGAGACAAAAAGAAAATGCGAGGATGCAACCACAGCTCAACCTGGTGCCATGATACCAGTCACTCAGTCCGGTCCGCCCCCAGTGCGGAAACCTCAGAGCCAAGGGTTACCCATCAATCCCCCAGTTACTGTATATACACAAAATATGGGCCGAGCCCCAAACCAGTGAAATAAACAACAAACAGGTCGAAAGGGACCTAAATACCAGAATCATAACCAGTACCAATACCAGAATCAGATCCAGTACAAAAACCAGAATCAGAACCAAAACTAGAACCAAAATCAGGCGAGTTTAAGGGGACCACCAGGTGTGTGTTGGGGGTTTAATTACCCAGGACACACGCGTAGACAGTGCCTTATTAATTTGTTGGTCCCCAGGCAGACATCAGAACAGAGTCAGGCAGCCAGGCGACAGTCCCAGGGAGGGCCTCCCAGGGTCTAGGGAACACTTGGGGAGGACAAGGATACCAGGGGTGCACAGGGAATCCAAACAGGGAGGGTCAGCTGGTAGTTGTTATTGTACAGGCTGATCAAGAACCTATGCTGCAGGTTCAGGTAAACAATAGAGACACACCAATGATGATTATACTGGAGCTATTTACACATGTGTAAGTAGCCAAATTAGGCCTCTAACCTCCTCTGTCTGGCAAATATGCAAAGACGGTTGGATTCTTGGGACAAACGCAGTTAATACCCAATACCCAATGCAGTACATCTTCAAACACTCAGCTGTGTGGCCAAAATTTCCATATTTATATCAGAAAACACGCCGATAAATTTAATAGGAAGAGATGTGTTATGTAAAATGGGATTGCAGATTTTATGCACCCCACAAGGAGTAATAATACAAAAAGCAGGCTTAGCCATGCAAATGGTGATAAGACAGAAACAATTAGCGAATGTTAATTGGATAGGAGAAATTCAACAGACAGTGGAGCAAACTATGAGTAAATGGGGAAAATATATCAGAGCACCACTTCCAGATGCAAGGAGATACAGACTTGGGTACCATTGTACGCTTCAGTATGACCCAAACCAAGATCCAACATTAGAACAGTTGTGGCAGTCAGAAGCAGCAGGGAGGAGGCCTTTAATACAATCACTGTACATAATAACTGGTCCACAGGGAGCAGCGATAGAGGTCCAGGATCAACCAGGTGGAAAAACAATACTGGATTTGTATCATATGTCTAATATGGCACCACATGTCACCTCTTCTTCTGGTAAACAAAGGATACAAATCCAAGGACTTAGGTCATGTGATAAAACTGGAAAAGAGTGGGTGAAAACAGATAATCCTTTCATACTCAAATCTAAATGCAGCACTTTTATCAAAATACTTTGTTTAACAGTAATGGAAGGAGAGCTACAGAAAATTGAGACAGCTGGAAAGCGACAGATGCAGGAGATAGGAGAGAGAAGAAGACAGGATGCGTTGAGGGAGGAAATGGAACAGGTAATCCCAGGACAAGTATGGTCCAAACACGACACTGATGTAGGACTGGTAAAATCTGCTAGCTCAATTCGGATACAGGTGAGACCAAATACCAAACCGCCCTGAAAGCCACAATACCATATGAAGCCAGAAGCGAGGACAGGAATATAAGCTACAATAGAAAGTTTGAAAGCAGCAGGGGTTTTGATATGAACTCAGAGTTGTTGTTAAACCCTCCTGCTGCCGGGGTTGAAGGTGGATTAACAAAAATGGTGACTATTGCATGACCTAGGGGCAGTAAATTATGTTGTAGAGCAGACATGTAGCGGATATAATTGCCCGCTGGACAATTGTATCCGGCCCGCGATATAATTATTTTAGAATAATATATTATGTCTATCAGAATTGGCCCTCCGGTATATAGCATGCACAGCATTTATACTACAGATCCCAGACTGCGCTGGTTGAGACGTCAATCAACAGCGGCAAGCCCCTTTATTGACAAACTCATCAGTCTCACGCTCATCCTCTCACTTCGGGTCAACTTTAAGCTAACTCTAGCCCTCCCAAAAATGGCCAAATGAAAGGTGGACTTTGAAAACAGGGCCTTTCAAGACAGATGGGAGGCAGAGTATCTGTTCACTAACACAAGGGGTAAACCTGTTTGTCTTGTGTCGGAGCTGTTGTGGCCGTAATTAAAGAATACAACATAAGACAACATTTTGAAACGAAACACGGGGACGGGTACAAGGAGTTGGACACACAGCAGAAGCTCCAGAAGGTAGAAGAAGTGAGGTTGCCGTTAAAGCTAGTTTTTTTTGTGGCAGAAGAAATAACTAAATCGGCCCGGCCATTTACCGAGGGAGAGTTTGTGAAGGGATGCATGATTAAAGTGTGTGAAGTCGTGTGTCCTGACAAAAAGCAACCATTTTAAATGTAAGCCTCACCAGAGACACCGTTATTGACCATACAGCTGAGTTGCTACCAATATACAAAATCAGCTGATGGGATAAGGAAAAGACTTCATTGCATATTCCCTTGCTGTGGATGAGAGCAGCGACACAACACATACTGTCCAGCTATCAATCCTCCTCCGTGGAGTGGACTTTGACCAATGCATTATAGAGGAACTTTTGGGAATTAATTAATGCACGGCACAGACACGGGAAAAAACATATTTGAAGAAGTATTTAATTGTGTAAATGAAATGAAGCTGCCTTGGGACAAACTGGTAGGACTGACAACAGATGGAACGCCTGCAATGTGCGGTAGAAAGAGTGGATTAGTGAGTAGAATTCGGGATAAGATGCGGGTGGAAAATTGCGCAAGTGAGCTGACAGTTTACCACTGCATTATACACCAGGAGACATTGTGCGGCAAAGTGGAAAAAATGGAACATGTAATTAGCCCCGTGACAGACTGTTAACTTTATAAGAGCCAAAGGTTTAAACCACCGCCAGTTTAAGGCTTTTCTGGGGGAGATCGATTCTAAAAATGGTGACGTGCCCTATCACACAGAGGTGCGCAGGCTAAGTCGAGGGAAAGTGCTCAAGAGATATTTCGAGTTGCCTGAAGATATCTGTCAGTTATGGAAAGCAAAGGGAAAGACACCATTGAGCTCCACCATGAAAAGTGGCTGTGTGAGCTGGCATTTCTGTGTGAGATAACGAACCATCTCGATGCGCTAAACCTCCAGCTTCAGGGACAGGTCTGTGTGATAAAAGACATGCATGCTGCAGTGAGAGCTTTGATAGCCGTCTGTGGGAGACGCAGATGTTGCAAGGAAAATTGGGTCACTTTCAGTGCAGCCTGTCGATGACGTACAAGGTTTCTGCCGCTATTTTTCCAAGTGTACATTTTGCTGAAAAACTGGGTATACTGAGTACCGAGTTCACGCGCCGATTTGGCGACTTTGAAGCTCAGAAAACTAAGTTTGAACTTAATAACTTAGTAACCCATTAATCCATTTGCGGTTGACATTGAAAAGGCACCTATGAACATCCAAATGGAGCTGCTCGACCTCCAATGTAGTGACACACTTAAGGCGAAGTATGACTGTGGGTGCTGCACAGTTCCCACATTTACATCCCTAAAACGATGCCGCAACTCTGCCTACAAGCTTCTGAAATGCTCTGCATGTTTGGTAGCACATACCTGTGTGAGCAACTTTTCTCTGTGATGAAGATGAACAAAACTTCACACAGGAGTCGTCTTAGTGGCGGACACCATCATTCCATCCTGAGAATTGCCACAGCTCAGAGCCCAGACATTGATGAACTTGCAGCTAAGAAAAGATGCCAAGCATCTGGCTTGTGCTAATGTGCATCAGAGAAAAATGTACTTAAATGTTTTTGCATGTTTTTTCTCCTGTAATCACAAGGGATACTGTTAATAGTTATATGCCTGAAATATTTGCACATTTTCAACAGACTATCAAAAATAAAATAAGTTATTATTATTACTACCAAAAACATTTTCATTAGAAGTGACTCAGTGGAAAACTCCTAACAGAGAGGAACACAAAAAAATAATGATAAATAATTTATTTAAAATTTGATCTCATTATATTGTTAAATCTGTAAGCTTGGTTTGTTCTGAATTCTCCAAGGTGCCTTTGGGGAAGTTAAGTTAAGTTGATTTGTGATAATACATCTGATAAAACATGTTCTTATTTTCATTAAATATCGACTCTGTTTGGCCCACGACTTGGACCCAGTTTTTGTGTCTGTGATTGAGTTTGACACCACTGTTTAGAGCATATGTGTCAAACTCAAGGCCCGCTGGCCAAATGTGGCGCGAGAGCTTAAAAGGTCTGATTATTTTATAATACCGATCATGCCGATCATCTTACCCGTGAAGTGACAGCATCCCACCACATAATTGCAGTGTTTCCACATCGGTGCCATTTTCCGAATTAAAAAATACAAACATTGATCCCAAAATGTCCAGGAAGAGAAAAAATGATACAGATGGAAGGCTGTTTCAAGAAAGATGGGAAGGCGAATATATGTTTGTGCTTCAAGGAGAAAAATATAGAGAAAAAAAATATATATAGATATATATTTTATATAGAAATATATAATATATAGAAAATATATTGTGTGACATAACTGAGCCCAACTGAATCAGAAGCTGCGGGGACGCAAACAAGTCATCACGGAGATGTCCAACATGATCACGGCTTACCAGCGTAAACTTGATCTATGGATGTACCAAGTGAAACAGGACAATCTTGCCCACTTTCCTGTTTGTCAGAGCATCTCAGCCGCATTTCCTGGTACTTTTTCATGTACTCAACTAGCTACCAAACTGAGCCGGTTAATGAATGAGTTTGATTGGCGCTTCTCTGACTTTAGAGCACAGCACTCAGGCTTTGCCATCTTTGCCAATCCTTCCGCCACCAACGTCTGCACTGCACCCCAACATCTTCAGATGGAGTTAATAGAGCTTCAAAGCGATAGTGGCCTGAGAGCAAAGTTCCAGGATGATGCAATCCAGGACTTTTACCGTCAACTGCCCCCTGGTTTGATGCCACAGCTTCGACTTCATGCTGCCCGTGCTCTGTCTATGTTTGGGAGCACCTATCTGTGCGAGCAGATGTTTTCAATCATGAATCTAAACAAGACCAAGCACAGATCACGCATCACTGATGACAACCTCCATGCTGTTCTTAGGATTGCCTCAGCACAAGCCAGACATTGACACACTGGCCATGGAAAAAAGGTGTCAGACATCTGGTCAGAAAACACATAGGTAAGCATTTTTAAAAACCAAATTAAAATATAATAAAATGTAATTGAACCAAGAACAAGATTAGTTAAACGGTGTGCAATTTAATGATTGTGCTTTCATTTTGCTTTGTGTTTGTTATTTTCAGAACATGATCAATGGATGAGGATGATGGAGAGGGGATTCATGTGGTGTGTTAAAGGACAGGCAGCATCTCCTTATCAACTTCACCTTAAAACTTGACCAATATAGTTGTGAACTGAGACAACCCTTGTGTTGTTATTTTGAGTTTATTACAAAAACTATGTTATATGTGTAGCAATGTATTTAGTGTTTGCAGGTTTATGTGTTTATGCAGACAAATGTTCACTGTAATCAAACCATCTCTCATTAGTTGGATGTATCCCCTTGTAAGGCTGTGTGCAGCCATTTGTTTATGTAAAATGCTACACCTGTCACACATGTTCTTAGCAGCTCACAATTGTTGGTTGGACCGTTGTTCTGCCCCTGTCAACTATGACAAAAAAAAATTGAACAAAGTTAATGTCATAACTTGTTATTTATCCTTATTCACTTGGATAGTTTGATCATTTATTGTTGGAGTAATGTGGGTTTCATAAGCTGACAAATTAAAAGGATTTATGTTAGAGCAACAAGCAAACATTTATTTTTACATTCATGCAAATATATATGTAAGTTGAATAATAAAAATCCGGAGTTATTTAACATTAAGGAGTACTTGCATTTTTTTTACATTACATTTAGCTACATTTATACTGCCTCAAAGTTACATCTGGCCCTTTGAGGGCAACCATTATGCTGATGTGGCCCTCGGTGAAAATGAGTTTGACACCCCTGGTTTAGAGGATCAGCAGGCCGAGGTTCCAAATCCCCACAGGCTGTTGACAAATGTGCCCCCAGACTCCAAGTACTCCACAGTGATAGATTTGTGTGAAGCTTTTTTCAGTGTTCCCCTGCACTGGAGAGCCAGCATATGTTTGCATTCACTTACAAAGGAAAACAGCACATGTATATGCATGCCTCATGGTTTTAAACACTCACCACATTTTCAATCAGGTTTTGAAAGCTGACTTAGATGAAATGGTGTTGGAGGGGACGTTAATTCAATATGTGAATGATCTGCTTGTGTGTTCCAAAACCTGTGACACCATAGTGGTGTCATGGTGACTCCATAGCTGTGTTGCAAAAATTAGCACTTTCACTGAAAGTGAAAGTTTCACTGAAAAAATTACATTATTGCCAACCAGAGGTAGAATATTTGGGATGGACAATAGCCCATCAAACAAAAGCAATTGCCCCCAGCCAGCTGGAGGGGTTAGCAAGGCCCCACAGTCATGGACTGCTAGACAGATGATGACGTTTTTAGGAATGACAGAGTTCAGCTCAGCCTGGATTGAGAACTATGCTCTTAAACTGCCCCCCTCAGAGAAATAATGAAAAATGCAGGCCAGACAAATTTGCATGCTTTGTTGACATGGAACTGTGACGCTGTAGCGACATAGCAAAATATAAAACAGGAAATGCAGGGCACTAGCATGTTAGCAAACCCTGACTACTATACTAAACCATTTCTTTTGTATGTGGCTTATCTTAGTCAAAACTATGCTTCTGCTGTTCTGATGCAGGAAACATGCAGTGGCCATCGAAAACAACCCATAGCATACTAAAGCACAAAACTGGATGCAGTATCCCAAGGCTACCCTCCATGCTATCAGGGCCTAGCTGCTGTACAGTATTCATACAACAAAGAGTCAACGATTAGAATGGGATTTCTGGTCACGATATATACCCATCACAAAGTAACAGAGATGATAGAACAGGGAAAGGTCGTGCTCACCAATGCTAGGCTTTTGAGAAATCTTGGGACAACTTTTCTAACATCCCCAGATGTCACAAAAGCTCTAACAGCAGCATGCAGAACGTGTGAAGTACGTACAGTCAATATTTACACTGATTATGCATATGCTCATGGAGTGTGTCATCTTTTTGGAGCAGTATGGGGGAAAAAAAAGAGGGTTCAAGAAAACTGATGGCACAACCATTCTGCATCGCACTCAAATTTATGACTTAATCACGTTGCTGTTACCAAAACAGGTGGCAATCGCACAGAAAATCATAAGAATGCAGGAGAAGCCAGGTGTGTATGAACACAATTTGTGGACAAAAAGAGGGGCCAAGCGGGCTGAGGACAGCCTGTGGAGGGCCCAGGACCAGGACCATTTTGATCATTGCACCGGGGGGGAGGTGTTAGGAGAATTAAAAATCAACGATATTGGTCTCCATATCTTCAATCAATGGTAGACGCTCATTTGGCTGAATGAGAAGTATGTGCCCAAAACAATGTGCGAAAAGGCATCACTACACCATTAAGACTACTCCAACACCGGAAGGACCCTTTAGACATTTACAGATGGATTATGTGGATATGATTAAAAGGTCAATGGTGAAGGGTATATGCTGGTGATAGCAGATGGATTCAGCAGATGGGTGGGAGTTCCATCAACAGACTTAGGAGAAGGGACAGCGATGAAGTTCCTCACAAGAGAAGTAACACCTCGATTTGGTATCCTAACAGAGAGCAGCTGAAATAATGGATTATCATTTATACAGAAGGTAGTGAAACAAGTGATGCAGCACCTGAGAATAAAGCAATGGCTTGGATGTGTATATCACCTACAATAAAAGGGAAGGGTTGAGAGAGTGAATGGCATGCTTAAGATGAAAATAAACAAAATCTGTGCAAGCACGAAACTAAACTGGGAGGACGCAATCCCGCTCGCAATAATGAGCTACCGCATGCAAGCTAACCAAGAAACGCACCTGACCCCGCATGAAATGCAACGGGTATGCCCATGCCTGCGCCTGTGTTATGTGGACCACATGAAGGTAAACCGTTAGAACAATTGCAAATGGATTTAAGAGAATAGAGACCCTGAACCGGAGGAAGAGCCACTATGGGCGGTGGAACCTGGAGACCGTGTCTACCTTCAAGATTCAAGAGGTTTATTCGTCACATACATATACATACTTTCATACATCTATGCAGTGAAATGTAATGCAAAGCTCCCGGTGATTACACACAATATGTCAAAGGGAAATTTATCTTCTACGAGACCAAATAACTGATTCCTAAAACGTAATACAGTAAGTCGAATACTAATAGATTAAAATAAAAATATATAGAATAAAATGAAATAAAATAAAATGGAATAGATAAAGGGAATAGGCTTACATACCTATATGGGATGGACTTATGTAAATGGGATAGGCAATTATGTATATACAGATATGTGCATTAAAGTGGAATGTGAATAAAATGAGGTAGTGTTTGTGGGATAATACAGCACAGTATACAACAGTAAGGCGCGGCAATACGGTAACACCGAACAACCCAGAACAGTGATACAGTATGCGGTACAGTATGCTACATACTGTACAGTAAGGTAGTGGAGCCATTGTGTGTAGCTCAGTGAGGACCCCTGGTGAGGTCAGCAATGACAGTTCTTATGGCTTGTGGGGAAAAAACACCGTCTCAGTCTTTTGTTCTCGCTGTGTGACTGCGGAGGCGCTTGCCGGTCCGTTGTTGGGGTGATGAGGATCCTTCATGATCCTGCGCGCTCTGCTACTACACCTCCTGGTGTATAAGTCCTGCAGGGAGGGAAGGGTAGTTCCAGTGGTACGTTCAGCTGAACGCACCACCCTCTGCAGGGCCTGCCTGTCCTGAGCAGTACAGTTCCCAAACCAGGCAGTGATGTTGCCTGTCAGGATGCTCTCCACCGCTCCACAGTAGAAGGACTTGAGGATCCTCACCGAGACCCGGAATTTCCTCAGCAGCCTGAGGTGGTAAAGACGCTGCCTCGCCTTTCTCACCAGAGTGTCTGTTTGTAAAGTCTATGTTAAATCCTCTGTGATGTGGACTCCCAGGTACTTGAAGCTGCTCACCCTGTCAACAGAAGTCCCATTAATCACCAAGGCCGTGAGCGTTCGCGATTGTAATCCTTGCCTTAAGTCCACAATCAGCTCCTTAGTTTTGCTGAATGACAGGTCAGCCACCTCCTCTCGGTAGGCCCTCTCATCGCAGTCGGCGAACAGGCCAACGACAAAGGTGTCGTCAGCAAACTTGATGATGGTGTTGGAGCTGGACCTGGCCACACAGTCACGTGTGTACAGGGAGTACAGTAGGGGGCTGAGGACGCAACCCTGGGGGGATCTTGTATTCAGGGTGAGGAAGCTGGACATGTGCTTCCCCACCCTAACCACCTGGGGACAGGCTGTGAGGAGGTCCAGGATCCAGGCACACAGCGGAGTATTCAGTCAGAGCCCCTTCAGCTTGACAGCCAGTCTGGTGGGGACTATGGTGTTGAAAGCTGAACTATAATCGATGAACAGCATTCTCACATAGGCCCCCTTCTGGCCATCCAGGGGTGTGAGCGTGGTGTGCAGTACCTGGGAGGCCGCATCATCCGTGGATCTGTTCTGCCGGTATGCGAACTGCAATGGGTCCAAGGTGCAGGGGAGGGAGGCACAGATAAAATCCTTAATCAGCCTCTCGAAACACTTCATGACCAGCAAGGTGAGGGCCACCGGAAGGTAGTCATTCCGGCAGGCAAGAGAGGCGATCTTCAGGACAGGAACGACGGTGGACCTCTTGAAGCAGGATGGGACTAGTGATTCAGCCAGGAGGATGTTGAATATTGTAATGAGCACTTGAGCTAGCTGGTTAGCACAGGTTTTCAGTACTCGCCCAGATATGCCGTCTGGGCCCGCAGCTTTCCTGGTGTTCACCCGCCTCAGAGCCTTCCTGACCTCCTGCACGGACACTGAGAGTGTGCGCTCATCCCCAGCGGTGTAACTCCAATTAGCCGGCAAGCTAGTGTTGCTGTTGCCCGACTCTAACGGCGCATAAAAGGAGTTTAGTTCGTTGGCTAGGGAGGCGTCCACACTTGTGGCTGGGGAGGAGCTGCTTTTGTAGTTTGTTATCGTCCGCAGCCCCTGCCAGAGGAGTCTTGTGTCCCCCTCCTCCATCTGTAGCTCCACAGTCTCCTTGTACGTCCATTTAGCATCCTTCACCGCCCTCCGCAGATTGTAAGACGCTGCTTTGTAATTGTCCATATTTCCGGATAGAAGACCGTCGTTGTAAGCGGCCGTGCGAGCATTTTGGGCACAGCTGATGGATTTGTCAACCCACGGTTTCTGGTTTGGAAATATCCGAACTTTCACCGTGGGAATAATGCTGTCTGCTACCGTAGCCACCAAGCTCACCGCTACGTCCATAAACTTGCTGAAGTCACTTGAACTGGATTGGAACATGTCCCAGTCTACGTCGGCGAGTGCGTCCTAAAGCGCAGCCTCTGACTGGTCCGTCCACCACTTCACTTACCTCGTCACCACCAGTTCTCGCGTGATCAGACACAAGTAAACAGGAACTGGTGGTGACGAGGGAAGTGAAGCAGTGGACGGACCAATCAGAGGCTGTGCTTCAGGACGCACTCGCTGACGTAGACTGGGACATGTTCCATTCAAGTTCAAGTGACGTCAGCGAGTTTACCTGAGATTCTTCCATAGATGGTTGAATGAGCCAAGAAGGGAGGGCCCCTACACAGTGGTCAGAGCGATGCCAACAGTTATTCAGGTAGAGGGAAGCACCACATGGTATCACCTTAACCACTGTACTAAGGTACCGCAAAGGGACATTGGACCAGACCATGTGGATAAACCAGACCCAGATCCTGGGGCGCCCGCGGACGGGGAGCCCCCCGAGGATCCCATGGTACACGCAGACAGAGAGCCCCTGGAGAAGCCAGCAGAAGGGGAGCCTCAGGGGGAACAAACCCTGTCTTCAGACTCTTTGATTACTCAGGTGGCTGTTGATCAGCTGCGGACCGTGGTAAATCCTGCTGGCTCAAGGGACAAACGTGGAGGAGGCCCAAATGGGGACCTGACCACTGTCAATGTGGACAACATCCTGAGAATCCTGGGAATATGGCACCCGACAAGAAAATTACTATCTAAAATTCACAATGAGTGCAATTTCACCATGACAAAATTTGCAGGACATCGGAACGTGAGAGGGGGGAACGTAATGCACCTGAAACTGATAAACCAACACTGCGGCCAACTCCGACCCCCTGAGTGAAAACCACCGAAAAACCTTAAAGGTTGAAGTTCCTGCGGTTCCAGTTGAACAGGTAATGGTTCCAGCAGGTGTGGGGGAATGTGATAAGATTCCAGTTGTTTCAGGAGAAAGGATTGTGATTGCAGTTATTTTAACAGAACAAGTGATCACCTCCAAATTGGAAACTGACTTTGTTAGAGAGGAGTGTAGAGAAGACGGTTGCTAGTAGACTTACGCCAACTCCAACGTCAGTGCACCGGAAGGTTCAATTGGCCCTAACAGTGAGGCACAAGGCCACAGAAGATAATCTTTGCTATTGGTTGATAGATCAATAAACTAAAAGAGTGTCTATATAACAACGAATGTAATGTTACTCTGACCGAATTTGAAGGACAATGGGATGTGAGAATAAACCTAGGGAAGAGACAGGACACCTTCGTTGAAACGACTGTGGTAGGGTTTCCAATAGGGTCCACACACTCTTGTATAGATTTGGATTCTTACACTAATTTAACATCTGCTCCTGAGGTAAGCGAAAGGGGTGTCACCAACTTCTTAAAAATTTAAGGAAAGGGATGATGGGTGTCTACATGGGAATGGGTGACAGGTCGGTCCCAACCCCTACCGAGTGTTGCCCCACCAAGGGAGACTCAGTCTGAGTGAGGTCAACTCACTCTATGGAAGGGCATTAGGGAATGAGTGGTACGACTGGCTGCAGTATACCTCACGCCAACAAACCAGAAACGTTGCTGGGCATGTGCCCAAGAGAATCAAATTCTGCTGAAGGTGGTCCCTATTAAATACAATTAGAGCTGGTGTCATAAAAGTCATGAAGCCTAGCGCCAGTACCTGAATAGGTTGGACGTTGTGGCTAGCATACCCCCCAGCATACACCTGAAGCTCACACGGCAGATATAGATGAAATCTTTGGGGCATGACTTATGGAGACACGGTGTGCTGATAGCAGTGTCATGATATCGAAGGAAGTGTCAGATATGACAATTAGTCGGATGAAGAACAATAAAGTCCATGGACTGCAAGAATGCTATTCGTGAAAAGGATAGGTTCTGGTGGGTTGTTTCACTAAAAAATTTAGGGAAACAACCCACCAGAACCTACCTAGCTCTAATGCCAAAGAAGAAAGAAGACATCCGTGAATAGAAGACAAGTTTATTCTCTGTATTTCAATTTTTGCTTATCACCCACTATATTAAGCCTATATTTGGTAATCTTCTTCTGTTTATACTACAGAGAAGTGATATTGCATATTTTTATCCATCATGAATATTTTCTTCTTCTTTCGGCTACTCCTGTTAGGGGTCGCCACAGCGGATTATCTGCCTCCAATACCTTCTGTTCCTCCCTTGCACCAATTGCCTGCATGTCCTCCCTCACCACATCCGTAAACCTTCTATTTGGCCTTCTTGTTTCCTCTTAACTAGCAGCTCCATCCTCAGCATCCTTCTCCCAATGTAACTCTCATCTCTCCTACACATGTGTCCACACCATCTCAATCTCGCCTCTCTCACTTTTTCACCAAACTGTCCAACCTGAGCTGTCCCTCTAATGTACTCATTCTTAATCCTGTCAATCCTTATTACTCCCAATGAAAATCTCAACATCCTCAACTCTACCACTTCCAGTTCAGCCACCTGCCTTTTTGTCAGTGCCACCACCTCGAAACTGTACAACATAGCTGGTCTCACTACCACTACTGGAACCCTTCTGTCACAGATCACTCTAGACACTCTTCTCCACCCACTCCACCCTGCCTGTACTCTCTTCTTCACCTCTCTCCCGCACTCTCCACTGCTTTGGATGGTCGACACCAAGTACTTGAACTCATCCGCCTTCTCCACCTACACTCCGTGCATTCTCAGCCTTTCGCCGCCTTCCATTCAGGCACATGTATTCTGTCTTACTCCTGCTGACTTTCATTCCTCTTCTCTCTAATGCATGCCTCCACTTCACCAGGCTCTTCTCAACCTGCTCCCTACTCTCACTACAGATCACAATGTCATCCGTGAACATCATAGTCCACAGAGACACCTGCCTGATTTAATCTGTTAACCTGTCCATCACCATTGCAAACCAGAAATGGCTCGGGGCTGATCCTTGATGCAATCCCACCTCCACTTTGAATGCCTTTGTCACGCCTACTGCACACCTTACTACTGTCTGACTGCCCTCATACATATGCTGTACCACTCTTACATACATCTCTGCCACCCCAGACTTCCTTATGCAATACCACACTTCCTCTCTCGGCACCCTATCATATGTTATCTCTAAATCCACAAAGACACAGTGCAACTCCCTCTGGCCTTCCCTGTACTTTTCCATCAGAAATATTAAAGCAAACATTGCATCTGTAGTACTCTTTCCTGGCATGAAACCATACTGCTGCTCACTGATCCCCGCCTCTCCTCTTAACCTAGCCTCCACTACCCTTTCCCATAGCTTCATGCTGTGGCTGATCAACTTTATTCCTCTGTAGTTACTACAGCTCTTTACGTCTCCCTTATTCTTGAAGATGGGTACCAGGACACTTCTTCTCCACTCCTCCACTATCCTCTCGGTTGCCAGGATGGTGTTCAACAGTCTCGTTAGGAACGCCACTGCCATCTCACCTCAACATTTCCATGCTTCCCCAGGTATGTCATCTTGGCCAACTGCCTTTCCACTCTTGATCTTCTTTAATGCTGTTCTCACCTCACCCCAATTTGCTACACTTCTCAATTCCACTATCCCCACATCATCCACTCTTCTCTCCCTCTCATTTTCTTCATTCATCAACTCCTCAAAGTACTCCTTTCACCTTCTCAACACTCTCCTCACTAGTCAGCCCATTCCCATTATTATCCTTCATCACCCTAACCTGCTGTACATCCTCCCCAGCTTGGTCCCTTTGTCTTGCCAATCGATACAAGTCCTTTTCTCGTTCCTTACTGTCCAACTTCTCATACAACTCGTCATAAGCCTTTTCCTTTGCCTCTGCCACTCGTCTCTTCGCCTTGCGCCGCATCAGCTTGTACTCCTGTCTACTTTCTTCATCTCTCTGAGTATCCCATTTCTTCTTCAGTCCTTGTCTTCCATCCTCTTCACCGCAAGATACATGAGTACTTTCTTGGTCGTCTCCCTCACCGTTTTTGCAGTTGTTTCCCAGTCATCTGGTAACTGTTCAATCTCACCTATTGTCTGCCTTACCGCTTCCCTGAATGGCATGCAACACTCCTCCTTTTTCAACTTCCATCATTTTACTTTGGCTCTTCTTTCACTCTCTTCCTCTTCTTGGCCTCCAGAGTCAGATCCTGGTTGCACCTCTTGCATAAGATGTAGTCCACCTGTGTGCACCTTCCTCCACTCTTGTATGTCACCCTGTGTTCCTCCCTCTGTTTGAAATACGTATTCACAACAGCCAATTCCATCCTTTTGGCAAAATCCACAACCATCTGTCCTTCCATATTCCTCTCCTTGACACCATACCTATCCATCACCTTCTCGTCACCTATGTCTCTGATCCCTTCGCCAACATGGTCAAACAGTTTGTACCTGGCTCCGATACTCCTGGCTTTACTCCCTTTCCACCTGGTCTCTTGTACACATAGTATATCTACTTTCCTTCTCTCCATCAGGTCAGCCAGCTCTCTTTCTTTACCCTTCATAGTGCCAACGTTCAAAGTTCCTACTCTCAACTCTACTCTTCTGCCCTTCTGCCTCTCCTGCTGTCTCCAGACACGCCTTCCCCCTCTTCTTCTTCTTCAGCCGACAGCAGCACAATTTCCACTGGCACCCTGTTGGCTAACAGCACCAGTGGCAGTCGTTGTTAACCCCGGCCTAGACCAATCCAGTATGGAAATCAGATTTGTTGTCCGCATGTTTGATTTGGCATGGTATATATGCCGGATGCCTTTCCTGACACAACCCTCTCTATTCATCCGGGCTTGGGACTGGCACTAATGACACGCGGGCTTGTGCACCCCCAGTGGCTAGATTCACTAATATCATTGAGTATAAACAGTTTTGCCTGATAATTAAATTTAACTGTGCATGACCATGTTTTTGTACAATTTGCAATGCATTTAGGCACATGGCCCCTAATAGACTAGCTATGGGAGATGTTTATACAATTACTTGCGCTAATTTTGTGTTTGGGGCTTTGTAGCTCCAAAGGGGGGAGAGATAGTATAGTTTTAAGGAGAATCAACGGATAAGTAGACATGGTTTTCTGTTGGGTAAGCCACAATTGGAAGCAGATGTGGAAGGCTCCCTGAAGGCCCCCCCATCAATCACCAATAGAACGGGATGCAGGGGGTTTGTGGTATTAAATCAACATAATGAACTATAAATTTGCATGAAAACAACATAGCTTAGCCAGGCTTCCAACTCCTCCGATCGGACCGCATAATGGTGCTTCTACATATATAAAGCTATATACCAAGCCATATTTAACTTATATAAACAAATGTTGGTGACCAAATGTACAGTCCTCACTTCAAGATACCTTTCATTGACTGCAAACTGTTTTATTTACCGCCTGTGGTCAAGACTGTGAATTGGAGTGTATTTGAGGCTGCTGCTACAGACCTGGAGGATCTCACTGACACTGTGAAATCCTTGATCAGTTTTTGTGAGAACATGTGTATGCCAACTAAAACATTCTGCACATACAACAAAAATAAACCCTGGTTTACAAAAAAACTCAGGCAGCTTTGTCAGGCCAAGGAGGAGGCCCACAAAAGTGGGGACAGGATCCTGTACAACCACACCAGAAACACACTGATAAAGGAGATCAGAGTAGCAAAGAGGTTCGACACTGAAAAGCTAAAAATTCGGATTTCAGCCAACGACCCTGCGTCAATGTGGAGATGCCTGCAGGACATCACCAACTACAGGAAACCAATCCCCCACACTGTAGAGAACTATCAACTGGCAGCTGACCACTTGAATGTGTTTTGCATGTTTGATCAGCCTACGTTCCGTCCCCTCACTCTCCCTCTCCATCACACAATCAACTGCACCCCCTGCCAACCCTTCAACCCTCCCCACTGACCCTCCACCTGCACTCAGGATCTGTGAAGAGGATGTGAGTCAGCTCTTCCAGAGACAGAAGACCAGGGAGGCACCAGGCTCAGACGGCAAGTCACAGTGGTGGAAGAACGCGAGGAGACACTGCACCCGCCCCACATACAACCCGCACATATACAACCCGCCCCAATGTGCAGGCATAAGAGGCACCTGCAAGCGCAGAACCCGGGCCCAAGGTATCACGGTACGGACCACTGGCCAGGAGCCAGGTCCTATGCCCACAGACCAACACCCCGCCAGAACTGCCCACCCGCTGGTGAGCACATGCCACCAATGCCTCAAGCAAAGGTGAGGCCCACGATACTGCAACTGGCTAGATGCCCCACCCGCCAATTGCGCATGGCGCAGGACCCCCTGATGTCAGGGACCCAATTAGTGAGATGGGTAAGTTGTTCCAGTGAGGTCTTCTTCAATTGATTTGAGCAATGGAGTAAAGTTAGTGGTAAACAAATCTGATAGATTGGTGGAGATATCAATACCAAGTTATCTAATGTGGCCTGTTGTGATGGTTAAGGGGAGTTTCTGGGATACAGCATTCCAGTCTTCCAATTTTGATCCATTGAAAGTTTGAATCTCCAAAGCCAGATTTGTTGAGGATGGAGAAGATATGTCTCTGTCAAATGCATTTTTGGCATCTAAAGATGCAATAACATTATTTTAGTTGTTGTTTTGAGATATGATGATAAGACTGAATAAATGGCGCATATTGTAGGATGAGTGTTTGATGAAGCCTGTTTGGTCAGGGTGAATTATAAATAAAATTACTTTTTCAATTTTTTTGGTAAGTGTTTTACTCATGATCCTTAAATCACAATTAATTAGGCTTATGGGTCTATAACTGTAGGTGAGGGTTGAGTCCTTATTGGATTTGAGCAAAACAAAATGAGAACAGTATTCAAGTGGGAGCATTGTAGAGGTTGACTTAATCTCCGCAACCATTCTGATGAATAGTGGGGACATGAGTGGCCAGAAGCATTTATAAAATCCCACTGGGTAGCCATTTGACCCAGGTAATTTTTGGGCATATAGTCTGGTAGCCTGCTCTGTGGATAGTTTTGTTCTGGTTTTGGTTAAGTCTCTGAATATCCTACCCTGTGGATCTTTGATGTCTGTGATAAGGGTTTTTTTCTCTATCATGTTTCAGTTCATAAGCAAGAAATTTACCTGATTTGTCATTGAATTCAAAACAATTCACTCTTGATTGTTGCATGAGTAATTATGTCTTTTGATGGATGATATTATCAAGTTGAGATTTAATTGTCTGAATCTCATTTCGGATTTGCTCAGTGGGTGATTGGACTTGTTAGGAGTGTAAATCTTTTAGTTGTTGTTCTAGTTTATTTTAGTATTCTTCTCCTTTCTTTTTCTTGTAAGTGAAGAATGAAATAATACTACCTCTTAGAACAGTCTTTGCCATTTCCCAGAGTAACAAAGGTGATATTTCTATCATTCAGTTCAATGAAGGATGTCCATTCTCTGGAAAATAAATTGTTACATTCTTTATCGGTGAGAAATAAGATGTTCAACCACCACCTGGCCAGAGGGTTCAGGTTGGTTTTATTAATGAGGCTAAGACTAATCAGCCCGTCATCAGAGATTATGATAGGGTGAATTTCAGGATTGGTGATTTTGGACATTACAGAGTTACATGTCAGAAAGTCAATTCTAAAGAAGCTTTTGTGAGGTGGTGAGTAATAGGTGTATTCTCTAATATGTGGATTATTTGATCGTTAACAATTGGCAAGAGCAAGATCACTTATATATTCTCTGACAGTGTCCGACGAACAACAGGACTTGTAATTATCTCTGGTTTGTGAACGGTCTAAACTTGGATCGAGTACTCTGTTGAAGTTCCCTCCCAGTATAATAATTGAGTCTGAGAATTCTAAGGGTTTTGAAAATATGTTGTGAAAGAAATTTGGGTCGTCCTCATTGGGGCCATAAATATTAGCTATGGTTAGTTTGATGTTTCCTATAACAATGTCAGTCATTATGTATTACCCTTCTGTGTCTGAAATTGTGGTTTTATTCTGATACGGGATACTTTTATTGATCAATATAGTAATACATTTTTTTTTAATAACCCGTATATGATGCAGAAAACATCTGATAAACCCATTTAGCTTTGAGTTTGGGGTGCTCAGATGCACTAAGGTGAGTTTATTGCAGTAGACAGAAGCTGGGATTGATACTGGTGAGGTAACTTGTGATTTTGCTACATTGAGCTGGTGGGCCTATGCCCCTCACATTCCAATTAACACATTTAATAGATGGCATTTAGGATAGTTAGGGGACTAGCTATAAGGCAATAGCTTTACTACTGTGACCATGTTTTCCCGTACCCAAATCTGTGTTTTTCTCCTTTACGTTCCTTTTTGCGGCCTTAGTATTGTAGGAAGTTTGTCGGGATACATATCTACACAAAAAATAGAGACATTTGTCATAGAGACAAAGAAAATAATCGCACATTGCAGAGTCAGACATACTGTATATATGGTGAGAGAGTGGGAAGAGAATGAGAGTGATGAGAGAAGTAGGGAGGGAGGGATTAGGAAGGTGAGATGATGAGCGAGTGAGCAATATTTACAATCCTGACAGATAGAATGCTAATTTCTACATCTTGCATATCAGAAGTCTCAGAATATCCAGAGTGTGGTGGATGCCTGTTTACACTTCTGCCGGTTCTCCTTCAGGATGGGGAACATGACCTTTTGTTGGCTGTTGATCTCCCGAGGGAATCGATCGTCACACAGATGTTCAACAGATCACTGGAGCTATGCGAAGTCCCCTTCTGCTTCAAATGCTCCAGAATCATCCAAGTCCCCAAGAAACCCTCTACCACAGTATTAAGTGACTACAGGCCTGTCGCTCTGACGTCTGTGGCCATAAAATACTTCGAGAGACTGGTTGCCCATCACATCATCCCCTGCTGGATCCCCTGCAGTTTGCCTACTTGGCAAACAGGTCAGTGGATGATGCAGTCACCATGGGACTGCACTATATTCTGCAACACCTCGACTCCCCAGGGTAGTACAAAAGGGTCCTGTATGTGGACTTCAGCTCGGCGTTCAACACCATCCTCCAAAAAGTCCTCCACTGTAAACTCACCCAGCTCACTATACCAGTGCCCACCTGTCAATGGATCACAAACTTCCTGACAGACAGGAGGCAGCAGGTGAGGCTCGGTAAAATCACATCCAGCACCTGGACAATCAGCAATGGCGCTTCCCAGGAACGTGTGCTCCCTCTACACAAATTATTGCACCTCAGGAGGCCCGTCTGTTAGACTCCTGAAGTTTGCAGATAACACAATGGTCATCGGCCTCATCCGGGACTGTGACGAGTGACGAACAAACTCAAAACTGCGGAGATGACTGGACTTCAGGAGGAGCCCCCCAACATTGCCCTCCCCCTCACAATACTCAACAGTACTGTATCTGCTGTGGAAACCTTCAAGTTTCTGACATCCACAATCTCCTAGGACCTAAAGTGGGTGTCCAACACAGACACAATCATCAAAAAGGCCCAGCACAGGATATTCTTCCTGAGCCAGCTCAAGAAGTTCAACCGGCCTCTGGTTGAGTTCCAACTGTACTCTGCAATGATACAGACTGTTCTCTGCACATCCAAACAGGACAGGGGCAGACTACAATGGACAGTCAGGTCTGCAGAAAAAAATCATTGGTGCCCTCCATTCAGGACTTATACATGTCCAGAGTTAGGAAACGGGCAGGCAACATCACTGCAGATTCATCACACCCTAGACACAACCTGTTCCAACTCCTCCCCTCTGGTAGGTGCTACAGTACACAAAAGCTCATCACTCTGATGAACACTTAAATCATTCATACAATGTCAGAAACAATCCCTAGGCAATAACATGTTACACTAAACATCAGATGTACCTACAAATTCAAAATTATTAGACACAGTACACTGTATACGTGCCTCATGTCCACCTACCTTATTATATAAACTAACCTGTTAATCATTCATATTTAATACAGCATCTTTTCACTCTGTACTCCTGCACCATTGTGTTCATGTTACCAATATCATTGTTGTTTGTATATATAAACATTTGTATATATATTTATATCTGCAAAGTTAAATGTTTATGTTTACCTTTGTTCAGCTTTGCGTCCTTTGCTTTTGACACAGTATATTAGAGTAGAGAGTGGGTCAAGTGGAATAAGCCCAGGAGCAGATAGACACATGTCATGACAAGGGCTCCTATCCTGAGCATGTGTGGGGATGGGGGTTTTACCTATTGCTCATTAGAGGAACCAATGAGCAACAGGTATGCAGCCACTCTGATCCTGGGCCCCAATTACCTAGCCCCAGGACAGATGTGTCTGCTCCAAACACACCATCCCCACTCATATTTACCATATTACCCGTGCATGCATGCATGTATGCATGGGTAAGCACAAGCACACACACAAATTGTACAAGTTATAGAGAGATGTTAACCTGATCTCTGCAAGCGGGAACGTGCACAGGTGGATTGCATTTTGTATTATTTTTACTGCCCAAACTCAAACTTACCATCTCCGCACCACACAGGCACTTGAACACACATACACACACACACACACACACACACACACACACACACACACACACACACACACACACACACTCTTCAATGTAGAGGTAATCAGCTGTCTAATCATCTGCCATTTCCCATTTCAATCAGCAGTCAGTCGACATATAGCCCTGTTTTGATCAGGATATTGTATGTGTGTGTGTGTGTGTGTCTCCACATTGATGCTGACAATGTCTGTGTGTGTGTGTGTGTGTGTGTGTGTGTGTGTGTGTGTGTGTGTGTGTGTGTGTGTGTGTGTGTGTGTGGGTGTGTGCGATGAAAACATTCTTCGTAAATTGAATCCCCTGTAGAAACGTACAATGTCTGCAGAAGGTGAACAAAGCAACAGACAATAAACAACTTATGGGGAATATATTATTATTCCCCCGTTGTGACAGCCTCAATACAAATGCTGCCAGATAAGAGAGAAGTTTGTCTGGATGCTGGAGACGTGTGTGTGTGTGTGTGTGTGTGTGTGTGTTTGTGTTTGTGTTTGTGTTTGTGTGTGTGTGTGTGTGTGTGTGTGTGTGTGTGTGTGTGTGTGTGTGTGTGTGTGTGTGTGATTTCTCAGATGTGGCTAGCTTTGAGAAACTTTGATGTGGATGTTACAATACTGGTGTAACCACAATGATTATAAAAGAGAAAAACTTGAAATGTTCCATACAACTTGTCATCGGTTCAATTTGTATGTACTTACACAATAACCACTATCACCTAATTTTATGGCTCCAGTTACGCTTGTACACACTGTAAGACACCACTCAGCTCTGTATTTTTTCCACGATTGTAAAATGTACTGTAATGTGTGTCTGACAAACTCCAATGTCAGGCCTGGCAATACTGTTAAATGCAAATTCTGTTTACGAATATGCAGGTCACAGCGCCTCGTTATTACAAGCACGTACATCTGTCACTGTTGACTGTGCCTGATAGTGTAATGCGTGTAAACACACATACCTCGTGTAGATGAAAAAAATAATAATAATTCTGGGGAGGTGCATCAACATGAATGCAAGCAGGGAAAGTGTGAGCATTGCAGAGAGGTGTTGGTTAGTGTGATACAGAACAAAAATGATACATCTACTCTAGGCACAAAGATCTGGTGGAGAAATACATATTCTATGATTCTGAGACATGTTTTCACAATGGTGAAGATGAACCAAACTTTGTTTGTACTATTACTTTTGATGACAAAATGTGGAGTGCCTCAAGTGCTAACTATGTTAGATTGTTTGTCAAACGGTATACTGGAGATGTCCAAAGTATAAGATTATACTTTTATAGCGGACAATGCTTTTGGTTTTTGACAGCTACATTATGCTGGAATATTTTACAACCCCAAACATACTCCCATATCCAAAAGATAGTACCATAGCGCTAGTAGTGTCATAATCCATGTTGGTCGAGGTGATTTTGATGAGAGACAAAACGTTCAAACAATGATGGATAGACTCCTACAGCTTTCTGCCTATGCAACTATCAGTCTGAGGAATCATTTGACCAATCATTCACTGTCCTCAGATAAGTTTTGACGAGTTCAGACTAAAGAGATTTTAGTCCGATCTTTCACTCACCGACAGGTTTTGGGAGATCGCTGAGCAAAGCCCCAGATCGGCATCGGATTGACATGACCCCTCTTCCAAATCTATATAAACAAATGGACCATCAGTGGTGAAATAAGCTAAGCGAAGCTAACAGCCCGGAGTTTGGAATCAAATATGAATAAACACCTGGCGTAAACATCTGGACGGCTTTAGGGAGATCGTGAACTCATGCCAAGTATTTGCACCGATGCCCCTGCAGCACCCGCCATTGCGCCCGCGATGTCGCACAGTGGAGATATTTTCCGCTCCGGTGTCACTTCAATTAAATTAGACTAGTGGTAATAACACATTGTTGTGTGGTGTGACAAACTCAGATCACAATTTTATCTTCACTTTACAAATACTTTATTATCTGGTTGTGTCGGGATCGAGTCAGGAGTGACACAACAAGCTACAGCCAATGATAGCAGACAAGGAGTGAGGGGGAGGGGATGAGTCGGGGAGGAAAGATGGCAAGATGGAAGTGCACCCGTGCAGCAGCCAGAAATGCAACATACCTATTTTACGTTTCTTCTCTAGGTTTGTGATAAATTTATTTTTCAAATTATGCTTTTATTCGTTATTTTACAGTGATCAAGAATCGAATAAAATATAAGTGATAATAATCAAACGACTTTGAGATTCCTGTTAACATGACAGAAAGTTGTGTCATGTGAACAATACAGCCATCTGATGACTTTGAAAGTCTTATAGTGTGCCCATTGCTTTAGCTTCCTCAACTACAGTGATAGTCACCATCCAGAGGGGTAAAAAGAAACTTTAGTTTAAATACGACACTGTTGTAAAACGTCTACAGATTGTGTACAGTTGACGCCAAGTCTTCCCCGACTACACAACCGTACCTTATCGATACTAGACAGGTGAGAGATGAGAGAAGCTGAGTGGTTTGACCATAGGCTTCAGCATCTGTTTAGCCTAGTTGTTGCGGGTCCTTCAAATAGCGGTAAAAGCGGTACTTTGTCAAGACAGTAATTGAGAATGCAGATAAAATTGTTGTCAAAAGTTTGATAACATTGTACACTTTGTACACATTGTCTACTCTTGCTGGCAGCCTCTCTATGATTGTTAAAAATAAGACCAATCAATTTTGTGGAAGGGATACTGCATCACTATGCAATATCGATCTCTTGCCAATACATACAACTAACCTATCATGATCGATGACCTTATGAATCAAGCTAGTGAGAATTTAGAGGTTCAGAATGTTTTCACAATGTATGTGCACCATAGAAACCTTAGTTGTATCTATCTTGTTCAAAATGTGTTTATTTAATCAATACAATGAGTAAAAACTGATTTTCCCCTGTATGAACAAATATTTTTTAGAAGCTTTTAATGATGTTACAAATGCATGAAAAGGCAAATAAATACACAACCATTTTACATCATTGCCTAACAATGACGCAGAACAGCCAAAAGACACTGATTATGTTGACGATAAAACCGATGCAATAGTTGATGAGGTTCGGACACACATACCATCAAGAAGCAGAAGGAATGCTGATTTTATCATGACATTGTGAAAGAAATCAAAGGACCGACTATCTTGGACCGGTCAGGTGAAACTTGTTGTTAACAGATGTGTTTTCAGAGGGTCTTACATTTAGGAAATTGGTAAAGAGCGTCACTGGCGGGCATACCATTTAAGAGAGTTCTTGGCCCGAAGGGTGGGGTGTATGTTGTCTATCCCTAATGTCAATGTGCGACAGTCTACACACTGCAGACTATAAGGGCGGTTCCACTGAATGTTGTGGTAATCTCTGTAATAAAGGATCGTGAACAATTTCTTTGTTGCGTGTATATTTATTTCAGAGGAACAGAGTTAATCTTTGCAAAGAGAGGCGAGGGAGAGAGCGAATCGCACGACGCAGCCTGTAGTCGAGCTCACCTGTCCTGCTGGATAGAGGAAGTACGTGTGTATATATGTGGTGAGATGTGTGAGACCGTTGGCGTGGGGTGATGCACTGCCCCGTCTGTTGATGACCTTGAAGTCCTTGTAAGGATTTGTCTTCGACTATGTGTTTTGGTGTGTTCTGCTAGTGGGTCGCAGGTGTTCCTTGTTGTGGGAATAACGTGTCCTTGCCTAGAGTGCATGCTGGTCAGATAGCGTTTGGCAAACATGTTATTGTGGAAGTGAAAAAGGAGGATTTTGCCTGTACAGTGTAGAAGTGTGGAATAGTGTAGAAGCAGAAAACCCTGAAAAAGGTGTTAGGTATTCAAGGAAATTGAAAAGGGCAGGGGGTCCTGCAGGTGTTATGAATGTTCAAGATAAGAAGCCTTTTTTTTTTTTTTTTTTTTTAATAACCTGATATAGCACACTCGTGGTTCGATTATTGATTTGTCGTTTAAAATTTTTTGATTGCAACAAATTTTATTTGTTTTATTTTTTGTTTGAATGTGTTATTGAATGATTTTTGAATTGAATTTTATGTCTTTCTATGAAATTGTCTTATTTTCTAACGGTTGTAAACTGTTGCATACTGTGAATAATAAAAAAAAACCGATCTAAAACATGAACACAATATCACTGTCATATTTGTTTTCTTTATTTACTTGTTATAAAAATGTGGGTTATGGTTAGGGTTAGGGTTAGGGATTGTGACCCCTACACACAAATAAACCTGCAATCATACATGCCAGGATGTATCAGGTTAACATATATTACTGGTGTATTTCCTGATTAAATCTTGAAAAGATTGCCCTTTTGCATATTATAGAGTAAAAATCACACAGTGTTCATCCTGTACTTGTTCTGTAACATAATGCACATGAAAACATGTTTTTTGATACAAAAATCTAGATATACGGTCAGAAATCAGTTCTATTGGGGGGAGAGAGAGAAGAGCTGTTGATGTGATGGATCCGTATTGACCACCATCATGGAGGTTATTATTGACACCTTAGCGGCCAACTGATCACTTGCAAATATCCCCAGAAAATTGGTAATGGTATTTTTTTTTTGTAGTGGAAAAGTTACAGAACTTAGAGCAACACATTGTTTTGGCTATTGAAATAGTTGATTGAGCGTAGCTTTCTCGCTCAATGCCACTCCCAAGAGATAAATAAGTCTGGTAGATAGTACTATTTAATCAGATTAATTGTTGGGATATTCGGCTAATAACACACTCTATGGCTAGATTTTATGAAAGGGTATGTTTCTGTGTATTTAGCCAGTCTTGTCCTATGCAGAGACAAACTCAGATCTTTTTTATAATAAAGGATATTAAATTAAGGAACCTCTTCTCCAGGGTGATTAATCCACCACATTTTTAATAACCATGGTTAGCTCTATTCTATTTATGGCTGGATAGCCTATTCCTAGTAATGATTGAGCAACACGTGTCGACGGTTAGATATTACAATAACTGAGTCAAAAACTGCATAACAGATCAGATTTATGGTTCTAGGTAATGCTGTCGTAAATCTTGCCTCAAGACGTATGTTCCCTGTTCTGAGAAATGATCCACAACCATTATCGGCCTCTAAATTAAAACAAAATAATGTATAACCATCTCAAAAGTCATCACGACCAATTGTCTTTAAGATGACATTGGGTAGCTTGAATTATATGATGATACTCCCTGTTGTATGATACATTTTCAAAATTTGGTTGAAAGGGTTTAGCTGGAAATATTTGTCTATCAACACAAACACATATCGCCAAAAATTCAAAACCGATTGTGATCACGATGTCCAGTAAATGCTTCGTTCTAAACAAAGGCTATAACTTTAAATTTAGGCATCTGTCTGAGAAAAATATTCTCATCATTACAGACTCCGAGGCCGGCAGCGATTGACATTTTTTTGAGTTTAGGTCAGAGCCTTTGCAAGGTCCAGGTTTACACCGGGTGCTACAGACACCTTCATAACATAAACAGTGGCTGGTATTGAATCAATGCCATACCCCATATTGGCATGCAGAATGAATCTTCTCCCATTCTGAATTTAATTTTTAGATCGCTTGAATAAGAGTTTTTCCTGAAAAAATGGTGCTATAAGTTATACAACACCACTCGATGCTGTATATCTAGCTCTAGGGCATATTCACACAGTGATTGCGCAGCTTTTGCGACTGCTAAACCGGCACAAATAACATTAAAAGCGAGCATCTAATTCACAAAGCACCCGCAAACAATGAAATGCACTACTAATTGCATTGCCACACAAATAGCATTTCAGTGCGCTTGTGGTATTTCCGCATATTCAAATACGGTAGTATGCAAGCATTTGGTGCAAAATTGGTCCCTTTCTATTCAAATGAGCCTCATAGCAAATAGCCTACATTTCACAAACACTGGCATTAATAGCCACATACAGTTAGAGTGACGCTATTACTGTCTGCAGAGAGCTGGTGCTACTGAAGTGCACGCCCAGACTTTCCAGTGATAGGGTCTCTGAAATCTGGTTTCCCCATATGCGGGGTCATCATGTGTCCTCCGCCGCCGCCCCCCCTGCTGGATAATTTCCATTATTTTCAAAACCCCCTATCAGGATTTGGCATAGCACCGGCGCAGCCCCTCCAAGGATTTCCAAATATTTTACATTTTATATCAACACTTTATATCAAAATAACTACTGTCCGACAATTATTTAAAGTTTGATATTTATTTAAGACTGATAATTCGTTAAACAGGCAAGTGAAGAGTAGTGATGTAAATGTGTAATGACTCTCCGATGGAGCCCCCCCCCCCCCCCCACGCTGACGCACAGATTATTTACTTTGCCACATGGATCATTGCGACCAGACGCAAAACAGGCAAATTGCACTCAGCAGAAAAAAATTATGTTCACGTATGTTCTGACATATCATTAGGGCAATATATTTTGTGAATAGGACGCTAAAAACCACAAGCAAAACGTGTTGCCAGTGTCTTGCTCCAATTGTTCAGCAAGCATTCTATCATGCCTCTATATGTATATGTATTTGATGATTGTGATGAGTCTGTCTCCCATGTAATTTCCACTTGTGAGAACAGTGTATGACCTGGAAAGTTAATCAATCCCACCTCAGCATTGGCGGCTATAGGTGTATTATCAGGATTGACCATTTTCAGGTGTAGATACATGAAGGTGTTGTTTAAATCGATGTAATCTGTGGAAGTTTCCGATATATAGAACTCAAAAAGTCCCGTTTTTGTTATCACAGACTGAGGCAGTATTTCTAGAAATGTAAATTTTTCTATCAATGTTTAAGGCAGAGGCAGGGTAAAGAGGTCTAGCTCTCTCAAAGCACTCCTCCGACAATCAATGAATCAACAAAATTTTAAGAAATATGCAATGCAGATGCGTTGAAACACCTTTTTTTTTTTTTACCTGTGCTGTCAGCATGCTGGGCATACAACACAGAGTATTTGTATGCCATTGCATCCAGGACAGAGTTAGCCTGCAAGTGGAGTTCAAGTTCTCAACCTGCAATGCAACTCTTTATTAATTCTTAAATCATCAAGAACTGCTGCAATAACTCTGTCCTGTGGATGACCTATAGAATGACAAGAGCACAGTTTTTGTTTATAGAGAACAACCACCAACCCCCCTTTGGAGAACTATTTATCATGTTTGGGTCTTTAAACAACTGATCAATACTGCAAGAGGGGGAGAATCACCACGGATGAGACAAATAAACATAGAAACAAACAACATCTACACAAAAACATAAACATTGGATGACAACATGTATTGAAAAATAGTGAATTAGGTCCAGGAAAGCTGGTCATGTGGCCTCTTCCTGTCATAATTATGGCAGTAAATGAGGGAGGAAAGGAGAGGAAACCAGGAGGGTGCTGGGGTGCACTCCAAGCAGGTGTGGTGGTGTGTGCGTGTGTGAGCAGCGGAAAGGCCCCCGAAGCCCAGACGAACTCTGCAACCCTGTAGACACCCTACAGCTGCAGGAAAGCCCCCAGAGAAGCCAGAGGGCCGTGGAGCAACCTGCACACCCAAGCACCGAGAAGCATTGCCCAGTCCCAGCGAGCACGAGGAGACCCCACACCCCAGGGGCGCACACATACAACCAACCCCCAGGTGCAGGCACAAGACGCAGTCGCCGGCACAGAACCCGGGCCACGGGCGCAAGCCAAGACCTGCAGACCCGGATGCCGGCCCCATGGCAACAGACTGACACCCCGTCAACCCCGCAGGGCGCAGCATATCCCAAGCCACCTGGCACAACCCATCAGCACTCCAGTCAGGCCGGGGGGGGGGGCCCACCCGACCGCCCCCTGGCCAGCCACGGCCCCACACTGACCCACCAGCGACCAGCCACACCGGAAAACCCCAGTGCTCAATGTGTGCTGTTGGTAATTGCAGTTAAAAGTGCCGGGTTGTGGGTGCGAGTCCTTCACGCAAGTGGAACCTGAATCACTCGCATCCCTCCTGCCTCACAGACCCTGGTCCGATGGAGTGTTATTTGGAGTAGGATTTGTGTGCAAGTGTAGGTGTTCTAAGCTAATGTGAGTGGGATTACAATTTCGGAATGAACAAGAAGCACGCTTGGGCAGGAGCGTGACAGGCAAAATGGCAGCTGCCCGCCGCATCCCCACCAACATAGCCTGCACGCAGCCCATCCTGCAAGCCCACGGTCTATTGTGTGGTGTATGTGCTGAGTATCAATTTTGGCACTGGGAGAGATAAGAATCGAATCGCGACCGGATCAATCCAGGGGCGCAGCAGGCCGGGGAGCAACCACGCAGACGCCCTCCCCCGGACCCAACCGTGCCCCAGTGCACCCACCTCCCGTACCTGGTTGCAGCCAACCTACAGCGATCAGCCAAGGGTGCAGAGTGGTCCGCCATATGCCTCCACCATGTCGGGCAGCTCCGTGCCCCCATCAGGCCCCTGGTCAGCCCCCAGCCGCCGAGCATGCGGACTACAGAAAAGAGGGCGGCAGATGGCACCCCCACCCACAGCCCAACCCCTCAGCGATGAGCGCCCCGTGCACCGAGAGCGCCAGAGGGCAGGTACCCCCATGAAGGAGGCCACATGGTGAGCCCCGTGCCTAGCACAGCAACCAGGTTCAGGATCCTGGTTGACAGGACCAGACGGAATGCCTAACCCGCCCCGGCACGACGGGCCACCATCCCCCACGTGACGCAGAAGGACACACAAGCCCAGCCAACCAACTGGGGTCCCCCGCCCACAGGGCGGGGGACCCCAGTTGGTTGGCTGGCCGACCTAGCCTGTTGGTTGGTTGGCCGACCCGCCGACCACGGGGCGAGACCCGAACCAGTGACCCACACCCCCCGCCCCCAGCCCAAGCCCCGGAACCCACAACCATGCCCCGAACCAACACACGGACGCCAGCTGCAGGAACTCCCCAGGAGCATGCACTCCCCCACCCCCAGAAACAGGCCAGCCAGAGATATGTCAGTGATAAAAGTAGCCCATATTCCTTGTAATGAATCAACATTGTTTTTGGATATTGTCAATAGTTTTTCCATTGAGATGTAATCTATTGATAACTGCAACCATTGGGATGTGGTGAAATTATCTCTCTTTTTCCAATTGAGTAATATTATTTTCTTGGCAATTGTTAAGGCGAACAAAATGGGTTGGTGGTGTTTCAGTGGTGGGTCGACTGAGGAGAGGTCACCGAAAAGACATATAGACAGGGAGACTGGAATGGTGCGACCCAGAAGGGTTAATAGCTTCTTGGTGATGTTGGTCCAGAATGCTAGGATAGGTGGGCAGACACAGAAGGCATGAAAGTAGTCATCTCTGGTATCGGAACAGTGAGAGCAAATGTCTTCATCCACAAAACCCATTTTGAACATTTTGTGTTCCGTGATATGGGCTCTGTGCAAAATCTTATATTGGATGAGTTGCATTTTGGAGTTGCGGGTCAGAGAAAAGGTGATGTTGCAAATAAGCTTCCACAGGTTGATATCGGTGGGGACAGTAAGGTCTCTTTCCCATTTCATTGTAGGTAAAGATAAGGTGTCATCTGTTTTTAATTATAATTTGTATATTCTGGAAAAGGGATTTTTAAGTGACTGATATGAGTGAGAAGTTCAATCATTTGAGGTGGTTGTAGGATGTTGTTCCACAATTTGATATTACCTTTTAGAGACTGCTGTAATTGAAGGAACTGAAGGAAGCCGTGGCCACCGATATTATACCTTTGGGTTAAGGTTGGGAAGGATATGAGCAAATTGTTTCAAAAATGTGTTCCAGATGAGTAATTCCATGTCTTTTCCAAGACCCAAAGATTATTGGTCTGTTTTTAACCAAGAAATCTGGGTTGTGCCAGATTGGCATGAGTTTGTTTGGAGATAGAGTTGACTACTGAGTTTGAGGAATTTCCACCAGGCTGACAGAGTTGTTGCGATAAATGGGTTTTTTAAGCAATTATGTTTTCTTATCGCTTCAATAAGAAATGGGAGATCGGATAATGATAACTCCTGACATTCAGATTGTTCAATGTTTCGCCATCCATGGGCCAATTGTTGCTCTGGTTGTAACCATTTATTATAAATTGAACTTGGTTTGCTAGATAGTAGTATCTAAAGTTTGGGGCTGGTAGGCCTCCACAGTCTTTGTTTTTCTGTAATGTTGCTAGTTTTATTCTCGGTTTCTTGTATTTCCAATAAAATTTGTTGACTATTTAGTCTAGAGTATTAAACCAATGTACTGTTGGTTGCACTGGGCTCATTGAAAATACATTGTTTATTTTTGGAAGTATGTTCATTTTCACTGCTGCTATCCTACCAATTGGTGAGATGGGTAGGTTGTTCCATTGAATTAGGTCTTCTTCAATGGATTTGAGCAATGGAGTGAAGTTAAGGGACAACAAATCTGACAGATTGGTGGAGATATCAAAACCAAGGTATCTAATATTGCCCGTTGTGATGGTTAAGTGAAGTTTCTAGGTTGCAGCATTACAGTCCCCCCACTGAGTGGAAAGACTGTGGTTTTAGTCAAATGTATTAAATAGTTTGAGATAGCTGAGAATTTAGATATAAGATTGAACACCTACGGTAGGGATGTTATTGGGTTCCATACATACAACAATATATCGTCTGCATACAAACTGATTTTGTGATTTTTGTACTGTTGTGACGGATGGACGCCCTGAGGGGTTAATAAAGATGGTAAACAGTAAAGGAGAGAGCAGACATCCTTGTCTCGTGCCGCGTTGTAGAGTAAAACATTGTGAAGGGTAACCATTGGTGATGACAGAAGCAGATGGGGAGTTGCAGAGGATTCTGATCCATTGAATGAATGACTCCCCAAGGGCGAATTTGTTGAGGATTGAAAAGAGATATGTCCAATTAACTCTGTCAAATGCTTTTTTGGAATCTAAAGAGGCAATAACAGGATTTAAGTTGTTCCTTTGAGATATGCTGATCAGACTGAATAAATGACTCATATTTCTGGATGAGTGTCTGCCTTTTACAAAGCCTGTTTGGTCTGGGTGAATTATAAATGGAATTACTTTTTCAATTCTGTTGGTTCGTGTTTTACTTGTAATCTTAAGGTCGCAACTAATAAGGCGTATGGGTCTATACCTGGAGGTGAGGGTTGGGTCCTTATTGGGTTTGAGCAAAACCGAAATGAGAACAGCATTCATGTGCGGAGGCATGGTGGAGGTTGACTTGACCTCTGTAACCATTCTGATCAATAATGGGGAGATAAGTGGCCAGAAGTGTTTATAAAATTCTACTGGGTAGCCATCTGATCCAGGTGATTTATTGTTGGGCATAGAGAAGAATGCTTTCCTGAGTCCTTCAAGAGTAAGTGGTTAATCAAGGGTGGCAGCCTGCTCCGTCGAAAGTTTAGGAAGGTCAATATCATCAAGGAATGAGTGAATGTTTGATATATTCGATTCATTATCCGAGTGATATAGGTTTTTATTAAAGTCAATGGAGTGGGGACGGTTCCCCACACGCTCCATGAACCCGGTGAAAGGTAATCTGCTTCACAGTGTCCGTCGAAGTTTCAGGGCGGCACATAGAAAGTCTTTCACCATATTTTCCAGGGACTCGGTGTTGTTTGCTGGGATCCCAGGAAAGATGAGGTTGTCCCAGATACTTCTTGATTGTATATTCAGGATAGTCTCTTTCATTATTTTATTTTATTTTTTTACAACTTCCATCTCCGCTGTTGGACGCATAGGGGAGGTTTTTAGATCCGCGTTGTCTTTTTGCATCTCGCCGATCGCGCGGTGCAGGAAATCAAGACTGGCTTTGATCTTGGTAATGTCTCGGAGAAGTTGACCAAGCATGTCCAGCTTCTTGTTAATCTCATCCAAAACACTCACCTCTACAGCACCCGGTGTGAGATCGTCTGTGTCTGTTGCTGAGTCGGTCTTCTTCCTTTTTGCAGGATTATTGCGGTCCTTCCATCAGGTATGTGTTCTAAAATCTATATAATCCTCAAGGTTCTCCACTTTGGTTTTGCGCAGTGTTCCCTTTTTTTTATATATATATAAATATTATTTGCAATTCACTTTGTCATTTTGCCTGAGGTGGAGCTACTGGTGTGTTAGATAGCAGTAGGGCGCCGCCATGGTGGTTCTCCACTCACTACTCACTTCCGCTTCCGTCTTCTCACAAGATCACAGCATGCTCCCTTCTCTCCCACAGCCTCCCGTCTCTCTCACCCCTCCCATCTCTCTCACCTCTCGTTGAAACACCCTTGATGACCCTATCACTCTTTGACCGCTTCCAGAGAGTGGCTGATGTTTTATCCATCTGCTTGCATTTCCTAGCTGTTCCCTGGACCGACCAAATGTCCTACAGGTGGATATTTTGATGGTCTTTTAAGCACTACCACAGATCCCGCACTTTGCTGTTGTCGATTTGTAATGGCACTCATAATATTACTGATCACATCCCATACAAATGCTCTGAACCGACAGATTTCCGATGTGGTTTGGCAGGGACCTACTGTGTGCTATTACCCATAGAGCCTGGGAAACCATTCCCTGCTTTATTTAGATAATAATCCATATATTTTTCCAACGATACAGCTCCATCTGACAGCCATGGTGATCCTCTTGTACAGGTCTAAAGTGTAGCTTCATAATCACTTTTCCATATCTAAAGGACATCGGCTGATTTTGATCTGACTTTAAAGAAACCTTTATATCATCAATAATTGTTTTCCCCAGAGCTATATAGTGTGGCTTCTCAAAAAACAGAATGAGTGTCTTGTGCTTGTGTTGGCTAAATGAAGATAAAGTAACAGAAGCATGTAGCTGTCATTGACAAGTTGAAAATCGACTATGTCGCTGTATACTGTACATACATGTTGTAGCACCCTCAGTAAATATCAGCAGGATATGGAGCTATCACTTTGTTGAGCGTATTGTTGATAGTAGGTATCATCACATCAGGAGGGGACCCCAAAAAATTAGCTAGATATCGCTACACGATTCCTGATGATGTCGTACTCTAAAGAAATGTAGAAATTTTAAAACTCCACTGTGTTTTACCAATAATGAATTAAACTTCCCTTGAATATTGGGTATGGTATCATAGCTGACATATGCATTATATCCTCTTGCTGATACCTATTGAAATCTTCTACACATATTATACCATCGTTGGAAATCATTGGAAATCTCTTCCATGTATGGATATTGTAACTTGATTATTCCAAACTCATAAGGCTCCTTGAGATGTAGCGGTTTTACTAATTTTGTCCAATAATTCCATATTTGTTATTTTGGATAAATAGACGCAGAAGCATCACTAGGCACGGTCAGAAAAAAGTCACCCTCATCCATTGCTGACACAACCACTTAAACTATACTTTTTTCTGGCCCCACCACCTTCTCTATTTTGTACTTCTTGTTTTTGTCAGTAATCCCCTTCTGAATTTCTTCCTCATAGAGCGTACCTTGTAGTACTTCACCAACACAATCTATTAGCTTTTCGAAAAAAATACCTCAATGCTTTGAGATTCTCATGTTTTGGTTAATTATTAACCCCCACATTACAAGAAACTGATTACTTGCTGTACTTAACCACAAATATTCAAGGTATATGTATTAAAAAACCTTTTTGAAAAATGTATGCTATAATGACCCAAAACTAAGGGAGTCATGAAAAAAAAAGAAAGAACTTCTCCAAAAACATGCCTAGACAGAACACCAGCCAGACAGTTAAAACAATGGAACATGCCCAAACATGTTGAAACATGTCCCCATTAGTTCAGAGACCTGGAAAAAACTCCCTAGTAACAAGACTGTGATTGGTTCCTTGGGACACCCCCCCCCCCCCCCCCCCCCAAGACTGTGATTAATTCCCTGCAGTGAAAGTGGCAGACCATGTACACGGAGGAGGGAACATCTTGGGTACTGTATATAATGAGGTCCAAAACAGCAGTTTGTAAATTAGTTTTCCGGAGTTTGCCACCCACTGTTTATGGCTGTACTTGACTCTGAGATACAAATTAAACTTTTTTGCATCAGACTCTGCTCCGTTCCAGTGTTTTTTCTTAATTTTTTTGAGGCCAGAACACATAGAAATGTAGTCCAGAGATCCAGACTTTTAACTGGCCCAGATCTGGACCTTCATGGTCACGTCAATTGCCGAGACCTAGCCAGGAGCGAACAACGACCAGGAGCAAGGCCCGAAGCATGTGAAGGACCAAGAGCCTTTTGTCTGCAAATTCAGTTTGTGTCTGAGTGCAGGACTCCACCCAGGTTTCAGGTATCGGAAAAGTTAAGTCTCCAACTAACCTAAAATGTGGACCTAGTTTAAAATTACTGTTATAATAAAATGTATTCAGAAAAAGTAACTAAATGTGATATGGATAATCTATGTGCATATGTGTTTATGAAGAAAACACGTGGTGGAAAGTATGAGTGATGCTGTGTTGAATGTTGCTATAATTGGTTGGTGTGTGGTTTGTCTTGTGTATGCTGGAGGACTATAGGGAACAACTATAGGGAAAAGTTTTAAAAATTAGCACGTCTGTAGTACATTAGTCACAGTAACATTCCAAAGAAGAGAAGTTTGTTGTGTATTTGTTGAATATATATTGGTGAGTGTACTGTTTATTGAAAATAGAGTAGTATAGAGAGGTTTGTTATCAAGTATAGGATTCCCAGGTCTAGTAAGAGACAGCAGCGTGTATGATATAATTACTCTGAGACTAAGCCGAGCCTGGATGTGGGTGAGTGTACAGCTCATCTAGGGGGTCGTCACAAAGTAATTACATACATCTTTCTAGTGTTGAGGAAGTGCATTGAGAAAGAAAGCCAGATGGGAAGAATAAGTTCAAGAAGAACTTAAGTTGACACGACTACTATTGATACTGCTCTCCGTCTTGTGTCATTGCAGCCACATACTGCGATGTCCCAAGTGAAGGAGAGGACTGTACAGGCAGGGAGTTCAAAATTGCCTAAAGAATAGGCAATCGCATGTTTCCCTAGAGAGCCTTAGGGCGGTAACACTTGGCAAAGAAAGTGTTAAGTAAAAGAGTCTTAAGTAAAAGAGGATGTCCCAAATGTTTGCGTGACTGGTGGACCCCAAGCACACTACCACATGTATTTGAACAGTCCTGCAACGATCCGAGTGGGAACCGGAGGCGTTTGCTATAGAGGGCCATGACAGACAAACTCCAAATCCATGACTGAGTATCACCATCAGTCCCAGGCGAGTCAGGTGGGAAACAGGCAAGTGGGGACACAAAGTCACACACCCCGAAGGAGACAGGTCAGTAAGGTTAGCATAAAACCCGATGGGAGGGAATAAATTCGAAGCCAGAGTGACCCGGGGAAAATTATTGTACTAATTAGAACACGTGAACTACAACCATAAATACCCAGGTCTCTAGCAAGCAGCGCACGACAAGGCTAGGGGGCTGGCAAAGGGAGGAGTAAAGGGGTTCAGCAGATGGCAGGGGAAAGGGGTCCTCAGCGGAGCTTATCGTCAGGCACCATCCAGATCACAAAAAACTATTTCAAAACTGCATGAAAAAATGGCATGACAGAATCCCACCGTCGCCAAAATAAGTCACTTTTAACATGCCGTGTTGTGACGAGATGGAAGCTAATATAAAACATCACAAAGCCAAAGATACAAAAGGGCAGGGAAAAGGCCAAAAGAAGGGGAAAGAACACCAAAGACTGACAGCACTACCAGCAAAGGGCAGCAGGGGGAGACTTCAGAGCCAAGTTTAACGACAGACTGGACTATGCAAACATGCTATGGGAAAACAGATCAGCTACTATACTCGTCCATCAATCTGCTAGAAGGACACATCCTGTGCCCCCCCAAAGCTACAGTAGGGGCAACTTGGCGAGGCAGCTGGAACATGACAGAGCCCAGGCAGATCCATGATTCGGACGTAGCTGACCCATGCGCGGACCGTGACGGGTGCTCGGACCCAGCCTGTAAATATATCCCCATCGATGATGTGGGGGAGCAGGGGGGAACAGTGGTTCAAAACATAAAGCAACTCGCGTATAAGTGATAATCTTGCATTTATTTAAAGAAAATATATATGTTTTGGCACAGAACATATGTTCTGTACATCTAATTGAATCAATATATACATCTCTGATTTTAAAGAACAAATGTTAAGAAAGAATGAATTAATTAGTGGGGTTTTTCTGTGCATTTGTTTAATTGAATAAAAAAAAAAGAAAACACTGTGCGTAACCTTGTGTAACAGGTGTTTTAATTTACATAAAATGAATGTGGAATATTGCAATAAATTAAATCGCAATAGTTTTGGGTTTTTTTTTATTTTACCTGTGCTGTCAGCCTGCTGGACATACAACACAGAGTATTTCTATGCCATTGCATTCAGGACAGAGTTAGTCTGCAAGTGGAGTTCAAGTTCTCAACCTGCAATGCAACTCTTTATTAATTCTTTAATCATCAACAACTGCTGCAATAACTCTGTCCTGTGGATGACCTGTAGAATGACAAGAGCACAGCTTTTGGTTATGGAGAGCCACCACCAACCCCCCCCCTTTGAAGAAGAAGAACAATCTTTATTTGTCACACAGCACACCACACTACAACACATGGTTGCACACAGACACGCGCACATGCTTTGGATGGTGGCCGGTGAAATGAGGCCTCTGCATTTAACCCATCCTGGCTTGTCCTTCCTCCGGGGGTACAGCCAGGAGCAGTGGGCAGCATACGTGGACGCGCCCGGGGACCAGGTGATGAGTGTCCATCGCTGGTCAGTCGATGATGTGTGCATGTTTTTGGGAGGGGTCCTTACTGACGTGAGGTGGAGGAATCCACATGTGAACATAGGGAGAACATGCAAACTCCACACAGAAAGGCTCCTATTTGGGAGATAACCCGCCGGAGCACGGTGCCAACAGCGCCCCAGGCGGGAATCGAACCCAGGACCTTTTTGCTGTGAGGCAGCAGTGCAATGCACTGGAGAACTATTTATCATGTTTGGGTGTATAAACAACTGATCACTACTCCAAGATGGGAAGAATCACCACAGTGAGACAAATAAACATAGAAACAAACATCATTTTCACAAAACATAAACATTGGATGACAACATATATTGAAAAATAGTGAATTAGGTCCAGGAAAACTGGAACTATAACCGGTGACGTGGCCTCTTCCTGTCATTATTATGGCAGTAAATGAGGGAGGAAAGGAGAGGAATGCAACCAGGAGGGTGCTGGGGTACCCTTGAAGCAGGTGTGGTGGTGTGTGTGTGTGTGTGTGTGTGTGTGTGTGTGTGTGTGTGTATGAAATTTCCACCGGTGAGTGTACATGACTTATCCCCATTTGTACTGGTGTAGAAGGTCAGTCATATGTCGTGGGGCCTCCAAACAGCGAAAGGGGCCCCGAAGCGACAGACCGATACCCCTCCCGAGCGAGCCAGCAGGACCCCATGCCCACCCACGCCACGCACAAGGGGGAGGCCCGCCCCACCGCAGCCGATCAGACATCCTACCCGGCATGAGTGCTAAGTGCCCATACACGTAGCAGCATGTGCCCAGTGCGGGGCACCTCGATGTTACAACCCCCCCCCCCCCGCCCTCCGCCACCCCCAGCACCCGGGGCACCCGCCGCAGAGAAGCCACGTCGCAGAAGCAAAAGGCCAACAGCTGCCCCCCACATCCCAACCCACATCCACAATGCCAAGCATTCCCCCCAGGGGCCCCAGAAGGCACCCGGCGGCGCTCTCCGCAGCCCTGCCAGGTCGCAGCACATCCCAAACCACCAGCCGTCAGCCTCCGGCCAACCACGGCTCCACACCGACGCGCCAGCGACCGGCTACTCCTGGGGAAAAAATAAATAAAAAAAACAGTGCTCAATGTGTGCTGTTGGTAAATGCAGTTAAAATTGCGGGGTTAGGGGTGTGATAGTTAATGTTTCGCAAGACTCGCCATATTGTGCGTTTTCACAACGCAGGAACTTTTTCACCGTTCTAAAGATGTTTTGGAGGAACCATCCATTTTATTGTTTCTGCACTGCAGGCACTACTATCGGGACGATTGTAATTCTTAGAACACCGTTTTGAGCAACTTACTGTATTTAGCTCCTGCTCCAGGACTGAGCCTGAACCTTCAATGATGAATGTGCTGTAATTTGACAAATAATAGAATAAAAATAGTATTTTTATTGTTGATGTATTTATTTAATTTTACAAAGTGAATTGAATGAAACAAAAATCCGCCGAGCGAGCGTGCCCGTGCTTTACGAAAGTAGGAACAAAGTTTTAAACAGTATCTTAGTCCAAAGTCCAAGTCCAAAGCATCCAAAGTAAATCTAAAATGTGAAGATTCAGAACTTGATGGATTATTTCTGGTCTCAAATTTGTTCAGAAATATAATTTAGTGGATTGAGAAGTTGAAATAAGTGAAAGTTACGGAGAAAACACAGCACGGATTAGTGCTGAAACCGGGCTGGATGACGTCTCATCAGCGTAACCAGTGCCAGGTTCTCGGGGAGCTCCCCCAGGTCCTCGTGCCCCTGGGGGAGTCCCCTCACATGCGAAAACATGTTACGTCCTATGGTGAGGTCCCAGATGACATATTCCCACTTCTATACTGTATTTACATATACAGTATATATATGTGGGTGTATGTATGTATGTATGTATGTATATATTCATACACACACATACATACATACACACAGACAGCATATATACTGCAATATATATATATATATATATATATATATATATATATATATATATACTATATATAAAGTAGTGTTCCATTCTCATCTGGTTCCATACTGTGCTTGTATAAAATGAACACAAGGCTTTTAGAAAAAACATTCCTTTGTGTTCTCTGTGACGATTGAATGAGCTTGAGACAATGAATTACATGAAAGTTGTTAGTTGTTAGTTGTTAGTTGCTAATGCACACACACAAGTGTAATTGACCATCTGTGGCTTATGACTATTGATTGTATGAGATAATTTCTATCTGTATTGCTGCATCACCATTTATTGTTTATCACATGTTTTTCCTTTGCTTCCTTCTTTCGTTTTTTTTTTTTTAATAATCATTTGTATCAGCATTCGCAGTCAACAACTTTTACACAAGGATACAGTACTTGTCTGTAATTGCCACAAAACACATTTTTGAGTGACTATGAAGCAGACAACAGACAAGGCCTTGGCGATTCTCTTTGTTTACACTTAATGGCCGATCAATGTCTGTCACCCAACAGGTCTGTAAGCCCTAACACCTAACCCATACATATGCAAACGCAGACCCATTGAACTAAAATCTCCACACTCCGAGCAATCCACCCCTTTTTCACTGAGAGATGAAAATTCCTTTCGTTAGAGGGGGAATCAAATATCAAGTTTACTATCATATGGTAAACCATGGAGTTTAAACTGTATCAACAGCAAAACAATCTTGAGTGTTCAAAAGGACCTATATACTTTTTCTTCTCTTTAACGTTTGAACAAATTATTTTTTTACCCCTGGTGTTGATTTTATTCGATCGACTTTTAGTGATTGATTTTTTTAACATTTTATTTTGCCATTGTTGTTTTTTTGGAATTCGGAAAATCAATCTTTTAGATGGGGGACTGTTTCTCAAATGCTCAAATGCAGAAATGTATTGTGATATTTCACAACTATTTTAAGTAAAATAAACATTTGATAGTCAAGAACCCTCATTTTGAAATCAAAAGGCAGAAGACTAGAAACTATTAATCCACACACTTGGCCACTTTAAAATGAAGCTAGTAAAACTTTAAAACTAGTCACTTTAGTTTAGCAATTCATCATTTAAGTATTGCATACCTGAATTCGTCTTACCCCTTAGGAGTATATTGCAGTTTTTGTCTTACAACACTGTGTCTATCTTAAAATTCACTATGACATTGCATTGTTGTGGTCCACAACGATTTACAATGTCCACTTTCAAGTTCACTCACTGTCATTATTGTCTGCATTGTATTTTGTCTTTGTTTTAGGTAAATACTTTTATATTTCTTATGCTAGACCAATTCTTTCCATTTTAGATTTTAAAATTTTGTCTAAAAATTAACTGTTATAATACTCTTTAAATTGTGTTTTTAAATACTGTTCTATTGTAATCACTACCTACCCTTATTTTACGTATTATGTGAAGTCGAGTTGGCTCTGAGACTAAGAATCTCATTACTGGTAATGATGCTTGCATTGTTATCAAGTATTTGAAAATAAACTTGAAACTATAATTACAAAGACATAGTTTGAGTGCTCTCATTACAAAGCTATTGAACTTTGTAATTTAAAAAATGTAAATGAAAAAACAGCTCCTATTTTGAAATTATACAGCTGTGCAACATGTAGATTGAAATAAATCATTAAGACCTGTTCCCATTCATATGACAAAAAAACAATCGCAATTTGAAAGAAGACCTCTGGTCAGGGTTCAAAGGTAATCTCAGGTAATGAAAATCTAAAATCTCTCTCGGGAATTTTATTGTGTTTTTTGTGAAGTTAGTGCCAACTCATGGTGACACACTGCAATTGAAAAAATTAGCGTGTTTACAGTCTTTGATTTTATAAATAGTAGAAAAATATTAAACAGTGGAGTTAAATATTCCCGTTAGATTACATGGGGAAACATTTACTTACCAAGATGCTGACCAGCACTGAACAACGCCGATCTATTTTTTCCTTTAAAGTGAGCATCCAGGTGAAGATAATTCCTCCATATTCCATGTGATGTGAAGTCACAATGTGAAACCATTTTGATAGAATTCAACCTTTAAATCATAGTACTTTTACACACACCTTGAGCCATTGTGTCATTGGATTCATAGAAGGAGAAAGATTTGCATCACGCACCTACGTCACTTCCGTAAACAGATGGTTAAAGGGCAGCACAAGGTTTTTTCGATTTCACTTGTCTGTGAAAACTTTCATCTCCCTTTCATTATGGATTACGCAAAGCGAGTGGCAGAAGCTCTAAATCATATCTCCTACCAGTGTGATAGATCCAAGTCAGTGTAAGCAACTAGTTCTGGACTACATTTTCCGCGATGAGAGTCAGTTCTCTGACAGCGACGATGAGAACTATTGCGTGCTGAAAATGACAGCGATTCTGAATCTGATACCCGCGTAATCCCGGACTTGGAGAACATTTCAACCAGCTGATTTCAACCTGAATGTGACGATAAAACACATTTTTTTCAAGAAGCACCGGAGGAGACCGACGATACACCCTTTGTTTGTTTTGACGATAGAAGTTGATGAAGTAATGTTGAGGTAAAGTTCGTTGAGGTTGGTGATACAGATTATGACCGAGTAGCAATGGACAAGATTCTTAAGTTTACCTGCAAATGAGGCCAGGGCCGAAAAGAAAATGGCAGGCTTGACAAGGAATCATGCACAAAAAACTGCATCCTGATTTTATCTATAGATCACGCTACATGATAGAAGCCTTAACAAAGCAGGAAACAGACAAGTTTATGGTGCAGCTATTTTGCAATGGGAGACGCAGTGAAATGACTTCTGACAACAAAAAACTCCAGCCAAAAGAAAGAGGCAGTGGACCGGATACTCAGTGGATGGTGTACAATTCTGCAGAGCTTTGTTTCTCTTCATTCACGGGTAATTATCAATTTATCACAATGCTGGCATCCTGTTATGGGCTTGAGCCTACATCTCTAGCTAACATATCAATGTGCTTATTTCCTGCTTAATGTGATGTATGAAAGAGAACCAACACCAACACATGAAAGAGAATGGAATCATGGCTCGTGTAAGGAAAAGAGGTCTATGGTGAAAACAAGCAGTTAGCACTTTCTTAGTGCTAACTGCTCAACTCACATCTATTCGGATAAGCGTTTTTCCCAGTCATGTAAAACTTTTACTCATTGTAGCTGCTTAATATTGTAATGGCAATTTTTAGTTTGTTTTAATTGTGTATGTTTTACATGAAACATGGTGAAATTACCTCCAAGGATGCAGCATCTTTTGTCACACCTCTGTAGATCTCACATCTCTCCTCCTCTGTGAGGAAGGGCAGTCCCTTAAAACGGGGATCCAGGGCAGAGGCTGCATGAAGGATGTTTTTTTCTGCCTCACTGTTGTACCTCTTAAGGAGATCTGCTTTGATGGCATGCTTAAGCTCTTGGGTCACTGGTGAGTCTCCAATTGTGTCCGTCATGTTCTGGAGGAGTTGTGCATTTAGTGGAGCAGTGAGGCTAACAGTTTTGGGGGATTGCTCTCCTCTGACATTAATGTAGTGGCATCCTTCATTAGTTATAATGACTTCAAAGTATTGTTTGCATTTGACTGATCTGTTTTGTTGAGAGTGTAGAGGTCAGACTCTCCTCTTCTCACTGCAGGAGATAGCAAGGTGGCACAAATTGCATGTTCTTTGTCTAAAAACCTCTCCACCATTTTATATGCTCCGTTTTATTTGGTGGCAACGTCAGTTTTCAGTTTCTGACTTGGAAGACCAAGAAGTTTCTGATTTACTCGCAGATGGTGGTTCGCCTTAGTGCTGCAGTGGAAGAATGTTGATATCCGTGGGATTCTGCGCAGAAGTCTGCAGACCGTAGATAGTTTAAGTGCCCGTTGTGATGCAGGATTCAACTAATAGTGAAACATTTTTTAAGAGAGAATTTTCCGACTTGCCCTGCAACCAACATGTTAGATACGTTGATTGTCACCAGCACTACATCTTTATCTGTTAGCTGCCATTCTTCCACAGCATTAAACAGTAGCTCCACCAGATGAGAACCCTTGTGACTGTGATAAACAGCTTTCGTTTGCAGCACATGTGATAAAAGCTGCCGGTGTACTGTGCTGTTATTTTTACAAATGAGTCAGTTGCGACAGAAATCCAGGAATCACATGAAATGGCAACTCGATTAGCTTTACTCATTCACTCCATTACCTGGGGTTTGGTTTCGCTGTAGATTGCAAGTATAGTCGTTTCTGTAAAGTGACTTTGTGATGGGAGCTTATACCGTGGCTCCAGGGTCATCAGCAGGTGGTGAAACCCGGGGTTCTCTACAACCGAATAAGGCCGAAGATCCTTAGTTATGAAACTGCCACAGATTGGATGGTTCTCTTCCCTCTCTCAGTGTTAGACGGCAAAGTTTTCAGCGTCTCCTCAATTCTTGGTTGATTAGCTGGGCTCGCTGTATTCTTTACAGTTGCAGACGTTAGAGTAGGGTGAAAACGGCTAACATGATTCCTCAAATTCTTCATATTACATATATATAAGTATTACATTTTTTTGAGGCATATTTTACACACAGGGTGCGTCCTCTCCATCATATCTCCCAAAATATAAAAGTAACGCCCACAATGCCACAATTCAATGCAAAAGAGTGACGTCACTGCGTGAGCGACGTAGATTTACATCTTTATTGTCCAGCCAAAGCCGGGCTGTAGGCTGTAATTTTAATCACAAGAAAATCCGTTAATTAGAAATTAATGGTACGGTTGTTGTTTTTTTACATTACATTTCCAAACTCCCGATTATGTTCTGTCACTGCATCGGTACAGAAAAATCCATCTACGCATCGCGATGCAGAAATTTCCACACTTCTACTGTACACGTAAAAATAAAAAAGGAGCCAGGCTACATCACTTGAAACAATATCCCCTCAAACAACATGCCATTGAAGGGATCAGTCTGGGATCAGGGTTCTGAGAAGAACCTGAAGACCCTGCAACACTGACTAACAACTTACCGATTAAGAAATCACAACCTCATGATTATCGTTTGGTACTTGACCTGAAGACCGTTAACTCTGTTGTGGATGCTGTAAGACCTGTTGTCCCAGACCCTTAAGCACTATTCTCTAAAAATTCCACCCGGCACCAAATGGTACGGTGTGATTGATTTATGCTCAGTTTTTTTTAGCGTACCAGTACATCCTCATTCACAGCATATTTTTGCTTTCACCTATCAGGGCTTCCAATAGACATACACAAGGCTGCTACAAGGGTTTTTAGACAGCCCAATAATCTTTAACAGGGTATTGGCCCAGGACCTACATAACTTACAGGTTTCCAGTACAGTTCTCCCGTACGTAGATGATCTACTGATTTGCAGTTCCACCAAAAAACAGTGTAAAAAAGATTGTTGAAGTACTCACAGCACTAGGAACAAGAGTCCACAAAGCCAACAGAGATAACTGACAATTTTGTCAGCCTGAGGTTAGCCATTTGGGGGGACAACTGAAGGGCGTAAGAGACAAATTTCCCCATCGCAAATAGAATCAGTAGTTAATGCCCTGGAACCATGAATGGTTGGAGACATGCTCTCCTTCCTGGGCATGGGGGGGTAGAGTCGGCATTGGATTTGTGACTATGTCCTCAAAACAGCCACATTACGCACTTTGATTAGGGTGGCAGGACAAACAAGTAATAAAGCACCCTTGCAGTGGACTGAGCAGGCTGACGGACCCTTTGAGGCACTAAAAAGTAATATGCAGTCTGCCCCTGCGCTTGGCAACCCAGACGACTCCAAACTGTTTCACTTATATTTGGTGGAACATGCAGGCTACGCATGCGCAGTACTGATGCAAGACACGCCGATAGGCAAACAACGACTAGCTTATTTCAGCACTAAGTTAGACAACGTGGTATCAGGCCTCCCTAATACCAGGGACTGGCGGCAGCAGTTTTTGCATTCAAAAAGGCCTCGTCCTTAACCATGGGCCACCCAGAAACGTTGTATACGTCCCACCAGTTACTTGCGCAACTCACAAGTCCTCGGTTTGTGTTAACACAGGCCAGTAGGATGGGATACGAAGTAAAACATTCTGTCCCCGATCTTACTATTAACCGCTGCAATACTGTTAACCCAGCAACCAAAACAGTGTTGCCTGTTGATGGCACACCCCACAACTGTGTCCAGGACACAGAATTTGTTTTTGCGCGTGCGTGAAGACCTACAAAACCAACCACTCACAGCGGATCTTACATTTTTTGTGGATGGTTTCCGCTTGGTTAAGTTACCGGTAACCATGCAGGATCTGCCATCGTACCATTAAATGACGATGGTTAAACCTTCCCAGATATCCAAACAACCAAAAAAGCTCAGCCATGCTCTGCCCAGCTCACCAAGATTAAACCTCTTACAGAAGAATGTGAGTTGGGGGTGGGGCAAGCGCCTCAATGTATACACAGATTCTGTGTATGCATATGGTCATGTTTGTCATGTTTATGGCCATATATGAAAACAGAGAGGTTTCTGCAGAGTTGACGGCACACCCATCATTCATTGGGGACGCCATCACTCAGCTGCTAGTGGCCATGCAACTCCCGACTGGGCTTGCATCATCAAATGCCCAGCACATCAGAAAACAGACACCATCATAGCCAAAGCTAACAATGCCACCGATGAGGGAGCCAGACATACAGCATCACTCACATCAATAGGACCCCTACTGGCTGAGGACCTGGTGCCCATCGTGACTTTGCCCTCCCTCATACAGGCCAAAAGCAGAGCTAGTGCTCTAGAATAATCTGTGTGGATAAAAAAAGGGTAGATTCCAAATACACAAGATGGGCTACAGAAAAGCTTGTGGTGGAATAGCGACAGCCATTTTGTGCTACCTACGTCACTGCTACGATTTTCCATTAACAATGTGCACGGAGACCATTGCGCAAGAGGGGATATTATAAGGCACCTCAAAGTTGTATGATGGTCACCTTTTTTTGCAGCCACAGTTGATAGAACATTGTATGAATGTGAAGTATTTGCACATTGAAACATCTCGAAAGCATTTTCAGCTCCCATGGCACACATTTCACCACCAGAGGGCCCTATCAGATATTTAATGCTCGACGAGGACATGAAGCAACACATTAGGGAAAAAGTAGATACATCTTGATGGAAGTCTGTTGTTTCAGCAGATGGGTAGAGGCAGTGCCCACACCAGAGCCAGATTCCTGATCAGGGGTGAAGTTTTTGTGCAGGGAAGTATTTCCAAGATTTGGCATTCCCGACAGCATAAGCTCAGACAAAGGACCACACTTTGGCAAAGATGTTTAGGACACCATTGGAAATGCTGAGAATCAAACAAAGATTTGGCTGTGTATATCATCCTCAGTCGCAAGGGACAGTTGAACATGCTAATAGAACTTTGAAGGCTAAATTGGCCAAGATAATGGAAGATGGCGCATTAAATTGAATGCACGCCTTGCCACTAGCACGACTGTCCATGCGATCAAGCACTAATAGAATAACACACACTAAAAACACACCTTACTCTGCACGAAATGCTTACGGGTCGACCCATGCCTGTGCCTACCTCAGAGGTCCTTCAGAAGGACCTTCGCTTGAGCAACTGGAAATTGAGCAAATACATAAAGCTGTGTTCCAACAGATGAAAGGCGCCACAGACGACAGAGAACAAAGAACATCCCAATGGAAGTCCAATATGTTCTATAGATTGCTAGAGTTTTCTGCTAAACAAGTAAGCCACAAGACCTGCATGGTCTGCTACAATGCTAAATAAACTTCTTTAAGTCAGACAAATTCCACAAAGTGAAATAGGAGGTTGTCCAAACATAGATAGATGCTTTGCCATTTTTTGAGACCCCGGTTATAAGAATCCCATATGACGTGATTTTTCCGTTTTTGTTCAGTAGATAAGAAGTGCAAAAAAAGTGCTACCACTCCATGGCTTCTAGATCCTCAGGTATAAGTTGCGTTTAACCAAGATCCTCATGGAAAAAGGCAAGCATTAGATAGTGTCGGGACAAATTGCAGGCTCGATTCCCATGTATTGATAGGCAGTAAATGCTCAGTATCTAGCTCGCAACAGCAGATGGGTTAATTACTTACGGTAAAATAAACAGCGCTTTATAAACTACACTATACAGGCGTTAGAGGGAGTGAGAATACAACTGCATTTCATTTCCCTTATGACCTTGCAAAACAGTTTTGTTTGAGACAACACTACTTGCCGAAGATCAGGGGGTGTGTGATATCATTTTCATGCATGAAGGTGAAAGAGGCAATCTCACTCAAGCGTTAAACAAATTGAACAACTAAGGGAAGAATATATTCAACATTCCAATTGGAACACACAGGCCGGTGCTATATGGAAATGTTTACAAAACCTATCCTGGCCCAAGATTCTCAAAGGTGTATGGATTGTTACTGGTTTAAATCTGTTGTAGTAATGATAATTTATTGTTGTATAGATTGACTGATTATTGGTATGGTTAAGAAAAGACGTTTCAGGTCCACAGCCTGGGGTCCCAATAGCAGCGCCGAGTCACGCGCTCCCAACACCACCCACCTTCGCCACGCCAGTTCCAGACCAAGACTGCCCCACCACTTCAACACTCACTACGACGTCCTACCACTCCAAGGACACCACCGCATCCCACGCATGGCTGGCTCCGCTCACCTCTACAACTACAGCTCCCGTGGACTCCTCCCACATCACCATCGACCAGGACAACTAGATGCGACCCCTTAGTCTCAGTCCCACAACACCGGCCTCCTCTGACACGTCATCCAGCTCCTCGTCGGACACAGCCACTCCAGACACCTCGCCACAGGAGGGCCCAGAAACCACAGTGGACCCGTTCTTTGCTCACCCTGCCACGGTGGCAGCTATGTCTTTGCCTGGTTTCCGGTCCCTTCTGGCCAAGGTCCCAAAAGCTACAGCCATCCGCCTACGTGAAATACGCATCAGGGAAAAATGGCAGCTCCAGTCACTAAGGGCCCGCCACAAAGTTAAGGCTCACCTTTGTCAGCTGACTACAAACATAGATAGAGTGGACATACTCACAACTGTCATCGACAATCTCCGCCAGCAGGTGACCACCCTCAATCAACAACTGCTGCTTATTCAGCAGCTGCAAAGGGTGTCTTGGTAAACTTCACAGCCAGAGGCTATCGCGGATGAATGGCCTGTTGTATTAAGGTTGTTGTTGTATTAAGGTTGATATTTGGTAGTTTTTTTCTGTTTATACCACAGATGGATTTGCATATTTTTTTCCAACACAAATTGAGTATATAGTATCAAGTAGTATTAATGAGTATAAACAGGTTTTTTTTGAAAACCAAATATGACCGCTCTAATGTTTATGAATAAAACACAAAACTCCATACCCGTATTTGTCACATAATTCACTGATCCTCACACATAACTTACACCCATCACCCACCATATTATTGGACCACATATATCCTTGTAGTATTCCTGCACTCTCTCTGTCTCTCTGTTGTGTTGTGCATTTGCTCGATATACTCGCTAAAGTTGTTTTGTTATGCATTTGCTCATAGGTACATCTATTTTTTCTGCTTGTTTGCATGCAATATATCCAGCATACTCATTGTTGCCACTTTTAGTCATTCGTTTATACTAGTTATGTTAGAATGTGACTTTCGAAGTTACAAAGGGGGGGATGTTGTGGTTAATTATTAACCCCCATATGACAAGAAACTTATGACATGTTGTACTAAACTGCAAATATTTAAGGTATATGTATTAAAAAAAATGTTTACTATAAAACCCAAAACTAAGGCAGTCATAAAAATAATGGAAAGAACTTAGTCTCCTACAAAAACATGCCTGGACAAAACACCAACCAGACAGTTAAAATAAGGGAACATGTTCAAACATGACACCATAAGTTCAGAAACCTGTAAAAAACTCTCCTGTAACAAGACTGTGATTGGTTTCTTTGGACGCACCCCCACTACCGTAATTGGTTCCCTGCACTGGAAGGGGCAGGACATGTACTAGGAGGTGGGAACATCTTGGGGATATAAGGAGGTCCGAAAGAATGGTTGATCAGTCGATTTTCCGGAGCCACTGACTGTTTAGTGCTGTATTTGACTCTCAATACACAATCAACTTTTTCCCATCAGACTCGGGTCGGTTCCAGTGTTTTTTCTTCCAAGATTTTGAGGCTAGAACAGATGGAAACGTCATCCAGAGATCCAGACTTTTTACTGGCCTAGGTCTGTACCTTCTTGTTCACGAGAGTATCCCATATCAGAATAAAACCACAATATCAGACGCAGAAGGCGATACATAATGACTAACAGAGTTTTCACAATACATTTTTAAAACTCTTAGAATTCTCTGACTCAATTATTGTAATGGGAGTAGACTTCAACACAGTACTTCATCCAAATTTAGGCTGTTCACAAACGTTCGTCTGACACTATTAAACAATATACAGTAGGAGCCACTTCGAGAGGGCAGCTGGAACATGATAGAGCCCAGGCAGTTCTGTGCCTGGGGCAAGGCTGAACCATGCTGGGGCACTTCTAGGTCCTTGTCGGGTCCCTACTCGGATCTTGCTTGTAATGATATCCCCCTCAATGATGTAATCCTCACGCCGGTGCCTGGGATGCATTTTGTGAAAAAGCATTTGCAATGCTTCATGTCTCCAGGAGGGAGCAATGGTTGAAAGTGTAAAGCAACTTGCATTTACGGGATAATCTTGCGTTTGTTTAATGAAAAACATGCATTTTTGAATGGAAGATATTTTCTGTACATCTAACAGAAATAACATATACATCTCTGATTTAAAAGAACAAATGATTTTAAAGAATGAATGAAACAGTGTTTTGTTATGTACGTTTGCTATTACTACTGAATGAAACTAAAGAAAACACCCTGCGTAACCATGTGTACCATGTGACAGGTATGGGCTTAGCACACCTCCCTGCCCGAATCCCGCTCCTCCACCTGGGCAAAGCACTCTTCACCCAGGTGGAGTTCCATTTATCCATCAATACCATTCTATCTGATATGGAACCTGCGGCACTGTGCAGCTCAGAGAATTACATTTTTTTGCAAAACTTACTGTATCAGAAAACTCCCCATATTATTTGTTTTCAGACTGTAGGAGCCTATTTCATAGTTCTAAGGACAACTTTGGAGGAACCATCCGTTTTATTGTGTCCTCACTGCAGGAGCTACTGTAGGAGCAGTTTTAGCAGTTTTGAGCAACTCATTTCTCTCCTAGTCCCGGTCAGGGACTAATTCGCACAAGAGGAACCTTGAGTGATGTAATTGCCGGTGATTGGTCCAGACCTAAGACCATGGTCCCTCGAGCTGAACAAACTTTTAAATGATATCTTGTAGATCTTATATGAGTGAAGTTTCAACAACTGGATTTATTATTTCTCGCCTAAAATTTGTTCCGAATTTTTTCTTTTGTGGACTGGTAAGGTAAAATCAGTGAAAGTTAAGGAGAAAATATAACACGGAACTCAAGCTGAATTCACGTTGGATGACATCACATCAGCTTCACTTCAGTTTTCCAGTGTAAAAGAAGAAAAGCCCTTGATGGTATGTAGTTCTCGGGACATCCCCAGTTCCTAGTTCCCCCCAGGGAGTCCCCACAACTGTTCAGTGTGACAGGCTGGTCTGAGTATTTCAGAAACTGCTGACCTGGATTTTCACGCACAACCATCTCCAGGGTTTACAAAGAATGGTCGGAAAATGAAAAATATCCAGTGAGCGGCAGTTGTGTGGAGAAAAGTGCCTTGTTGAAGTCAGAGGTCAGAGGAGAATGGGCAGACTGGTTTGAGACGATAGAAAGGCAACAGTAACAAAAATAACCACTTGTTACAACCAATGTATGACGAATACCATCTCTCAATGCACAGCACGTCAAACCTTGAAGCAGATGGGCTACAGCAGCAGAAAACCACACCGGGTGCCACTCCTGTCAGCTAAGAACAGGATACTGAGGCTACAATTCGCACAGGCTCATTACTGGTAGGGATGCTTGCATTGTTATCACCTATTTGAAAATAGAATTTAAACTATAATTATACAGACCTAGTTTGAGTGCTCTCATGGCAAAGCTATTGAACTTTGTAATTTAAAAAATGTAAATAAAAAACAGCTTCTATTTTGCAATTATAAATCTGAGCAACATGTAGATTAGAATAAAGCATAAAAACCTGTTCTCATTCATCTGAAAAAAATTTGAACTTGAAAAGATGAACTATGGTCAGGGTTCAAAGGACATCTGAAAATCTCTCTCTGAAAAGTGATTGTGTTTTTGTGAAGTTAGCACCATCTCATTGTGACACATTGCAATTGACAGAATGAATGTGTTTCAGTTCAGTACAGTTGAAATAAATCACGCCCTGTCAGGACACATGAGAGGGAGGGGAAAGTCTGTTGGAAGGCGGCTGGTAATTGACTTGGAACTGGCTGGAAACTGACTGGAAGCTGGTTGCCATTTGGCTGTCAGCCAAAAGTCCTCCGGCTGGGTCAGCCCTCTTCTAGTGCCACCTACTGTATGAGTGATCTTGCTCTTGGCGATTGTTGGTGATCAAATAATCCACATAACAGAGAATACAAATATTATTCACAACCCCACAAAAGCTTCTCAGGAATTAACTTTTTTTTGACAACTGTAATGTCCAAAATCCTTAATAATGAAACCCACCCTATTGTAATCTCCGATAATGGCCCGATAACTTTCAACCTCATTAATGAAACCAACCTGAACCCTTCTGGCATGTGGCAGTTTAACACCTAATTTCTGACAGAAAAGGAATTTAACTATTAATTTTCCAGAGAATGGACTTCCTTCAGAAATATCACCACCCTTACTCTGGGAAAGGGCAGTAATCTCCAATAATGGCCCGATAAGTTTCAACCTCATAAATTAAACCAACCCGAACCCTCCTGGCAAGTGGCATTTTAACACCTAATTTCTGACAGATAAGGAATTTAATTATTTATTTTCCAGAGAATGGACTTCCTTCAGAAATATCACCATCCTTACTCTGGGAAAGGGCAAAGGCAGTTCTGAGAGGTAGTAATATTTCATTCTCCACTCACAAAAAGAAGAAAGGACAAGAATGCCAAAATAAACTAGAACAACGATTAAAAGACTTGCACTCCCAAAAAGCCCACTCATCCACTGAGCAAATCCGAAATGGGATCTGAACAATTACATCTCAAGTTGATAATATCATCCATCAAAAGACACAATTTCTCATGCAATGAGCAAGAGTGAATTATTTTAAATTCAATGACGAATATGGTAAATTTCTTGCCAATCAATTGAAACACGATAGAGAAAAAACAGTTATTACAGCCATCAAAGATTGACAGGGTAGGATAATACACATGTTCAGAGACTTTTATAATAAGCTATATCACTCAGATGATGAATGAAATATTTCAAACATTAACTCATTACTCGATGATATCGACCTCCCTAAACTATCCACAGAACAGGCTACCACATTATATCAACCACTTACTCTAGAAGAGCTCAGGAAAGCTCTCTTCACAATGCCCAACAATAAATCACCTGGATCAGCTACAGTAACTACCCAGTGGACTTCTATAAACACTTCCAGCCACTTATTTCCCCATTATTCATCAGAATGGAAATATTTCATTTTCATTTCCACAATAAGGACCCAACCCTCACCGCCATTTATAGACCCATAATTCTAATTAATTGTGATTTAAAGATTATTAGAAAGACACTAACCAACAGAATTGAAAAAGTAATTCCATTTATAATTCACCCAGACCAAACAGGCTTTGTCAATAGCAGACACCCATCCAGCACAGTATTACGGCCAAAAATGTGGCACAGGCTCTGTTTCAGGTCATCTCCCAATTGGGATTTCAAAGGAAATCCTGACCGACCAGGGCACCTTGTTTATGTCAAACACACTGCGCAAACTGTATGGATTACTGGGCGTCCACTTAATTCGGACAAGCGTTTACCACCCACAGACGGATGGCCTGGTCGAACGCTTTAACAAAACGTTGAAAAACATGGTCCGGAAGTTCGTCCACGATAACAACCGAAATTGGTTGTCATCTGTTGTTTGCAGTGCGGGAGTTTCCCCAGTCCTCAACAGAGTTTTCCCGACCTGATCGACCTGATCAAGGAAAACTGGCAGGAAGGTCCCAGCACCAGTAAAAACGAGGTCCAGTACCTCCTGGACCTGAGAGCAAAGCTACACGCGTTAGGGCAGGAATCATGGCAGAAGTTGCTCCAGGCCCAGGAATGTCAGTGCCGTCTGTACGACAGGGGGGCTCGGTTAAGACTATTCTCACCAGGAGACAAGGTGTTAGTACTACACCCTATGTCCAGCTCGAAATTAGTGGCGAAGTGGAAAGGGCCCTTCGTGGTTACACGACACGTGGGGGAGGTCTTTTATGAGGTGGAAGGCACAGACAAGGGGGGTCTGCCCAAATTTACCACCTCAACCTCCTAAAACAATGGAGGGAAGGTGTGCACATAGCACTGGCCACAGTGACGATTGAGAAGGATGAGTTGGGGCCGGAGGTGCCAAAGCGGGCAGATCGCATCGCTTTTAAGTGACCATCTCTCTCTCCGGCCAGAGTGCGGACGTCACAGCGCTGCAGCAGTGCTTTGCCGACGTGTTCTCTCCCCAGCCAGGCCACACGGCCCTCATACTCCACCATGTGGAGACGACACAGGGGGTGAAAGTGCGTTTTCGCCTGCCCCAAAACAAACGGAAAATAGTGCAGGCGGAATTAGAGGCCATGCTGAACATGTGGGTAAATCACAAAGAAGAATTGGTCAAGCCTCATCGTGCTAGTGGCTAAGCCCGATGGATCGGTGCGGTTCTGCGTAGATTGCTGGAAGGTGAACGCGGTGTCCATGTTCGATCCGTACCTGATGTCCCGCGTTGACGAGTTTCTCGACAGGTTAGGTACGGCTCGTTTTTTTAGAACATTAAATTTAACCAAGGGCTACTGGCAGATTTCCTTGTTTGTGTTTGTTTTTAATCATCATAATGTTTTTAATCTTAATGTACGCCAAAAAAACATAGACTGTCAATGCAGACCTCACCAGGGGTCCTGACTGAGCCATACACATAGGCTCCACTACCTACTGTACTATATGTAGCATACTGTACCGCATACTGTGTCACTGTTCAGGGTTGTTCTGTTGCCGTATTGCTGCGCCGTACTGTTTTATACTGTGCTGTATTATCCCAAACACTACCTCACTCTATTCACATTCACATGCCACTTTAAGTCACATGCCACTTTAATGCACATATCTGTATATACATAGGCATATTCCCTCTATCTATTCCATTTTATTTTTATTGTATTTTATTCTATATATTTTTATTTTATTCTATAAGTATTCAACTTACTGTATTACGTTTTAGGAGTCAGTTAGTCGGCCTATTAGAAAGAAATTTTTTATTTTTATTTTTTCCTAGGACATATTGTGTGCTGAAAGTATCACCGGGTGCGTTGCATTACATTTCACTGCATATATGTATGAAAGTATGTATATGTATGTGACAAATAAAAAATCTTGAATCTTGAATCTTGTCCCAGCAATCCAAGGGTTAGGGTTAGGGTTAGCCTTCTCCACTCCGCAAGGCCTTTACCAGTTCCGAGTTGTAGGCCTGACAGCGCCTGGCCTAAGTGCGACAGTGGGGGTATGTGGTGGACCAAGGGGGCGTGGCAAAGCCCTCTTTAATCAGATTTTATCGACAACAATAGGGCACTCTTGGTGTTAATGGTTTCCCCTTTTGGCTGCTAGATGGCAACCTGGCAACATGAGAAATGTATACATTTAAAATGAGGTAACTTCACAAATTTCAATCGTACAGTGATGGGAGTTGGATCATTTTCCAAAAAAACATCTGCCGAAATAACGTTCCTTCAATGACTGACGGATTTGACATTGGTCCATAATAATTCATACTTCTTAACAGAGGAGGGACTCCTGGTGGGTTATTTCCTTCCAGCCGTGTCTCTGAGACCGGTTCTCCATGGAGGTTCGGGCTTGATCAAGTGAACTAGGGTTATGGGTGAAATGTGAGAGAGAAAGAGAGGGGGGGCTGATCCATTCAGGGCCTGAGATAGCAGACACGGCCAAATGGCCCTCATGTCCATCTTCTTTCCTTTCCAATTGGGAATGTAGAAAAATGTTACAGATCCTGTGATCTCAGGTAAAGGTTTCTACCCCACCCTGTGAATCTCTGGGGGGCGAGGGTGAATCACAGACAGTCCGGCCATGTACAGTACAGAGGTAAATACAACAAAATGCTCAAATGCTCAGCCACCTTGGGCTCAGGGTTTTACTCCTCCCACTTAAACAGCCTGTTTTGGAACAAGAGGGTTATAGAGGGTTATAATTGCTCAAATGCATGATCTGAGAGTTATTTTCCGCAACAAACTTCAAATACATGTTTTGGGGACCTCAGAGACATATATTAACTTGTGTTAAAAGGAGCATAATAGGCCCCCTTTGAGATAAGATAAGACTTTATTAATCCCCGGAGGAAGATTCCGATTCAGAGTTACGGCAGCAGAGGTTGTCAGAACAGTGCAAGTCAAAGTCAAAGAAAAGATAAGGTACAAGTATGTTTCATAGATATAGTGGCAATAATATGCAATGACAGCACTAATAGCAAGTGTTATGATTGATGATATGATTTAAATATAAGCCCCATTATCTATTTCACTTGCACACGCACACGCACACATACATAATACACAATGAGAATTTTAGTCAAGTATATTACAGTCTTATTTGACGGCTACTGCACAACGCTCATCAACACAACCAACTCTAATCACTGGGAGTCCCTGTTGCACGTGTGTCTGTGTGTTATGTCTGTCTATGTTGCTTTACGACTGATGTGGCACTGTGTGGTCTTGGCATGTAAGAGCGGGCACATCACTTCTTATACTCACATAAACACTTTCCCATTCTGTTTCTCCTCCTCCCTCCTGCTCTCCCTACATGTTCCTGGCATGCTCAGGCTGCAGCCTCTACTTTGATTTTCCCTGGCTTAGACAGCACAGTTGTATGGATTTGTATGGATTTGTGTGTGTGTCTGTTTGTCAGTCGATGGATGCATGCATTTGTGTGTGTGTGTGTGTATATGTGTGCGTGTGGGTGTGTGTGTATATGTATGTGTATATGTATGTATATGTCAATTTAAGGTATTCCAGGCATTTGGGAACTTTGAGAGAACATCTTTTATTTTACCAGGCCTGCTTCTGCTCCTGGCCAAAACACGTGTATGGGAATAATATATGAACATATAATATATATATAATGTAATAATATATATAATATATATGGAACATAATGTGTGCCACCACAGCAAAATCATTTCGCGAATTTCTAAAATCGCCAGGAGCAGCCAAATAAGTGTTAGCAGCGCATACTGGAGTTCATTTTCCATGATGATAATCAGTTCTCCGTCAGCGATGAGGAGAACGACAGCGACGCTGAATCGGATATTACTCCGGACTTGGAGAACATTTCAAACAGCGGATTTCAAACTTAATGTGACGATGAAACAGAATTTTTTCAAGAATCACCGGTTGAGACCGACAATACGTCCGTTGTTGCTACAGGTTGCTGTTGAGGTTGGTGACAGATTTTCAGATATCAGATTTTCTGAGACTCATAATATTGATAGACTCTACATTTTGTTGTGTTGGCCGTACTTTTAAACTCCAACATATTTCCACAATTACAAAATATGTATATTCTTACTGTCAGATAAAAGCTTTTTTTTAAAAGCAAAATTAGTCATTTAATTTTTAATAATTATTATGAGGCTTTGTTTGTCCTCCCATTTGCATTGTCGGAGCTGAATAAACCTGGTGTGGATACAATTTTGGAGGTGATTATCTCAGAAACACGGTTTGCCACACCCTTGTCATTAACAAGTCATAGCTTTAAAAATATTTGCTTGATTTGCACAAGTGACACCTTGTTTGGAAGCTCTGATTCTTCACTTTCAAATGATGTAAAAAAAGAAAATCTCGAAAACCGCCAAATGATCCTAAAGTACAGTGTGGGTCACATATGTTTGGCTCCAACACAAAATAACAACAATTTATACTTCACTGAACTGAGCTCACTATCTTCCTGGCTGGAATGTTGTATGTCTTACTTAATGGAAAACACACACATTCATTCTAATTAAAGAGCAAGATTATATCTTGTCCACCCACACTATAGTAATGTATCAGTCAGGCCAGCTACCATCACAAAAATAGATAACAACAGGTTGAGTAAACAGATACTTTTGTTTTGAAATTAAAGGAATTCTCCAGAATTGTTTGATGTTCATTCTTTGTTCATAATTGCAGTACCTGCAAATTTGTTGATTGATAAATATTATTTTCCACAATAATCCAACTTTCACTGTTTGTGAGAGAGATACTATAATGGAAGTGCTAGTCTAGTATGTGTATATCAGCTTCTATTAATGCTCCTTGTTTCTTTAGACTGTGGCTAAGAAAGCCAGTTACGTTGTGGCATCCATGTTTTCATAGTCTTGGATTGATCAGTTGGATTGACCATGACCATGAACTTGTTGTTATATACATATATACTGTATATATACGTATGTTATATGTTGTTAGTCAATCAATTAATTACTTTTTAGCGTAGATTTCCAAGTTGTTCCCCATGCATGCAAGAGTGTTTGCTTGATCTCTTAAAGGAGGCTTCAGCCTTTTCTTCAGGCATATCTATCTAAAAATTGTGAATGTAACATCTGTTCTTTGTTTAATATCATCACTGCAGGCTCTTAATGCCTGTCATGATGCAAACAGAATTGAGAAATAAGAGAATAGTTTTAGCCATGGAAAATTTGAGCGAACTCGGCCAATGTCTTACAAAATAATAATAATAACAATAATAAGATGAATAATAATAATAAGAATTATAATAACATTAAAAATAATAATATTAATAATAATAATAATTCATCCATCCATTTTCCATCGCTTATCCGGGGCCTTGTCGCGGTGGCAGCAGGCTGAGCAAGGAGCTCTAGGCTCCCTTCTCCCCAGCAACATTTTCCAGTTCTTCCTGGGGGACCCCGAGGCGTTACCAGGCCAGCTGGGATATATAATCCCTCCATTGTGTTCTGGGTCTACCCCGTGGTCTCCTACCAGTTGGACTTGCACGGAAAACCTCTTCGGGAAGGCGCCCAGGAAGCATCCTGATCAGATGCCCAAACCACCTCAACTGGCTCCTTTCGACGCGAAGGAGCAGCGGCTCTAGTCCGAGCTCCCTCTGGATGTCCGAGCTCCTCACCCTATCTCCCAGCCACCCTACGGAGGAAACTCATTTTGGCTGCTTGTATTCGCGATCTTGTTCTTTTACTACCCAAAGTTCATGACCATAGGTGAGGGTTGGGACGTAGATGGACTGGTAAATTGAGAGCTTTACCTTCCGGCTCAGCTCCCTCTTCACCACAAGGGTCCAGTACAACGCCCGCATCACTGCTGACGCCGCACCGATCTGCCTGTCCATCTCACGGTCCATTTTCCCCTCACTCATGAACAAGATCCCAAAATACTTGAACTCCTTCACTTGGGGCAGCAACTCACTCCCAACTCAGAGGGAGCAATCCACCATTTTCCGGCAGTGAACCATAGCCTCAGACTTAGAGGTGCTGACTTTCATCCCGACTGCTTCACTCTCGGCTGCAAACCTCCCCAGTGTGTGCTGGAGGTCACGGTCTGATGAAGCCAACAAAACCACATCAACTGCAAAAAGCAGAGATGCAATTCTGAGGTTCCCAAACTGGACACTCTCCTCACATCGGCTTGCGCCTTGAGATCCTGTCCATCAATATCACAAACAGAATCTGGGACAAGGGGCAACCTTGGCGGAGTCCAACACCCACTGAGACTTTGTGCCGGGAATGCGAACACAGCTTTCACGTTGATTGCACAAGGCCCGGATGGCTCGTACCAACGGGCCCTGTACCCCATACTACCTCAGTACTCCCCACCGGATCCCCCGAGGGACACGGTCAAAAGCCTTCTCCAGGTCCATAACACACATGTAGACTGGATGGGAAAACTCCCACGACCCCCCCAGCAACCCTGCAAGGGTAAAGAGCTGGTCCACTGTTCCACGCCCAGGACAGAATCCGCACTGCTCCTCCTGAATCTGAGGTTCAACAATCGGCCGGAGCCTCCTTTCCAGCACCCTGGAGTAAATTTTCCCGGGGAGGCTGAGCAGTGTGATACCCCTATAATTGGAGCACATCCTCCGGTCCCCTTTTTTATAAATGGGAACCACCACCCCGGTCTGCCACTCCACAAGTACTGTACCCGACATCCACACGACACTGAAGAGGCCAAGACAGCCCAACAATGTCCAGAGCCTTCAGTATCTCGTCCACCGATGAGCTTTTTGACTGCCTCAGCGACCTCTGCCAGGTATATGGACGAGACTTCCCCCGAGTCTTCAGACTCTGCCTCTTCCCCTGAGGATGTATTGATTGGGTTCAGGAGTTCCTCAAAGTTCTCTTTCCACCGCCCAACAATATCCCCAGTCCGGTTCAGCAGTTCTCCTCCCCAGCTGAACACAGCCTGAGCCAAGCCCTGCTTTCCCTTTCTGAGTCGCAGAACAGTTTGCCAGATCTTCCTTGAGGCCAACCGAAAGTCCTTCTCCATACCCTCCCCAAACTCCTCCCCCACCCAAGTTTTTGTTTCAGTGACCGCTGAAGCCGCAGCCCTTCTAGCCTGCCGGTACCTGTCTCGGGAGACCCCTGGGCCAGCCATGCCCGAAAGGCCTCCTTCCTCAGCTCGATGGCTTCCTTCACCGCTAGTGTCCACAAACGGTTTCTTTGGTTACCGCCACGACAGGCACCGACTGCCTTCCGACCACAGCTCCTAGCAGCCACCTCTGAAATGGAGGTTTTGAACATGACCCACTCAGATTCCATGTCCCCAACCTCCCCCGGGATGTGAGAAAAATTCTTCTGGAGGTGGGAGTTGAAGACCTTGCGGACAGGGCCATCCACCAGGCGTTCCCAGTTCACCCTCTCTACACGTTTGGGTTTACCAGGTCTGTCTGGCAGCCTCCCCCGCCGTCTGATCCAACTCACCACCAGGTGGTGATCAGTTGACAGCTCTGCTCCTCTCTTCACCCGAGTATCGGACATACGGCCGTAGATCTGATGACACGACCACGAAGTCGATCATCGATCTTTGACCTAAGGTGGTCTGGTACCACGTACACTTATGAGCCACCCTATGCTTGAACATGGTGTTCGTTATGGCCAATCCATGTCTAGCACAGAAGTGCAATAACACCACTCGGATTCAGATCAGGCAGGCCGTTCCTCCCAATCACCCCCATCCAGGTTTCTCCATCGTTGCCCACGTGAGTCTCCTAGTAGAGTCCCTTGACGGAGCCCCTTCAAGGATACCACCCAGAGACTCCAAGAAGGCCGAATACTCTGAGCTGCTGTTCGGTGCATAAGGACAAACAACAGTCAGAGCTTTCCCCTTAGCAACTTGTAGTCGCATAGAGGCAACCCTTATGTTCACTGGGGAGAACTCCAACACAGCTGCACTCAGCCGAGGGCTTGTGTGTATCCCCACACCCGCCCGGCGCTTCTCATCCTGGGCACCTCCGGAAAAGGAGAGAGTCCAGCCCCTTTCCAGGAGTTTGGTTCCAGGGCGAGTGCTGTGCGTAGAGGTGAGCCCAACTATATCTAGTTGGTACCACTCCACCTCCCACACCAGCTCTGACTCGTTCCCCGCCAGAGAGGTGACATTCCACGTCCCTACAATGCCGAGGTTCAGCAGGCCCAGGCCCCCGCCTTTGCTTGCCGCCCGGCTGAACTTGCACCCGACCCCAACGCCTATCCCTGCAGGTGGTGGGTCCACAGGATATCAGCTCCACGGTATTTTTTCGGACTGTGCCCCATGGGTCGAAGCCCGGCCACCAGACGTTCGCCGGTGAGCTCCCCTCCCAGGTCTGGCTCCGGGGGGGGCCCCGGTTTCCCTATTCCGGGCAAGGCACCATTCAAGTTTCAAGATTCAAAGGTTTATTCGTCACATACACAAAGGGTCACTTAATGTGACAATGAAACGGAATATTTTCCGACGATAGGCCCATTTTTGTTACAATGGAAGAAGTTCATGACGTGATGAAGTCCGTTGAGGTTGGTGACAGATTTTCAGATTTCAGATTTTCTGAGACTCATAATATTGATACTCTACATTTTGTTGTGTTGTCCTTACTTTTAAAATCTAAAATAATTCTACTTTTAAAAAACATGTATATTATTACTGTTAAATAAAAGCTTTTTTAAGTTGTGTGTTGTTGAGCTGTTCGTGATTTGCCCATTCAGCAGTATGTTAATTAGCCATGAGGCTTTGTTTGTCCGCCAACCCTATTTGCATTCTGGGAGCTGGCTGAATGAACCTGGTGTGGGTAAAACATTGGTGGTGATTATCTCAGAAACATGGTTTGCAACACCCTTGTCATTAACAAGTCATAGCTTTAAAAAGTGACACTTTGTTTGGAAGCTCTGATTCTCCACTTTCCAGTGACACAAAAAAACTGACGTACGCGGTGAGTCACATTTGTAACCATCAGCTTATCTCTTCTACGACTCTTATTCTTTCTCCCCTATCTGCCCTATCTGCCAGCCAGGTCCTTGGCACGTTTAGTCTCAACCCAGAGGGTCTTGAGGTACCGCAACCTATGCAATTTGGACACTGCGCTTTTCCTTGAACCCATAATGTCCACCTTCTAAACTGATTTCAGCTCACTTTCACCCAATGCAATGATCAACCTCTAAAACTCCACCCTGACTACCTGCCTCAACACCCTCAACCCTGAACAAATACAGAAAGCCACTTTCCAGCATTGCAGTTTACTGAAGAACCGCAGCTACCAGTTGGAGAGGTTATGGAGGAAAGATGCTATCACTGTCCATCTACTAGCCTTCAGAGAATTCAAAACTGCCTATGCTGTTGCCCTAAAAGCTGCCCACTCATCTTAGTACTGTACAATAATTGATAATGGCAAAGGCAATCCCAGAAAGAATGTCTTTCTCCACCATCAACTGCCTTTTTTACCCCCACCAACTCAGGCCCCCCAGCTGCCTCTCAAGAACTGTGCAAACATTTGTTTCTTTTCTCTGAGACCACGGTCGTAAATATCAGAGCCAACATTGTAGCCTTCACAGCAGCTGCGACCCAGCCCACCTGTTTTCCCTTCTTCAATGGATCCACACTGTGCAGCTTCAATGAGGTTACCCCATTTGCACTTTTGGCCCTCATAACTAAATCCAAGCCCACTTGCTGCTACCTTGACGCCATGCCCACTCTACTGTTGAAAACCTTCTCACCAAGCCTGGTTACATTTACATTTAGTCATTTAGCAGACGCTTTTATCCAAAGCGACTTACAATTGTTCAAAGACCGACGGACGCAGCCATCAGGAGCAATTAGGGGTTAAGTGTCTTGCTCAAGGACACTACAGCATGCTAGCAGGAGGAGCCTGGGATCGAACCAGCAACCTTTGGATCACTAGACCACCAGCTCTACCTCCTGAGCTACCATCCCCTATTCAATTCTTCATTACACTCGTCAACAAATCACTTCAGAATGGAGAGGTTCCCATTCATTTTAAAACAGCGGCTGTCCCCCCACTCTAAAATAAACTAAATCTGGACCCAGAACTCCTGTCCACGCCAAAGTCAGAGAGAAAGTCGTGGCCTCAACGCTCCAGTTACATCGTTCAGAAAATCAACTTTTTGAAGCCCTCCAATTGTTTCCGGCCTGCACACAGCAAGGAAACAGCCCTGATAAAGGTCGTCAATAATCTGTTGATGACAGCCAACTTCGGGTCATCCAACATCCTGCTCCTACTCTATCTGAGCATGGCATTTGACACCGTGGACCAAAACATCCTCCTCTATCGCCTTGAGACCTACAACATACTCATGGACACAGTCCTGAAGTGGCTCACCTCCTACTTCACCAACTGAAGATATAACGTGTCATTTGAGGGGTTCTAGGTCAGATGACACTGCGGTGACATGTGGTGTCCCACTGAGGTTAGTGCTTGGGCACATTTGGTTTTTAATCTACATCCACTGCTATGCTTACACAATATCAACTTCCGCTACTATTTTGACGACACAGGTTTACATTTAAATGTAACCAAATCCTACGGACATAATCTTCAACCTCAACCCCTTGCCTGGAGGAAATCTGCTCCTGGATCAATAACAACTTCCTTCTCAACAGCAGCAAGACGGACGCAATCCTCATCGGCATCGCCAAACAACTCGCCAACGCTGGCAGCATTGGTCCCTCCCTCGATGGCCAACTAATGCGATAGTGGTGCCGCCCCTAGCGGTCGCCTGCGCCGGCGCTCCGGTTACTCTTTCACTTTTTTTTTTTTTTTTTACTTTTTTTATCATAATGTACGCCAAAAAAAC